>NC_061806.1:33203997-33553666 GCF_021462225.1 Girardinichthys multiradiatus | reverse complement strand
CCCTATCTGTAAGGGAGTGCCCAGCCACCCTACGGAGGAAGCTCATTTCAGCCGCTTGTATCCGGGATTTCGTTCTTTCGGTCATGACCCAAAGTTCATGCCCATAGGTAAATTGAGAGCTTTGCTTTTCAGCTCAGCTCTCTCTTCACCACAATGGACCAGCACAGCGCCTGCATTACTGCGGCAGCCGTACCTATCCGTCTGTCGATCTCCCGCTCCATTCTTCGCTCACTCGTGAACAAGACCACAAAATACTTGAACTCCTCCACTTGAGGCAGGAACTCCCCTCCAACCTGAAGAGGACAAGCCACCCTTTTCCGGTCAAGAACCATGGCCTCGGACTTAGAGGAGCTGATCCTCATCCCAGCCGCTTCACACTCGGCTGCGATCCGCCCCAGCGCATGCTGTAGGTCTTGGCTAGAGGGGGCCAGCAGGACCACGTCATCTGCAAAAAGAAGAGACGAAATCCTCTGGTCCCCAAACCAGACCCCCTCCGGCCCTTGGCTGTGCCTAGAAATCCTGTCCATAAAAGTTATGAACAGGACCGGTGACAAAGGGCAGCCCTGCCGGAGTCCAATGTGCACCAGCAACAGGTCTGACTTAGTGCCGGCAATGCGAACCAGACTCCTGCTCTGCTTGTACAGAGATCGGATGGCCCCTAATAAAGAGCCCCTAACTCCATACTCCTGGAGCACCCCCCACAGGGCATCACGAGGGACACAGTCGAATGCTTTCTCCAGGTCCACAAAACACATGTAGACTGGTTGGGCAAACTCCCATGAACCCTCGAGTACGCTGTAGAGGGTATAGAGCTGGTCCAGTGTTCCACGGCCGGGACGAAAACCACACTGCTCCTCCTGAAGCCGAGGTTCGACTATCAGCCGGACTCTCCTCTCCAATACCCTGGCGTAGGCCTTACCAGGGAGGCTGAGGAGTGTGATCCCCTGTAGTTGGAACACACCCTCCGGTCACCCTTCTTATGAAGGGGGAGCACCACCCCAGTCTGCCAGTCCAGAGGCACTGTACCCGACCGCCACGCAAGGTTGAAGAGGCATGTCAATCATGACAGCCCAACAACATCCGGAGACTTGAGGTACTCAGGGCGGATCTCACCACCCCCGAAGCCCTGCCACCGCGGAGCTTTCGACCACCTCGGTGACTTCCGCCTGGGTGATGAAAGAGTCTAACCCCGAGTCCCCAGCCTCTGTTTCCACCAGGGAATGCGTGATGGCAGGATTGAGGAGATCCTCGAAGTACTCCTTCCACCGCCCGATAATGTCCCCAGTTGAGGTCAGCAGTCTCCCACCCCCACTGTAAACAGTGTTGGCGAAGCACAGCTTCCCCCTCCTGAGGCGCCAGATGGTTTGCCAGTGTATCGACTACAGGGGGTTAAATGCCATCACAGTAAAAAAATAAATACCCTCTTCCATTCTTGTCTGCAGCGTTTGAGGCTGTTCATGGAGCAACAGTTTTTCTAAGCTTGATCTGCGCATTAAACAGGGTGATGAGTGGAAAACTGCTTTTAAAACCCCCTTGGGTCACTTTGAATACTTAGTGATGCCTTTCGAGTTATGCAACGCACCAGCGGTGTTTCAAGCTCTAGTGAATGACGTCCTTCGTGACTTTTTGAACATTTTCGTCTTTGTTTACCTTGATGACATCCTCATATATTCCAGATATCTGACTGAGCACCGGGAGCATGTTCGCATAGTTCTACAACGGCTACTTGAGAACTGATTGTTTGTTAAAGCCGAGAAGTGTGAATTCTGCAAATCCACTGTATCCTTTCTGGGGTTCAATCTGAAAAGTGGTCAGTTATGTTTTGAACCCAGCAAAATAAAAGCTGTGTTAGAAAAGCCTGTGCCGGATTCCAGGAAGCAGTTTCAACGGTTTCTGGGTTTTGCCAACTTTTATCGACGTTTCATTAAGGACTTCAGCCGAACTGCTGCCCCTCTCACTAGCCTCACCAAAGTAGCCTTCTCCTGGACGCCCGAAGCTAACACCTCCTTTATAGCTTTGAAAGAGAGATTCACCAAGGCAGCCATCCTTCTTCAGCCTGATCCGTCCAAACAGTTTGTCCTGGAGGTTGATGCCTCTGAATCTGGGGTAGGTGCAGTGCTATCACAACGCTCTTGTGAAGATGACAAACTCTACCCTTGTGCTTACTATTCCCGCAGACTGTCTTCTACCGAGAGAAACTATGATGTGGGGGATCGTGAACTCCTAGCCATCAACCTCGCCCTGGAGGAGTGGCATACCTGGCTGGAGGGCACAGAACACCAGGTGCTGGTCTGGACGGATCACAAGAACCTCTCCTTTCTTCAGTCTGATAAGAGACTGAACCCACGACAGTCCAGTTGGTTCCTATTCTTCTCTCAGTTCAACCTCACCATCTCATACTGCCCTGGGACTAAAAATGTTAAGTCTGACGCTCTGTCCCTTCAGTTTTCACCAGATGTGTCCAGTGAAGGTCCTGCTACCATTCTTCCACCTATCTTCAAAATTGGCTCAGTAACTTCAGAGATCGAAAGGTTGGTCACCCAAGCATTACTTACCTACCCAGGTCCAAGCAACTGTCCCCCAAACAAGACTTTTGTTCCTGTATCCGTCCGTCCCCGTTTGATACAATGGTTTCACAACTTAAGTTCTCTGCATATCCTGGTTCCTCCCGCACCATCGCCTTGATCGCTCGTCATTTCTGGCGGCCCTCTTTACATAACGACGTCGAGGGCTTTGTGGGGGCCTGCACTACCTGCGCCCCAAGTAAACCCTCACACCGTCCCCCTGCTGGGCTCCTTCAACCACTGCCCATACCAAAGAGGCGACATATATCACTGGACTTTGTTACTGGTTTACCACCCTTACGTGGTAGGACCACCATCCTGACGGTGGTAGACAGATTCTCCAAGTCATGTCACCTGGTCTCTTTGAGGAAACTCCCTTCCGCTTTTCAGTCAGCCCAGTTGCTAGTCCAACATGTGTTCCGTCTCCATGGCATCCCACAAGAGATCTTATCAGACTGAGGTCCGCAGTTCAACTCACAGGAATGGCAGCAGTTTTGTTTAGCCTTAAATACCAAAGTCGCTCTCTCAGGTTGTCATCCACAAACAACTGGTCAAACCGAGAGGATGAAACAGGAGCTGGAATCCATGCTCAGATGTCTGACTACTACCAGCCCCTCCAGCTGAAGTGAGTATCTGCCGTGGGTTGAATATGCTCACAACGCTCATGTTTCCACTGCCACAGGACTGTCCCCATTCGAGGCCTTTCTGGGTTATCAGACTCCACTGTTTCCTGCTGATGAGGAGGAAATCTCTGTCACCTCTGTCCAACACCATATATATCGCTGTAGGAGAATGTGGACTAATGCTGTGGCGGCTCTACAATGCACTACGGAGCAGAATCGTCGCTATGCCGACCGACAGGATCCCGGCACCTGAGTACACCCCTGGCCAAAAGGTATGGCTGTCTGCCCGTGATGTACCTTTAAAGTCCTTGTCCAAGAAACTGGCTCCATGTTTTATTGGACCCTATGTTATCGACTCTATTATCAATCCCTCTGCTGTTCGTTTCCGTCTACCCGCCTCTTTACGCATTCACCTTAACTTCCATGTTTCTCAGATCAAAACTGTCCAGACCAGTGACCTCTCTCCAGAGCTTCTCTCTTTAGAGAACCCGAGAAGTCTGAAGAACCTGCCTGAGCATTTCCCACCGGGTTTCCGGTGTTACTTGAAATACTGACTGTTAATAAACCTTTGAACCTTTACTGGTCTCCTGAGTGAGTTTGCATGTGGGTCAAACAAATCCCTAAAGAGATGACACAAACTCACAATTTAATGAAAAGTGTCTACTTAGATTTTCCATAAAAAAAAAAAAACAACAACAAATATATCAAAATCAGCCAGAGTCCAAGAAATAAATTTTAAAGACGTTCAGGAAATCTGAAGAAACCTTGCTTAAGGTAACTTTGAAAGATTAAATATAAAAGTTGTGTTATTGGAAAGTATAAAAAAACAAAAAACAGTTCAGTCAAGACTTTTGCTTAGAACTTGAGAAGATCCTGCTTGTAGGTCTACTGCTGGACTGAAGGTTTGCAGCTTTGGCTCAGAAACGTGTCAGCATCCACAACTTGTTTCTCAAAGCTACTAAAACTCACTAAAAGGTGCAATACACACCTGAAACTGAAAACTTATATCTGGTCCTCAGAGCTAAGTCTAATGAATCATTTATGGCAACCAATATTTTAATAAATCTGTTAATCCAGTTTTGATGAACAACGCAGACAAAACAACAAGACTGTCCCTGCCAACTACAGGTCCTTCTCAAAATATTAGCATATTGTGATAAAGTTAATTATTTTCCATAATGTCATGATGAAAATTTAACATTCATATATTTTAGATTCATTGCACACTAACTGAAATATTTCAGTTCTTTTATTGTCTTAATACGGATGATTGTGGCATACAGCTCATGAAAACCCAAAATTCCTATCTCACAAAATTAGCATATTTCATCCGACCAATAAAAGAAAAGTGTTTTTAATACAAAAAACGTCAACCTTCAAATAATCATGTACAGTTATGCTCTCAATACTTGGTTGGGAATCCTTTTGCAGAAATGACTGCTTCAATGCGGCGTGGCATGGAGGCAATCAGTCTGTGGCACTGCTGAGGTCTTATGGAGGCCCTGGATGCTTCGATAGCGGCCTTTTGCTCATCCAGAGTGTTGGGTCTTGAGTCTCTCAACGTTCTCTTCACAATATCCCACAGATTCTCTATGGGGTTCAGGTCAGGAGAGTTGGCAGGCCAATTGAGCACAGTGATACCATGGTCAGTAAACCATTTACCAGTGGTTTTGGCACTGTGAGCAGGTGCCAGGTCGTGCTAAAAAATGAAATCTTCATCTCCATAAAGCTTTTCAGCAGATGGAAGCATGAAGTGCTCCAAAATCTCCTGATAGCTAGCTGCATTGACCCTGCCCTTGATAAAACACAGTGGACCAACACCAGCAGCTGACACGGCACTCCAGACCATCACTGACTGTGGGTAACTTGACACTGGACTTCTGGCATTTTGGCATTTCCTTCTTCCCAGTCTTCCTCCAGACTCTGGCACCTTGATTTCCAAATGACATGCAGAATTTGCTTTCATCCGAAAAAAGTACTTTGAACCACTGAGCAACAGTCCAGTGCTGCTTCTATGTAGCCCAGGTCAGGCGCTTCTGCCGTTGTTTCTGGTTCAAAAGTGGCTTGACCTGGGGAATGCGGCACCTGTAGCCCATTTCCTGCACACGCCTGTGCACGGTGGCTCTGGATGTTTCTACTCCAGACTCAGTCCACTGCTTCCTCAGGTCCCCCAAGGTCTGGAATCGGCCCTTCTCCACAATCTTCCTCAGGGTCCGGTCACCTCTTCTCGTTGTGCAGCATTTTCTGCCACACTTTTTCCTTCCCACAGACTTCCCACTGAGGTGCCTTGATACAGCACACTGGGAACAGCCTATTCGTTCAGAAATTTCTTTCTGTGTCTTACCCTCTTGCTTGAGGGTGTCAATAGTGGCCTTCTGGACAGCAGTCAGGTCGGCAGTCTTACCCATGATTGGGGTTTTGAGTGATGAACCAGGCTGGGAGTTTTAAAGGCCCCAGGAATCTTTTGCAGGTGTTTAGAGTTAACTCGTTGATTCAGATGATTAGGTTCATAGCTCGTTTAGAGACCCTTTTAATGATATGCTAATTTTGTGAGATAGGAATTTTGGGTTTTCATGAGCTGTATGCCAAAATCATCCATATTAAGACAATAAAGGACCTGAAATATTTCAGTTAGTGTGCAATGAATCTAAAATATATGAATGTTAAATTTTCATCATGACATTATGGAAAATAATGAACTTTATCACAATATGCTAATATTTTGAGAAGGACCTGTATGTTACAGTATCCTTATACATATAATCAGTATATGGTGGGTTTCTATATGGTGTGCATGACGATCTTTAATGTCCTTAAATGGTCTCTCACGGTAAGTACTCTCATGCTACCATTTTAATTTGGCCTAATGGATAGTTAAACTTCTCAGAGGTTATTAATTAATTTACCAAATTTAAGTAATCAATGTGAACAATTTATGTTGCCAGATTGTAAAAAACACTCCATGTTGAAGATTGAGGTCATTAATTCATTAGTGATTTCCCTCAAACGAGCCTCACTGCTACTTATCTAGTTATAATTGCTAGTAATTAGGTGATTTAATCGTTAAATAATTAGATTTGGGTCTTGACATCCTAGAAAATAATTTTGCATTCAGAGGCAATTCCTGATTAAAAATGACAAAAAATGTTTAGGGACAAAGAAAAAAAAACCATTTAAAATGGACAACCCAATACCCAGATATTTTTGCACAATGCAGCCACTTATGGACCTGTAAAGCTTTAATAACTGAATATTTCGACATTAAAAAGAGACAATTCCTGGAGTTTTGAAAGTTAGTAATTTCCCAAATGTGAGTGGTAAAAGAGAAAAGAAAGAAAAAACAAAAACAAAAGGAGGTCATGACCAACACACAAGTAAACTTATGAACCTCAGGAAAAGCCCACTTGAGTTGTGCTATGATCCACAAGAAATTAAGGGAGACAGCTAAGAAAAGGTGGCACTTATTATTTTCTGGCTACGTCACTCACTTTAATTGATTCCGAGAGTCCTATATGCCAGAAACGTTATTTATTTTGCCTCCTGTCATGGCCACAAGAGATAACTAAAGTTTTAGTGGCTCATTTAAGAGCTTCTGTCTTTGTCATGGCCATATTTATAAATGGAATGTGCTTAATTGCGGTTCCATGTCGGCTGCCTCGTCTGCTGGTTCTCTTTGTCTTCTACAAATTCACTATTAACATTTGGTCTTTTCCATGGCAACATGTGCAATCTGAAATGTCTTTGCTTTGTCAAGATGTGCAAACACAAAACAAACCAGCATCAGAGTTTTGTCCTAAAACAGACCATCTGTTTGTATTCTCAGTCCTCATAATTTTAAGTCAGGAACACATGTATGTTTATATACATGGTTTACTTGCTGCAGTTATTTATTTGCTTTCGGGGATTTCTGCTCACAAGAAAACACTTACTCCATACTGTACTGATAAAAACTAATAAGGGCTTCTTCTTCTGTAGCAGACTCAGGAAAGCTATTTATTCACAAAAACTAAGGAACTATCTTACATTTGTCTATCTAAACAATGTACGCACCTAAGACTTAAAATTAGTCATGTCTGATAAAAACGTCCGTATTTTGAAGAATTGTTTTATATATTCAAAAATGAATGTTTTCCAGATAGTACACTCACAGAAAACCCTCTGTGCTGAATAAAAAGTTTATGTAAGTGTTGTTTATGTTGATTCAATGAAAAACGACATTAACTGTAATTTGTTAAGCAGTTTCTAAGGTAGTTTTTCCTTTTTAAATAGTACCAACTTCCATTCTGTTCAGGGTGAAAACTGCTAATATGATTCCTTGTTGCTGCAGTTCTAAAAATGGCAGATTTTACACCCTGGACCATATTTACCACTGGGATAGCAGTGTTTATACTCAAACTACAACAACAAAGAAAAACAGCAACAAAACAAAACTATATCCACAAAGCCCATTTTCAGTTTTGCAGTGCCAAGCGAGTAGTGTGTATTACTGCTGTCTGCATACATACAAAACAACTGTATGCAAGGAGGAGACAGAAGCTGTTGCCCATGCAGAGTGAAGGTAAACAAAAATATGATGCCAAACTGAAAAGGTTTGTAAAAGAGCACCTCAAACCTTATATACTTACTGACTCAAACTGACTCAAACTGAAATACTGACTAAAATTCTAAAATAAAAAATGGGTGTACTTTTTGACCTCGACAATTTCTTTTACTGAGGAAGCAACTAACAAAAGATGCTTTAGATAGATTTTTTTAAATTATTTTAATGAGATCTGTTATTTAACATTTCACTAAGTTGTTGTAAAATGTTTACTGTAAATGTTTCTTGAAACATAAAATTTTTAGGACGCCCCTGTTCCAACCTACTTCTGTTAAATCTGGAGCTAGCTACAGTGCCTTGCAAAAGTACTCGTCTGCCTTGAACTTTTCAACCTCTTTCCACATTTCAGGCTTCAAACATAAAGATATAAAATTCTAATTTTTTGTGAAGAATCCAACAAGTGGGACACAATCGTGAAGTTGAATGAAATTTATTGGATGTGTCAAACTTTTTTAACAAATAAAAAACTGAAAAGTGGGGCGTGCAATATTATTCAGCCCCCTTGCGTTAATACTTTGTAGCGCCACCCTTTGCTGCAATTACAGCTGCAAGTCGCTTGGGGTTTGTCTCAATCAGTTTTGCACACCGAGAGACTGAAATTCAGTGAGGTTGGATGGAGAGCATTCGTGAACAGCAGTCTTCAGCTCTTTCCACAGATTCTCGATTGGATTCAGGTCTGGACTTTGACTTGGCCATTCCAACACCTGGATACGTTTATTTGTGAATTATTCCATTGTAGATTTGGCTTTATGTTTTGGATCATTGTCTTGTTGGAAGATAAATCTCTGTCCCAGTCTCAGGTCTCTTGCAGACTCCAACAGGTTTTCTTCCAGAATGGTCCTGTATTTGGCCCCATCCATCTTCCCGTCAATTTTGACCATCTTCCCTGTCCCTGCTGACAAAAAGCAGGCCCAAACCATGATGCTGCCACCACCATGTTTGACAGTGGGGATGGTGTGTTCAGGGTGATGAGCTGTGTTGCTTTTATGCCAAACATATCGTTTTGCATTGTGGCCAAACAGTTCGATTTTGGTTTCATCTGACCAGAGCACCTTCTTCCACATGTTTGGTATGTCTCCCAGGTGGCTTGTGGCAAACTTTAAACGTGACTTTTTATGGATATCTTTGAGAAATGGCTTTCTTCTTGCCACTCTTCCATAAAGGCCAGATTTGGACAGACTCTCCCACCTCAGCTGTTGATCTCTGCAGTTCATCCAGAGTGATCATGGGCCTCTTGGCTGCATCTCTGATTAGTCTTCTCCTTGTTCGAGATGAAAGTTTAGAGGGATGGCCGGGTCTTGGTAGATTTGCAGTGGTCTGATACTCCTTCCATTTCAATATGATTGCTTCCACAGTGCTCCTTGGGATGTTTAAGGCATGGGAAATCTTTTTGTATCCAAATCCGGCTTTAAACGTCTCCACAAAAGTATCTCGGACCTGCCTGGTGTTTTCCTTGGTCTTCATGATGCTCTCTGCGCTTTGAACAGAACCCTGAGACTATCACAGAGCAGGTGCATTTCTACGGAGACTTGATTACACACAGGTGGATTCTATTTATCATCATCAGTCATTTGGGAACATTGGATCATTCAGAGAGTAAGAAAGTAAAGGGGCCGAATAATATTGCACGACCCACTTTCCGGTTTATATTTATTAAAAAAGTTTGACACATCCAATACATTTAATTCCACTTCATGATTGTGTCCCACTTGTTAATTCTAAGCAAAAAATTTGAATTTTATATATTTTGTTTGAAGCCTGAAATGTGGCAAGTGGTTGACCAGTTCAAGTGGGCCGAGTACTTTCACAAGGCACTGTATGAAGAAACTTTTTTTTTTTTTTTCAGTAACGTTATATTGCTGCCGTCATGCAGAAATGTTCACACTCAAAGCACAATTCCCCATAGGATGGAGAAATGTCCATAATTTAGTGGTAGCTGTTGCTAACATATTATGCTCTCTAGCAACTGGAAAGAGGAAAGAGGAAATTGACTGAAGAAACTTTCAGCTAAGAACCGAGACAGAGTTCATCTAAAGGTGAAACTGAGGACTTGTATATGACATCTGCTTCTAACCCGTACATGACTGCAGAACTCAACTATTTATAACTTGTAACACAGTAGAAAGCCCTGCAGGCATACGTGCACTTATATATGTGCACAGTTGTAATATTAATGGTGTGGAGACATAAATCTGTTGACACACTCAGAATGTGCAGGGTCATACCTCTCTTCGGGGGGTGTAAGAGGGCATGTCCCCGCAATGCTACTCATTATATTTTAAAGTTTTAAGGTAAAACCAAGGTTAGATTTTGAGAAAAGGAATGGAAAACATGATTATTTTTGTGTGTATGTTTATGTGTGTGATGTGGTGGAAAACTGGCGTGTGTGATGGGAGTTCCCAGGAAACCCGACCAAGCAGCAAATGAATGTACAAACATGCTTATGTGCTTCAACATTCTCACGTTTGAGCAAAGCTCTGTTTGAGGCTATATGACCTTCCATTAAAAAAAAAAATAAACAAATGAAAACAATTCCCAAACCAGTGAGTGGCCAGGTCAGGAGAGACTATTGCATATTGTCACTCCTGTGTGTTTAAGGGCTCCGACAACCATCCACTCCACCCACCTTTAAGATCATCGCATCAATAAACCTTAACCCCACTTTCTATGCAAGAATGCTGCCGCAGAAAAGCAAACAAACACTTTGATCCTCCATCGAGGAAAAACCATCTCTGAAAACGGATGAGTGACCGGTCCACCGAGTCGGAGTCCTCAGGTGACCCCTAATATGCTGCTACTGCACCACAGCTTTAAATAGAAGCACTTTTATCTCAGTGACTGATGACAGCAACCGCACAGATCTACACACTGACACCTTTATTGCAGAGTGGCTGCTTGATTCAGTGACCCTGTGAACACATAATGTCCTCTGGTGGACAGCTTGCAATGCTGACAAAGAGGTGAAAATACCTAGAAATGTATTTTGGGGTTTTTGTTGGATGCAAACAGAACCAGATTCCAGCTGACACATGTTTTTAAAAAGGAACAGATCAAGTTTAAATGTCATATCTCTGAAGGTGGACAATGAGATGTTGCACTATGGTGCTTGAAGATGATCCTTTTAGTTCTGCAAAGCTGCAACATGAAACGATCACAGATAAGACCCGTTTCCAGTTAATCTGAGAGCAGGCATATAGTGCTGAATGAGAGTGTGCTATACTTTATTACTATTCATACCATGCTTTCCTTTTTAAAAAAATTATTTTGACTTATTGTTTGGCTTTTATTATGGGATAAAACCCTATAGCTATTACCAGTTAGTTTTGAATTTCTGATTTAGTTATTTTGTTTATTTCCTTTATTTACTTCTTTTGTACAAATAAAGTAAAGTAATAGAAACAATATATTAAAACACAATTTAAAAAGAAATTAAAAAGAAAATCTACAATAAACTGTCCAAAAACAATAGGGATGAAGGCTGAAGCATCGTCTTTTTGGCGTCAACACTCTTCATAGCAAAAGAGAAACGTTCAAAATAAACCATTTTTTAAAAGAGATCAAAATTATTTTATTATGTAACAAAGATAACTTCAGTAAATACAAATAGTTTTCAAATTGTGATTTCATTTTTTAAAGGGATAAGATATAAAAAAAAAAAAGTCCTATGTGGAACAGAAATTGCCCAGATAGATAGATGGATAGATAGATAGATCTATCCATTTATCTAGAAAGGGTTACAAAGCGTTTTGTGAGGCTTTTGGACACCAGAAATGGCTCAACTTCACGGGACTGTGCCGAACCTTCCCACGAATGGGCTAGCCATTTATCCCAGGATGTCAGAAAAGAAACCAAACCAACATCTGAAGCTTCCAGGCCTCGGGCCTCAGTTAAGGTCAACAATAAGAATTAATTATTCAACAGTAAGAACAAGACTGGTTAAAAGAAACTGTGTCCTTGGGAGAATTCCATGGCCAAACCCGCTGCTGGCTAAAAAGAACAAAAAGACCCACATTACATTTGCCCAGAAAAACATCTTTTTAATCTTTAAGACTTTTGGGAAAAGATTCTGTAGACTGACAAGACAAAAATGGGAAATCTATGGAAGATGAAAAGAACATCATACTGACAGGTAGTGTGATGGCCTGGAGCTGCTTTAGGACCTGGGCCATTGGGCAAGTGATAGAACCAGGATTTCTGCTTTCAACCAGAAGATCCAAGGAATATTTTGGAAGTTGTGCAACTTGTTACATCTAGCATTACACAACATTTCAGAAAAAGTGATGTGAAAGACTTGTCTCCAGTTGTTCCTGCTAAAAGTAGCACAACCAGCTGTCAGGTTTAGCTACCAAATACTTTTCCACATAGGGCCAGGTTGGTTTGGATAGTGTTTATATTGATTTTAATCAGGTTATTTTTTTAAAATCAGAAAATAAAATTAGTTGGGTGATTTGAAGCATTTGCTCCTCAATATAATCACAGCTAATTTTATCCTCAGAATTTGAACAAGTTCCTTTTTTAATGTGAGTTTCTGTAGATCCCATTACAACCTCCTCCCACAGCCCATGGATAAGTGTGATAGCCTGGCAATTTCCACCTGTTAAGGTGCCGGTTTAAAATGTGACAGTGTAAAGTAGTCCTAAAACCCAGCCAATATCAGCTTTACATGAACTGAATGAAGAGGAATAAATGGTGAACACATGGATATGTATTTAGAAATCTAGGTATGCAACAGTTTATTATTTGAATGAAAAATGATTTTTTTATATCGCCTCACTGTAACATGGCCCTTTGTAAAATGCATTCCAAACCACTTGACAGCCTAGAGATGCTCATTATTTCCCTCTTGTCAATTTTATAGCTCTTCTGTATTAATAATTTCACAGTGACAACTGGTTGTTCACATTGGAGTATTCCTCACAGTTTTTGTTTTTATTTCTGTTCCAAAAAGACGCTATTGTCTGAGTAAACATACTGTTCTGAGTCATGAAATGTGTTAATTGGCAGAAAATATATATTTGGGAGCACAACAGAAATGCGACTTGACAGAAACAACAAGATAATCAGTTTTTACTTTTTTATAAACTTCATAGGGTGAAATTCACAAAGCAGAAAAACCTGTCAGGACTATTCAATCTCAGCTGCCCAGCTAACTGCTAATCAATGCAGCTGACAATACAGTCAGCTCTATAAAACACATTCACATCAATATGATCTCAGCATTGCATGATACAGGGGTTGGACAATGAAACTGAAACACCTGTCATTTTAGTGTGGGAGGTTTCACGGCTAAATTGGACCAGCCTGGTAGCCAGTCTTCATTGATTGCACATTGCACCAGTAAGAGCAGAGTGTGAAGGTTCAATTAGCAGGGTAAGAGCACAGTTTTGCTCAAAATATTGAAATGCACAAAACATTATGGGTGACATACCAGAGTTCAAAAGAGGACAAATTGTTGGTGCACGTCTTGCTGGCACATCTGTGACCAAGACAGCAAGTCTTTGTGATGTATCAAGAGCCACGCTATCCAGGGTAATGTCAGCATACCACCAAGAAGGACAAACCACATCCAACAGGATTAACTGTGGACGCAAGAGGAAGCTGTCTGAAAGGGATGTTCGGGTGCTAACCTGGAATGTATCCAAAAAACATAAAACCACGGCTGCCCAAATCCTGGCAGAATTAAATGTGCACCTCAACTCTCCTGTTTCCACCAGAACTGTCCGTCGGGAGCTCCACAGGGTCAATATTCAATTCAATTCAATTCAAAGATACTTTATTGATCCCCGAGGGGAAATTAGAATTCCAGTACAACCCATCCAAACATACATCATGACACAAGACAAGGGGGGACGGGTCACCGAGGCTTTGCTGCCCGCTCACAGGCGCTGCCCTTGCTAGATGAGAAAAGAGGCCACATTAGGTAAGTATAGGGAAAAAAAAAAAAAAATCATATTTCACGCTTTATCCTTAGCAGGATATAGTTTGAGATTGCAAAAAAGCTCAGCACAAAGAAGCAACAAGTTTACAAAACATCATCATGCTGGGAACGGTGAAGGTGGTGTGAGGGGTGCATATGTTTATCTTATGTCATTCCCAAGACGAATTGACGCTGTATTGGCTGCAAAAGGAGGCCCTACACCATACTAATAAATTATTGTGGTCTAAAACCAGGTGTTTCAATTTCATTGTCCAACACCTGTATGTAGCAGACACATGCCAAACTCCACACTGTTTTCATCTTTCTGCATTCATTTTGGGATTTCCATCATCGTATGTTTTGTCCATTCTCCACAAACATAGTAATATAAAGGCTTTGTTATTTTCCCTCAGACTGGAATCTAAAGAGAACAAAATTAGAGATCTATGAGAGACAAACCTGAACCAGTCTTAAAAAGATTTGAAACATACATTTTACTTTGTTGATATTGTTTATTTAATTGAGGATTTCTATATTGTGAACTTTTAAACAGTCATTCTATGTGAGCTGAACTTAGAACAGGTTCACTCTTCTCTAAAACTAGTTCTATCTGCCTAATCAACTCAACATCAGATTTGGGTAAGTAGGTAATGAGGCAATGATTGCTGATTAATTAATTAGCACACCACTAGTTTGTAAATGGAGGACATATTCTAAATGACTTACAAATAGAAATTGTCATCTAATGATAAGGCAATTATAAAGGAAGTATTTTATTGATCATTAGCATGATTTCTCATATATGTTATACAGTAAAAAAAAAAGGCTGCAACTGGTGTGTGGCAATGGTTTGTGTTACTTTTCTTACTCAACAAGCAGGCTTTACATTTACTTACATGACATAAGTGTTTACATCACATTTGTTTAGGTAGAATGAAACCTGAGAGAACTTCAAGAGACAAAGAGTCATTAGGAGTATCCAATCTATGCATGGGATATTTTAACTTTCTGTGACTGTGAATAGACCACCAAGGGATCAGGGTTGGTGCATGGGCATCTGAGTAAAATAAGACACAGACACTCAGCCTTTATGCGTGAGATTTCTATAATTAATCAAAATCTATGGAGTAGCAAAAAGGTTCAAATTTCTTTTAGAATTTCTACCTAGTCCAGTTACTGGACTGCACATGAAAGAAGCATTTTTTACAAATATTTATCAATAAACCCATAAATAATTACTCGCTGTGGATATTTTTGAAAGTTTTAAAAGAATAATTAAAAAAATAATGCTTTGCTTTATGGGAAAGGTTTAGGCAGAGAGATGCAGAGCCTTTAACCTGGAAAAAGTGGCTGTGCTGCTGCTGCTCTGACAGCTTCCAGATTTTATATCAAACCGGCATTTATTTTTGGAGGTTCACAATAAGCGATAAACATCTTTTCCTATGATCTATTTACAGGCAATAAACACCGTTTGGCTGAACACTATTTTTCTTAAATTATAACAGTTATCTCTGCAAAGAATAACAATTTTCACATATGATTGACAGCTGAAGCACATGAGGATTGATTCAACTTAAAGTGTTCAAAAACAAAATGCTTATTTAGTAAATAACGTACTTGATAAATAAGATAAAATCATCCTTAATGTTACAAACAATTTGGTTGGCAAACCTGGATCAGTCCAACTGAAGAATACTAATGTTATCATTGTTTTTTGACTGCAAACTACTTTGTATGCCTGTGTGCCAGTTTTGAACAGCAAGGTACACATTTTGCTCACAGAGTCAATATAAACTGGATTTGTTTATTTTTTTATTTATTAATAAATATAAAAACATTGTTAGCGGAAATAAATATCAGACCAGAAGGATTTTTATATTACTAAACTATTGAATCATTATTATTTGCAATCCAGTCCCCAGGAAGCATATTTCTAAAAATCATATACAGTTTAAAGTAACCTGGCTCATTTATTATACAAAAGGAATCAATTAAGTATAGATGCAAAAAAATGATTCATTGCAAGAACACAGTTTGTTCATCCATCATCGGTGCAGAGCATCAGTGTGCGAGCAACTAACAAAACACAGGGATACAAAGTACATCATCCACTTCAACTGGAATAAAAGTCAGACTTTCAGAGAACAAATGGATGGCTCTCCTCTCACTGTTGCAGTGACATTTTTGATGGTTTACTTAGATCTTATTTTCTGTTGATGTCCTAAAGTTATGTTTGTAGCTTGAATTTGTACTCAAAATCTGAATTTGTGCTTATATTTTCAGGTCAATTCAACCGTTCAATTTAGACCTTGGATATACATGCAACTGTTATTGAATTACATTAAGCAACTATTAAATGCCGGCATTTAGGGGAGGACAACAATGGATAAATTGCGCCAGTTTAAGGGGTTCAAACTCATCTCTAATCATCTGTAGGGAGGAAATTGTGCTACTACAGTACGAACACACAATACAACCCAAAACACTTGGTTCATGCTGGAAACTATGATTAATAACAAATTATGGACATTCTCTTTTAAAAATTCAACTGTGTCCATGATGACATCCAGGAGGACTCTTCAGCGTAGCATCATCTGCGTTATGAGCACTACTCAGTGAGAACAGTCAGGATATCGACTCTGCTGCAGTAGGCTATATGTTTTTTTGGCAGTCATGTGTGTCAGTGCTTGGTGGAAATTACAATCTACACCTAATATTTTTAGTTTTTCTTTTACAAACTCAACTTTCTTCCCCATCATATAAAGATGTGTAGTTGTGAGGGCAATTAAGTTTCCAGGTCTTATTTGGATCTGCCAATGACAATGCATCTATCCAAGTATGCCTTCATATTTACTACTATTCTCCACTTTTTAACCTCTCAAATCCTTAGAACTGTGATATTGGAAATGAAAACATCTACAGTGAAAATAGCTTGTAGGAATTCATGTCACAGATAAAAGCTCTATCTATATTTATATTTGGGATTTGACTATCTCTATGCATGCATGCCTCCAACATCCGCCTAGTCATCCATCTTTATGCATACACTGATTCAGCCATCTATACAACCATCCATCTGCAATGCATGCATCTCTCCATCTATTCATCCACAGGCGTGCATCCCATGATCCCATACCATTCCAGCATTTTTAAACAGTAAATATGATTTACTGTCAAAGCTTTTTAATACCACTAGAGCAGCAATTTTCTTCTCATCAACAGCAGTTGTTTTGTTTTCTGTGACTTCCAATATGGCTAGGCTTGGTGACTGCTTTGATCTAAAACCATAATGCCTTTCATTAATTAATTTATGGTTTTCTAAGAATGTTTCCAGTCTACTGTTGAACAGTTTATCTAAAAATATTTAGAGTTTGGGAAACAGAAATATTGGTTTATAGTTGGAAAATGTATGTTTATCTGATGTTTTTAAAATGTTATTAGGAAATGAACCAGGTCAAAATGACAAGTTACTGATATATAGTTGTTTTGAAATCCCCTCAATTAGATATTTTACCCAGGACATATTAATGTCTTTTATTTTTTACCCTTTTTAAAAAAATCAATTATTTTATTTTCTGTCACCATGCTTTGAAACATTGATTTCGGATTTATTTCTTCTAAGATTAAAGAGTTTGATAAATTAATTGAATTGGAAAACACCCACATTCATTCCCGAAATTGCTAACATTACACACAAGCAGATCACATCAGGTTGCACATGATTAGAACATCATTACTCAGCATTTTGAAGAAGAATTGACTTGTTAAAACCTCAGGCATTTAGTTTGGTGTGCTTTTGATGGTTGAAGTGAGAGTGAACATCATGGTAAGATCTATTTAGGGCATTTAGAAAGAAGATTGTAGCATCTTAAGATCATGGTGAGGGATTTAAAGAGGTTATTTCCCCTGTCAACTAGGAAAATAGTCTACAAGCAGAGAACATTCCATTCCAAGCAAGTTGTGCTATGCTGGGTAAAAAAATCCCCAAAACAAAACAAACAAAAATCTTTCGCCTGCATCTTCTCATGCAGATAAAGCTCTGATGGTGTTTCCTCCTCCACACCAAAGATGAAATTCATAGTGGAGGTGCAGAAACCTATGTATATAGGAAGATAATGCAGACTATGATGAAACACCGCAGTGCATGATACTCAAAATGTGTAATACTTTACTATAAATGGTAAATGAACTGAACTTATATAGCGCCTTTCCAGTCATACAGACCACTCAAAGCGCTTTACACTAGAGCCACTTTCATCCAATCTGGTAGGATGTCTGGGAGAGCAGTGTGGAAAACACTTTGTGGTGAGTATGAAAGATGCCGCAGCATCATGATAACCTTCACTATAAAATAAGACCTTCCAAATTTGTGATGATCAAAACACTTTTAAATGATCATAGAAGTCCTGGAAGCCGGTGGTCTTAATTCCAGGGTGAAAGTGGCCTTAATAAAAGCTACCCATAGATTTAACATCAAGTTGCATTTCAATAAAAATAATGTGCTGCCTCAACTAAAATTGTGTCCTTCGTTCAGTTTGCTGTTTTGGCTTCTGTTTAGGGGCTAAAAGCTTGTAATGTAGCAAAAATGTAACTGTTAAGTTATAAGATGATAATTTTGAAAGAAATCTCAGTTGTTTGAAACACAAAAGGACCTCATTATGCCCAACTCAAACACTGACATGAATGGAAACAAACAGGAGGATGTAGTCAATGATTTAAGCAGTTTCTATATTAAACGAAATGTGTGATTGGGGCTGCATGCAGCTCAGTTGTTCTGGAATCTGAACTGCATTATCTGTCACATTTCTGTTATTTGTGTTGCTGAGGTGTCTCGGGAAAATCTCAATTGTGGCAGCTGTTTTAAAGTGAATGTGTTAATGAGTTAAATATGCTAAAGTTCTATACAGGACACGTTCTCAGATGAGATAAAATAAATGTTGGTTTACAGCTGAAACACCGAGGGGTCCAACACTCTGGGTGTGCATCTGCAGAGTTTCATATTTCAGTCTCTCTCTATAGCTTTGCGCTCCAATTCCTTTATTGTTCTGCGTCTTTGACAAAGTTATGGCCACAAGTGTGAGGACAGACATATTCTGGCCCTGGGCTATTTCACAAAAATTGCATAAACCCCCTGATTTCTAAAAACACTAGTTGACTGATTGTTCAAACCCGCTGTGTGGGTCATTGCCATATCCACTTGTGACTTATGAATGGTCAGAGGGAGCTCAGAGGTGGCCTGTCCTCGGGTTTAAGACGAAATTGGACATTACCTTAAATATGCAATCTCCACAGTGAAACCTGGTGATTCCAGCATTATGGAGTGGGGATGCTTATCATTAGCAGTGATGGGTAAATTGGTCAGAGTTGAAGGGAACATGGATGTACGGCAATCCTGGATGGACCCCTGTTAAAGGCTGAAAAAGCCTTCAAACAGGGGTGGAGGTTCACCTTAAAGGTCAATAACCCAAAACATGCAGCCAGAGTTAACCTAAAATGGTTTAGATCAAAGCATATTAATTTGTTAGAATAAGCCAATCACTGACCAAAATACAGTTCAGAGAGACTTAATAGCTGCTGTTCATAGATGCTCTCCATCTAATCTGACAGAGGTTCAGCTATTTTGCAAAGAAATATAGGGAATATTTTCAGGCTGTAGATGTGCAAAGATGGTAGAGACGTACCCAAAACGACTGTATTTGCAGCGAGGGGTTCTACAAAGTACTGACTGAGAAAAGGCAGATACCCATCAAACCATTCAGAGTTTTATTAGTAGTATAAAAAAAAAAAAAAAAAACCCATGTTCACTCTCCCTTCCTCTTACAATTATGCTTGATTACATAAAATCCCAATGAAAAACATTGAAGTTGCAAGTTGTGGTTGCAAGGTTTTAAAATGGGAAACATTCAGGTGTATTTTTAACATATCCACCAGAACAAAACTTTGTACATGAGTATTTCTCTGATTGATGCAACCTTTTGGATAAACATAAATGCATATTCTTCTGCTTTACTACTCTTAAAACTCTTTTGTATTCCTTATTTTTTCTAAATCCAGACCTTTGGATCTCAATTCATCTTCTCTTTTCTCAGTTTTGATCTTGTCTCCCATTTTTTGTTTCCATTTCTCATGCACTTTCGGCTTTTCCTCATCTCTTCCTCCCGCTTTTATTCTACACTTTTACCCCCTGTGCCACCACGCTCTCTCTCACTCTCACCCTCCCTCTTTCTGCCTCTATCTCAATGAAAGGAGGTCCGTTACACAATTGCATCGAAGCTATTGAGGTCTTGGGTGCACAAAGGCTGTATTCAAACCTCTGTGCTACTTTTTAAGAACCAGGCTCAGCACCGAATCGCACTTACCATCTGCTGCAGTGTGTGAGACTGTGATTGTGTGTGTTTATATCATATGGCCTCTCTCACCTGCATGTAGACTCAAATCAGCAGCAAACAGAAGAAGGTAAAGAGTTGAAACTCTAAAGAATTCTTGATAGAATTGTTTGCAAAAAGTACACAGGCGTAAAAGTGAGGTGCTCCCTCAGGCCATGCACGAGCAGTGATAGCAAACCCAGACACATTTATAACAATTTGTTTGGATGAATCTTCAACCGAAAGTTGGTCAAAACACATTTTTTATACTTAAACTTAAAAAAAACCTCTAAAACACACACACAGACACACACGCACACAGAAAGCCATGTGCATCTATTTGGGTCAAAGCTGAAATGAAAGCGATGTCGCAGGAACAGATAGTTACACCAACACAGATTTTCTCTCAGCTTGAGTATATATTTATTTATATATGTGCACGTGTGCATCTATAAGTGCATCTGAGAATGTACAAACCGAGTGCGTTCATGCTCCTGTCAGCTCCACTTGTCTCGTCGGGCCACATTTGGACAAGTGCGTCTGCGCCTTCTTCCTTTCGTGCTGTCATGTTTATTCTCGGCTGTATACCTTTATGTTTCTGTGTCATATTAACCTATATTAACACGGTACAGAAACCACCTGACTCCTGCGCATCAAAGCCCCCGGCGGCTGTTTGAGTCTGTCACATCTAACTAGACTAATGTGGTTGCCTTTACATTCCCTACACGTCACAGGGTCACCAGAACAAGATGCAAACTCCCTAGTGTAATGCAAGATGTCGAAGAGGGATTGTTGCAGCATCGCTTGCAATCAGATGCAGATCTGCATGCAGATGTGGGGAGGTGCAATGAGGTTATATAATGTTCTTAGTGTTCTAACTTCAGCTGGGCAGCAGATGGGTGCGGTTTAACAATATGTCAAACAGAACATTTTCTGTTTAAAATAAAACTTGATTAGTTTTGTCTAGTAAAGTATTCATACCATGTTAACATTTTCAGATTTTTTCAAGTTACAATTCCACCTTTGACTGGGCCATTCTAACACATGAATGAGCTTTGATATAAACCAGTCTATTGTAGCTCTCGCTGTAGGTTAAGGGTCATTGTCCTGCTTAAAGGTGAACCTCAATCTTAGCATCAAGTCTTTTTCAGCCTTACGGCATGATGCAGCCACCATCATGCTTCCACTGTGGATATGGCGTGACTAGGGCAATTTTCAGTATCAATGTTCAAAACAAACAACTGTTGTCTCAATGGACCAGACCAACTACTTGCATTTGGTTCCTATGTACTCTACATGGTTTGTGGCAAACTGAATTTCTTTTAGCGGTGACTTCCTTCTTGTCACTGCTGCTTTCCTGTAAACAAACAGCTTTCTCCCTAATCTGTCTGGTGAACACATTGAATCCTGAAGACTAAGAAACACAGCAAAATTATCCATGAAACCAAGGAGACCTTCCCATAATAGCGTTTTTTTTCTATTTGGAGGGCAATATCCTGAAGGTAATTGGTCCAACTAGATTTTATTTAGGGTTACCAGAGTAAAGGAAGCTGATTAGACAAGCATGGGACTCATTATTATGCAAAACATTTGTCTCGGTCTTTTCACTTACAAAGTATGCATTACTTTGTGGTGGATTATAAAATCCTGAGAAAATCCATTGAACCTTGTAGTTGTAATGTGAAAAGACATGGAAAATCTTCTGTATAAATACTTCTGCATGGCACTACATGTTATGTGCTTGGAACCATGTTAAGAATGAGGTATCTGCCTTGACTACTTATATCCTAGATTTTACAATTCAAATCAAAAAGGAGGCAAAAGGTTCAGCCTGAAAAGGCATCAAAAGCTCAAAAAGGAGTATCACGTCTTCAGGATTAAAGTAAGACAGCAGTGCTGCAGCAACTAGGGATGTAAGATTTAGGTATGATGGAAACCTACAAACACATACACACTTCCAGCCATCTTTTTAATTAATTTGAGAATTATGGAGAGAACTGGACTCGTTTCAGTACTTAAAATGTCCAGCAAAGCTAACAAAAGTGAACATTTTTCTAGTACTGGAAGCCTTTGACAGCTTGTGGACAGGAAGACGGGCAGAGAGCACAAGAATCCATGATATGTTGTTTGGCTGAATGCAGGAAAAACTGTGTTAAAGACGGACAGCCTGGATCCATGGTTCACCAGTGGTGCCCACTGCACCAAACTAACGTTTGTTTAGACTGTGGGAAGAACCGGAGTACCTGGAAAACACCCACGTGTGCATGGGGAAATCATGCGAAGTCTGCACAGAAAGACGCCAGCTGGGCTCTGAACTTCTGGCCTTCTTGCTTTGAGCCAATCCTAACAAATCAATTCAATGCAGTTTACTTATATTCTGTAACTTTACAACAAATGACATCTCCAGAAAAACAAGACGAATAGATCCAATTAATATACAGAAGGGCCAGCTCAAATTCAGTTACATTCATTCCAATTTGATCCTAGTTAAAATACATTGCAGTTGTAAATGCTACCATGTTTAAAAATTGTTTACCATTTATCCTCACACAAATCCACAAAATGACATAAGAACCAATTTGATGATGGATAAACTGTTTTATATTATCCATAATCCACAATATTTTAGCTTTTCTTGACTTGAGGTTCTAAAAGAATCATTTAAGTCTGCATAATTTAGAAAAATCCAACTTGGATTTTATAGTCCTTGGTTTCAATGAAATCAAATAAATCAAATCCCCTAAATTCCACTTTTAGTTTGACATTAACATGATTTAGACTGAGCAATGCAGTTTTTGTTCTTATTGTTGCATTTTGTTGCATTTTGCAGGTATATAAAGCTGATTTTACAATATGGCAGTCCTAGTGGGTATAATTGGCTGCACAGACAGACTGAGGAAATGATCTCATCTGTTCATATAGTGATCCCTACAATTTATATAGATTTGTTTATCAAGAAAAAAAATAAATAAATAAACGGCATCAGACCTGGATTTAGAACGGTCCAAATGTAATCATTAAACTTGGTCTGACCTGGGCTGCAGGGTGGCGCAGTTGGTAGAACTATTGCCTTGCAGCAAGAAGGTCCTGGGTTCTAGTCTTTCTGCATGGAGTTTGCATGTTCTCCCATTGCATGCGTGGGTTCTCTCCGGGTATTCCTGTTTCCTCCCATAGTCCAAAAACATGAATGTTAAGTTTATTGGTTTCTCTACATTCACCCTTAGGTGTGAATGAGTGTGTGCATGGTTGTTTGTCCTGTGTGCGTCTGTGTTGCCCTGTGATGGACTGGCGACCTGTCCAGGGTGTACCCCACCTCTCGCCCATAGATTGCTGGAGATAGGGACCAGCTTCTCTGTGACCCACATTTCCATTACGGTAGAAAATGACTGACTGAATCCGTTCAGCTCTGATATCTTTGTTTAGTGGCTATACAACACAGACCAACAGTCTGATTCTTTAGACAACATTCAAGTAGAAAACTGTTAAAACTGAAAACTGTTTACATTATTGCCAATCGTTTTCTGGACTCCCTCCCCTAGTAAAAAGGTTGACCCAAATTCTCCACTCCTTTAACGAATCAAATAAAAAAAAAATAAAAAAATCTGTTTTTTGATCTCAAAAACAGTTAAGTTCAGTTAGTGTTCAACACAAAATCATGTTTGTTTAAACTTCTTTTTTCAAGAGAAGGACCCATTGTTATAGTAAAAGTAAGTTGATTTGACTAGCAGCTAAAATTCAAATTAAAGTCAAACTTTTCTAGAACAAAAGATCAAACATCAAAGTAAAAATCTGTCTCTAGTAATAGTTTTCTCCCAGCTTCAGCTGCATGCGTTTACACAGCATTTAAACCTGTTAACCAAAGTACAAAGGTCCAAAAGAATTGGCACAATAGTTAAGGAGAAGAGAGAAAACAGAAAAGCATTCAGTCTAATGCAGCAGCACTGGGTTAAATCGCAGTAAATTCAACTATCTTGATACGAGTTCAGAGAAGGAATGTTAATATTATAGCATCCCGAAGAATTCACTGTAATTCTCATTTGTGATAAATTTTTACATGTAGTTTGTGTCCTTATTTAGTTATTTGGTAAATGAGTAGAAAATAGAAATTTTTTTTTTTTTTTTAAACTGAATCAGCAATCATAACATACAATTAATTAGAAGTGAATACAGGGATTTGTTAAACCAGAGTAGTACAGAGCCCTGAAAAAGTATTTTCACCCTCACAGATTTCTTCTCGTTTGCTTTTTTTTATTACACTGAAATGTTTCAGGTGAAACAAATTTTAATACCAGATAAAACAAGCAGGTTTATTTTCTTACGGGAAAAAACAAACAAAAAATGTCCACACCACCCTGGTTCTTATGAAAAAGTGACTTCCCCTTATACGTAATACCAGGTGCCATCAAGTATCTGCAATGAATCTTTTACGTTGCACTTTTCCATGCAGAATTGTTTTTAATTCAGCCACATTGCAGAGTTTTCTAAAATAAATGGTTCACTTTAGGTCATAACACAGCCTCTCAAATTGATTTAACTTGAAAAAGCTGAACAAAGACCTAATCTTTTCTATTTGTTTGAGCAGGGTGTCAGGAGGCATTCAGAGTTTGAGTTGCTATGAAGCCTTGGTTCGCAAACTGATGGCAGGACAGGATTCAGGGTATGTTAGAGAGCAGAATTCATGGTTTGATCAGTTATGGCAAGTCACCCAGGCACACATCGTCTCCGAAGTTCCACGTTTGTCTTAGTAAATCAACAAAATATTTTTCCTAAAGTCTCTGGGATCAAGATGGGTTTTGCTTTTGGCAAATGTGAGATGAGCCAATGTGTGGTTTTTAGCAAGCGGTAGTGAATGTCGTGACCCTGTCCCACAGATGCCCTTTTTCCTCGGTCTCTTCGCAGTTGTTGAATCATAAACCACAACCTTAATTGAGACAAATGAGTCCTACAGTTATTTATAAGTGGATCTGGGTTCTTTTGTGACCTCCTGAAGGAATCAGTAATGCATTCTTGAAGTAATTTTGGTTGGTCAGACACTCCTGCAAAGGTGTTCCATTTTTTCTCCATTTGTAGATAATTAGTTTCAATGCGGTTTACTGAATTGAGCCTTTGCAGGCTTAAAAAGGGTGCAAATACTTTAACAGCACTGTAAATCTTAGATTTTTAATTTAAAAGCAGTGATCTGGTGCATTTATTTAAATTAAGGAAAGAAGACACTAACTTTGTATCACCTTCCCATAGTTTTAAATGAGTGAAAAACATTTTCCTACTATAACGGCAACTAAAGAAAGATTTACCTACTCAAATATTCAACAAAACTGCAAATGATTCCTTAATCTTTAAGTCTTAATGAGTATTTGTTTTGTTTTGTTTCAGTTTTAAAGGATAAAAAAAATCCTGATAATGTACCACCTTTGGGAAATGTTCTGAAATAAAATCAAATTTAAAGAAATAGAGCTCTAAAGTCAAGCACATGTAATGTATTTAATGGTCTAAGACTGATGTGCTACATTACTTTGTGCATGTTTTTTTCAATTTTTGGTCCCTCGATGCTGAGATCAGAGCACAAAGAGGCTTCACTCCAAATCCCAAAAACAAAAGGCAAAGCATATGACAAAAAACAGCATTACAATGATTTTACAGGGCATAAATTCTGCCATTGATCACCAACAGAGACAGACTGAAGTGACTTCAGGTGCTTCTAAGAACTATAAAACACATCATAGATGTGTTCAAAGAGTATCTGATCAGAGCAGAAGACTTTTAATCAAATCCCCAAGTATAGAGAAGTCACAGCAGCAGTATGGGACGTATTATCCAGTAAAACCTCTAAAATCAGCAAGTTCAGCAGGCGGCAGAGTAAATATAGTGCATGTGTGAGCATCTACACTCGTGTGTGTATGTTGTCTCTTTTTTTGGTGTTTCTGACACCTTTTGCAGCCCCACAGCCTGTCAGATGTCTTGTCTTTAGATACTCTGACAGATTGGGATGTTAAAAACTGTGATTTCAGCCTGGTTACATCAACCCCCTCCCCCTCTCGCTTGTCTTCCACCCCCACCCCATCTATGCTCAGCCACAGAGAAATCAGCAGCAGCCATTTAAGATGTTGTCAAAGGGAATTACAACGCGTCCTGGAATCGCTCTACCTCCCTCCTCCGCCTCACCTGGAGAAGAGCTATGGGAGCTACAGGAGGAGGTCACCGTGATGTTTCTCAGTACACTTTCTGATCAATTTGTCTTGGAAACGAAGCTGACAAAAACGTGTCCGTCTATTCCTGGAAAGCTGTGAGAGAACGTGTGATGATGTTTTAAACGACTCTGACAGAGCAGGTTCGAGGTCAGTCTGAGTCTGACCTTTCTTATACACAGCGGATGTCACTTTTTGCTGTCAGTTTGATTCAGGCGGGTTTTTTTTTCATAATTTGACAAGAAGACAATAAAACCGTTTCATCACTCATTATCTTTAGATCGCTTGAAATGTTATTTTTTTGGATTGAAAATGAACAAGCACATTAAATCTCCTGTTTTCTGCTATTTTTCCAGGTCCAACTGTAATATATTTTGTACTTTACCTTATAAAAAAAGTTTCTCCTAATCAGTCCACATTGTAGTTCTGATCCTCTTTATATGCTTGAGCCGCAATAAAGGCATTCCAAATTAGCCATTCAGCGCGCCTGTTTGCAGTCTACTCCTGCATGTTTAGGAAAGAGCAAGCAGTTGATTCTGACATTCAAGAAATTTGAGAAATGAACTGAATCTAAAGCAAGTCTCCGACTTAAGAAAAATCTTTTTTAATGCAAATTTATGCACATTTATTCACAGTGGACAATGGAGCTAATTGTATCCTCAGGAGCTGTGAGGCATTGAATCTAACCGTGTTTGTGTTATGTGATGTCACTTAGCTTCGAGCTGAGAAGAAGAAACTTTCAATGCAGACAGAGTGCCATTGGTTATTAAAAGCAATATATTAAATAACAGCTTTGGTGATATTTCCTGGTTTTAGTCATCCAGCAGAGGCTGCGTCTCCCAGAAGACTTGCTTTTAACATTTCCCCACTGATTCTAATTTTGTCTGAACACCCATCTTTGACTAGAATAACAAAAGAAAGCAAGGACAACAGTAAAAAGTATCAAAATGCACTTGCAGCCAACAACACATACATTAAAGATGTGAACTCATGCTCTGAAGTCGCAGATTACCCCTGGCAGAGCGCGTGATCAACGTATGAAGGCGACGCAGCCTGTGACGGGTTCAGGTCCTAGCCTGGTAACTTTTGCTGTATGTCATCCCTCTCCCTCTGTCTCTCCACCCCATTTCCTGTGAGTTGACTTTCAAAATTAAGGCCACTAATGCCACAAAAAATGCTTGTGCTGAACCAGGACTGGTGCTGGAGCCAGTTCTTACCTGGTTCTATAAGAACCAGCTCGGTATTCCACAGCTAGAGAGCCACTTTGTACCATGTCGTAACGCATCAAAGTGACTTCTAATAACCTTTTGGCTCTCCCTCTGCTTCTGTAGGAGATTACAGTGCAGGAAGATAGTTTAACCTCACAAATCACTGTTTTGCATAAGTGTATATACCCCTGTTAAATGCTAGGGATTTGCAATGTAAAGCAAATAGAGTTTAATAAAACAGCTCATATGTTTTCCACATATGTGGCATTTTTCCTGAACAATTCAGCTTACCAACAAATCTGTTAGAAAAGGTGGAATAACCCTGTTGAATAGGTGTGCACACCCTAAAATCTAACATTTCGCTGAACCACCATTTGATTTACAATTTCTCATCTGCATCTTTTAGCAGACCAATTACAAAATATCAAGAGGATATCATTAAAGGTATTAGTCAGGAGCAGAGTGCACGCAAAAAAATAATCCCCAGAGTTATTTACACACACCATGGCATTGTGGAGGCAGTCACCAATTACTGCAGAAAATGGAGAACAACAGTGACCTAACAACAACTGGACTGAAACTGATCAGGGACACTGCCAATAGGCCAACAGCGACACTGGAGGAGCTGCAAGAATTTTTCATGGAGCAGTCTCCCATATTCTCAAAAGGGCTGCATTAAGTTGAAGAGCTACAAGAGGGCCAAAATTCACAATTATATGTTGAATATAACAAATGCGGCAGATCATTGAAAGTACACAATACACAGTAAAAGATGCTGATGGCAGCATTATGATCTGAGGAAAATTTTCTTCAGATTAACGTAAAGTTTTTGTCAAGGTGGATGTATTTATGAACAGTTCCAAATACCAGACAGTTATAGTCAAGTTGAAATGTGGGACACTAATAGAAATCAGGTTTAAATGCTGAATATTAATTAAAAGTTGTTATATTGTCAATGTATTAGTTTACAGGTGTTTGCTTCCCTTTTGATTGACAGAGTCCAAATCCTTTGGTATTATGGGTGTTTTTCTTGATTTTCCCATTTTCTCCATCACTTTTAATGTAAACAGACGCATGTTGAGAATGCAATACTTGTCCTCTATGATAAACCTTATGAAGTGATTTAAATATCTTGAATTTGTTTCAATCCCAAATTACTTTGTTACATTTCAGTTGTAATCAATTTTTTTAGAAATGTAGAAGCTCTACATTTTAATTGGTTTTTTGACATTAAACAGGTTGAAAAAAAAATGTTGCCTAAAAAAAAAAAAGAACAAATTTGCTTATTTGTGGTTGTTGGTTTCTCAGAAAACACCCTCAGCCCCCAAGGAGAGAGTGCCAAAGAGAACCACCCATTGGAGGTAGAGTTTGTGCTTTACTTGTGGAAAAACTAAAGTTGTGGAAACCAGCTTAGTGGAAATCCCCCAAAGAGGAGATGTTAAGCAGGAACGTAATTGTGTTAGTCAAGATTTGAGCTGGTATGAATCAACATCCTCTTTCACTAAATACTTTCAGGATGAGTCTAAGACCTTCTTCCTGTTTTGGTACGAGTTATGAAAAGATCAAGCCAGTATGAAGGTAATTTTTTGGCATTCCTCACCTCTTGATCCTGAACATGTTTTAAAGCAATTTACAAAACTAGTTTAATAATTCTTTAAATAGGAAATTCTTGCAAATCCTTGTGTCCATATGGGATTATTGGGTTTTCCTAAAAATAAAAGAAATTCAGAGCAAGATCTAGGAATAATACAAATTCTGAAGTAAAGCTATCCTCACATTTAGATAATCGTTTCCACCACCAGATGTAGGCTCGTTCAGTGATCTCTCACTGCATCTGCTTTGAAGAATAATTTAATAGATGCAGAACAAAAGCTTGGCAGAACACAAGAAGTACCGAGATATACAGGTCCTTCTCAAAATATTAGCATATTGTGATAAAGTTCCTTATTTTCCATAATGTAATGGTGAAAATTTAACATTCATATATTTTAGATTCATTGCACACTAACTGAAATATTTCAGGTCTTTTATTGTCTTAATACGGATGATTTTGGCATACAGCTCATGAAAACCCAAAATTCCTATCTCACAAAATTAGCATATCATTAAAAGGGTCTCTAAACGAGCTATGAACCTAATCATCTGAATCAACGAGTTAACTCTAAACACCTGCAAAAGATTCCTGAGGCCTTTAAAACTCCCAGCCTGGTTCATCACTCAAAACCCCAATCATGGGTAAGACTGCCGACCTGACTGCTGTCCAGAAGGCCACTATTGACACTCTCAAGCAAGAGGGTAAGACACAGACAGAAATTTCTGAATGAATAGGCTGTTCCCAGAGTGCTGTATCAAGGCACCTCAGTGGGAAGTCTGTGGGAAGGAAAAAGTGTGGCAGAAAACGCTGCACAACGAGAAGAGGTGACCGGACCCTGAGGAAGATTGTGGAGAAGGGCCGATTCCAGACCTTGGGGGACCTGCGGAAGCAGTGGACTAAGTCTGGAGTAGAAACATCCAGAGCCACCGTGCACAGGCGTGTGCAGGAAATGGGCTACAGGTGCCGCATTCCTCAGGTCAAGCCACTTTTGAACCAGAAACAGTGGCAGAAGCGCCTGACCTGGGCTACAGAGAAGCAGCACTGAACTGTTGCTCAGTGGTCCAAAGTACTTTTTTTGGATGAAAGCAAATTCTGCATGTCATTCGGAAATCAAGGTGCCAGAGTCTGGAGAAGAGAAGACTGGGGAGAAGGAAATGCCAAAATGCCAGAAGTCCAGTGTCAAGTACCGACAGTCAGTGATGGTCTGGGGTGCCGTGTCAGCTGCTGGTGTTTGTCCACTGTGTTTTATCAAGGGCAGGGTCAATGCAGCTAGCTATCAGGAGATTTTGGAGCACTTCATGCTTCCATCTGCTGAAAACCTTTATGGAGATGAAGATTTCATTTTTCAGCACAACCTGGCACCTGCTCACAGTGCCAAAACCACTGGTAAATGGTTTACTGACCATGGTATCACTGTGCTCAATTGGCCTGCCAACTCTCCTGACCTGAACCCCATAGAGAATCTGTGGGATATTGTGAAGAGAACGTTGAGAGACTCAAGACCCAACACTCTGGATGAGCTAAAGGCCGCTATCGAAGCATCCTGGGCCTCCATAAGACCTCAGCAGTGCCACAGGCTGATTGCCTCCATGCCACGCCGCATTGAAGCAGTCATTTCTGCCAAAGGATTCCCGACCAAGTATTGAGTGCATAACTGTACATGATTATTTGAAGGTTGACGTTTTTTGTATTAAAAACACTTTTCTTTTATTGGTCGGATGAAATATGCTAATTTTTTGAGATAGGAATTTTGGGTTTTCATGAGCTGTATGCCAAAATCATCCGTATTAAGACAATGAAAGACCTGAAATATTTCAGTTAGTGTGCAATGAATCTAAAATATATGAATGTTAAATTTTCATCATGACATTATGGAAAATAATGAACTTTATCACAATATGCTAATATTTTGAGAAGGACCTGTAAAGCAAAAATTTAAACATTTAGATGAAAACAGTGCTCAATCACATGTAGATTTAAAATTTAAAGATTTCAGCACTTAAACAGTTACTCTACATTTAAATGCAGGATCAATATGTGTTCTCTATTAGCAAACAGAACATCTTCATGAAACACAGGCATTACAACTATATTATTAATAGGCATTAATTTAAGAGTAAAACTGACATATTTCTTCAGTTTAAAATAAAATGTCTTTTTACGCAATAGACTGATTTCAAAGAAACATATTCATGCCCACTTCATTTTATTTTTTTACTTTAAAGTTGACAGCTGATCAAAGTAATAAGACTCATGTCATCCTTAATAGACACTGAAAGATTCAAACTGAAAAGAGCTCCTTGCTGGTGAATCACAGAAACATCTTCATGAACAGACTCTGGGATCAATGTGCAGGAGAGTTTCTTGATAGGAGCGTAAATTGTTGTTGGCATATATCAACACTTAATCGATAATTTAACAGAAATAAATTAGGTGAGCCAGTGGTGGAGTAAAATGTGTACGTGAAGAGAGTGCAAAAAGGAAGAGAACTCAGGTTTGTTGAATTATTAGTTTAAAAAAATGCTACCAGATACCCTAGCAGGTCCCTAAATTTGTTTTTCTTTCATGCCTTAACTTGCCACGGCTCTTCTGGTTGCAAATAAGACAGGTGGGCCCAAAGTGATGTCCAGTCTTTGTGTAGCGCAAACTCCACAACCAGATAACATGACAGCTGATTCATGATATGTGATAGAAGTAAAAGGAGCATATAAACTGGACCAAGGGTGGGGAATTACTATTAATCAAGCCAAAACATAAATCAAAGTCTTCACAATCCCAACATGACTACTGTTAACTCCAGTAAACTAAAACACCTCTCGCATTATGTAAATACAAGCTGCCTTAAAAGAGTTGTTTTCATCTTTTCAAGTATCAGGCAATTGGATTTGAATGTTGAACTCAGATTTTAGGTCTAAACCAAAGTAAAATGGAGCAGAATAACCAGTGGGTCAACAAGATATTTCAAAACCACGTATCATTTTCCTTCCACTTAACAATCAAGTATTACTTTGTTTTGGCTAAGCTCATAAAACCCCAGTAAAATACTTTTACTTGAGCATAACATAACAAATATGTGCAAAGGGTAGGAAAGCTTTTGCATGGTATTGTGGCTTTTAAAAGAGATTTCCTAGATAACCTAATATAGCACACTCTGAGATAAATAACTAGTCATTTTGAAATGATATAATGAAGTTAATTGTGTGAGGATTTCTTTCCAGATAACTTAACTTGCAATGTCCAAACCAAAATGACTGAGGATGAATACATACATATTCTATGAAACACGAGACAGAAACAGTAACTTAGACCTTTTATTGAGCTTAGGTCTTACTAAAAGTCACCACACCTCATTTGACAGTGAGGTCAGAGTGAAGCTGCCTTTAAATTTCATCATGTTTGTTATCCACAATTAGGAAAACACGCTGTTATACCGTATTTCCCTCAATGTGTATGAAAAATATTGCCTTCATCCTTGAGGTTTGTATGGAAACCGATAACAGACATATTGGCAAATATTTATTTTAATGAAAATTTGCAACAACCTGATTATGATCCTTGATCCTTTCAGCTTCAATGGCCATCTGGATTTGTGATAAATCCTTAGGTACTTTTTTTTTTTATATATATATAATTTTTAGCTTACAAATAATTAAACCTTCAAGTAAAGAAGGTTTTTGTTAATAAAGAAAAATCACAATATAAGAGAAAAAAAAAAAGAATGATGTAAAATTATCCTAAAGACATTGTATCAGAAATACATTTTTAAGCACATTCTTTTTTTGGCTTCTTCTGCAGTTTTACACCCTTCCAAAAAAAAAAAAAGAAAGAATTTGTGAATTTCCACTCAAACATTTTAACCATTTTTTTTAATTTATGGGTATTTTTAATATGAACTTCATTTGTTCACTAAAAAAAAAGCACTTTAAATGCTTTGTTTTTTGTAAATATTCTTGTTTCTGGAAAGAAAATGATAAATTGGCAAATAAGTTACAGAAAATGGTGAATTTGTTTACTTTGTTATTTTTTGTTTATTAATAGTATTGTTGTAGTAGAATTATAATTCAGGCAAGCATTTTAAGTCCTCTCAAATTCTCCATTATGGTAATGGAAGGTTTGTGTCATTGAACAGAAAATAAATTGACCTATCTGCAGTTTAGACCATAAAAAGCTTCCTTTGTGTTTAAACAGAATGTGTAAGGCTGCAAATGGGACTCAAACCAACAACCTTCACACCCATCAGCTGACTGAGTTGGAGCCTTAACACGCCGGCAGCCTTTCAGACTTTTACACTGTTGTCAGCTTTCAAATAGCTTTTTAGAAGCAGAGATGTGACTTGATCTCATCACCTCTCAACCTGCCTGCTTTGCTGATTGAGCTATTGAGTCTTCATAAGCGAACGCTTTTTCAAGTTTTTTCCTTAGATGCTGCCTCTTGATTGTCAAAAGCAAAAATGGTGTGTCATATTGAAACACACCGAACCAGGCGCAGCCGTGTACTGCGGTGAGATAATTCAATGCAAAGCGTAGACATTCATCTGCTAAAGCTTTTCAATATTTTCTCTACATTTCTGCTTTAAAAATGTACTTTTAAGATGACGAATTTAGAGGGAAACTTGAACCTGTGACCCTGAGTTCTTCAGCTAAGCTCTTTGGTGATTTATCTATTGCGTCTAAATATTAAATACATCCATTACTCATACAAAAGATAGAAGAGTCAGTGTAAGAAAGACTTCAATTCAACCTCTTTACCAATTAGTGAACAGGTTTTCCTTTTTTGCAATTAAATTAGAGGATGCTTCAGCTCGTCTGAGGTTACTCCAAACTGTCGCACCTGGATATTGCAAAGCAATTTAAATAAGGAATGAAATATTTCTGATATCACCTGCATTTTGTATTTTAAAAGACTCTTTAAAATATGTTCTCATGTCACTACACCTGTGGACTCCCTGTGTTACATCATCTAAGGTATCAGGAAGAGAACTGTGGATCTCCACAAGTCCTGTTCCTCGTTAGGAACAGTTTAAAGATGTCTGTAGGTGTCATGTTTATATTGTCAAGCAATTCTAAAGAAATATAAAGGGGGAATAAGGGGCATGTTTAAAAGTGAGGACACCGTCACAACTGTCGATTAATTGGATGCCTGGGTGTAGCAGGGACTGGTGCACTTCGCAAGATAGATTGTATCATAAAGAAAGAACATAATGTGGAAATACTGAAGCAACATTAGTTGTAAAGTGGCTTAAACAAGCCACAATCTCAGTGCCATAGAAGATTTGTAGGCAACCTGAAAAGATGTTTGTAGCGTCTACAAACTTGACTCAACTGTAGCAGCTCTGTCAGGAGCCACTGGCCAAACATCCTTGCAAACTCTTTAGGGTTGGATACCCAAAAACATTTGACACAAGTCATCCAGTTTTAAAAAGGGAATTCTACCAAATACTATAGAAATAGTATGCAAACGTTTACATTTCAAGTTAAAAGTTATTATTCAGGTTAATAGCAAACAGAAATAATTTTGGTAATCCTAACTGACCTTTAACAGTAAACTTTTAGCGGGATTTAATGGCAGATCGTGAGCAGAAAATAAAACAGTGGAGGGTATGTAAATATCTAGACTCAACAGAATATTTATAACTACTTGGCTGTTCTACCATCCATTGCATTTGATTTTAACCACTTTGGAAAACTTTCTATTCCTCTCACTTCAAACATCCAATGAATACAGCAAAGATTGCAAATTTGAACTGCTCTCTGAATGACCTATTTCTAACTTAGCAACCTCCAAACAAACAAAATCAGCCAGTTGTCTCGGTGGTTTTTGGGTCGAGACGTCAGACAGTCAAACATGTGCTTTATAGTAAACAAAAAGTAATTCATTTATCATAGGTCCCCTTTGATAGCATCAAACTTTTCATGATCATGTGAACAACTGCTCGTAAAATCTCATATTGAGGCAAATTAAAGGCTCTTCAGGAACTGCATGCATCTTTAAAGACAAATATATTTTCGTTGAATCTTTTTGTCTAACCCTGAACTCTGAGTTTTAGTGACCAACTTTAAGAAAATTTGAATGACAGAGCAAGCGAAACCAAAAGACTCGCATGTCAAACAAAACATTACTTGAATTTTTTTTTTTACGGATATTAGAATTCCATAATGGAAAATACAGAGGGAATACATTTTTATTTCCACATATAGAAAAGGTTGAACTGGTTGTCTGTTCAATTCTATCAAAAAGCTCTGATGTCTTTGCAGTGCAGTGCTGAAAAGTTAATTAGTATAAGCTAATTGCAAAAACACTCACTAAAACAGTCCGAGCATCCTCTAGTGACCTGATTTCACTCTGTCCTTTTTGTTCTGTATTTAGTGCCAACTTTTGTATGACAGTTTTATCAGACATACATTGCAAGCACACACAGTGAGGTGGCTGCATGCTTACCTCCGTGGAGCTATCCCGTTTTGAAAATTGGTCCAATGGACCATTCTGATGTATTGAAAGCTCCAGGCAAAGCTCTCCATTTAGTGGCTCATCCACATTCCAGTCCTCACCTACAGTATGGTCACAAGATCTGGATCTTGACCTAAAGAATAAGATCTTAAAATACAAGCGGCTCCCCTGCAGTGTGGCTGGTCTCAGTCTTGCGGAGACAAATGGAATCCATCCATCAAACCATTTCTTATATCCACTTAACCCTTCAGCATCTCTTAAGCAGTCAATGAGCGAGAGGCAGTTTATACCCTGGACAACTCACCAGCCCATCACAGAGCAACATAGAGGAAAAGGTCAAATAACCATACATGCATACATTCAGACCTGCAGCCAATTTGAAGTGGTTAATTGACCCAACATATACGATACTGGATGATGGCAGAAAGCTGGAGAACCTGATCAGAACCTACACAGACAGAGGGATACCCTGCAAAATTCACAAAGAGAGGCCCCAATATGGGATTCAAACCTGGGTCCTTCTTGCCAACAACTGTTTGACCATACAGAACAATGTTTCTCTTAAACTACCATATGACAAATGCCCACATTAAAAAAAATTGCCTCTCCAGAAAGCACTTCAAGTTCTTTGACTAGGCTGTCTTTACAAAAGTTTTTGTTTAATCAGATTATAAAGAAAATATGTTGCTAGACTCTATTCACAAGGAATAGATGGGTTTAAATGGTTCACCCATACCTATCATTAAGTTCTTTCTGAGTGAATAAAAAAAAATCAAAAAATCAGTAGTCATGCTCCCCGACAGAAAACTCAACATCTGCTCAACATGAAACTGTTTTCTATTCAAAGCTGCAGTTTAAGCAGCCCAAAGGATATTTTGTGTCTGTGGTTACAGCAATTATGTCTGTTAACAAAGAACATACAGTACGATGTGTACAATCTACATTTGTATCCACCAGTGAGTGTGTTTAATGTGAGTTTTGCATGACCTGTTCGCTGTCGTCACATCTCCTCAGATTTCCCTGAGGCCTTTGTTGAAATGAAGCACCATCTTTGTTTCCAAAAAGGTCCATCTGCAAAGCTCCACTACTTGTCCCAGAACAGGAAATCATCAAGAGCACACATTTAGGTTTTCACAGTTTGTAACACTGCATAAAGAAGAAAATACACTTGTTAGTTTATGTATTCGTATGTCCTTTTAAAAAAGACGCTGATACACAGGAAGGGTACCAGGTGTCAGCAGGGATTAACTATTGACTTTTTGTGATTTAGTGGCTTTTACTTAATTTTAGAAAAACCCATCCACTTTACAGAAGTCACTGGTGCAAAACAAGATGAAAATATATTGTCACTGCTACCTTATAGTTTCATTGGAGGATAAGGGAAATTTTACTCCTGACAAAATAGTCAGAAATAAACAACGCAGGACAAAGAAGTTTTTTAAGTTTTTTGTGTTGTTTTAGAAAACTGAAACACTTGAGTGTTTCAGTTTCTTATTTTCATGTAGTCAAGGAATGTTTTGCTTGCCATGTTTATTTTTGCAAAAGATTATCCACCACATGTTGACATATTATAACCAAAAAAATAAATCACTCATTAAAAAAATGGCATCAAGAAGACCAGGGAACACAGCAGAAAGGGACCGGGAGACAGTTGAGAAGTTTAAAGCAGGGTTTGGTTATACATCTATGCCAAGCTTTGCACATTCCACCACGAAACATCATAATGCTTTTCTTTAGCAGGGACATGAACGCTGGTCGGAGCTGGTGGGAAGATGAATGGAACTAAATAAAAGGCTAATACTGGTATAAAAAACAAAATTGGCTGTAAAACACAAGACTGGGGCAGAAATTTTCCTTCCAGCTGGACGGTGACATCATCTGAAATCCCTCATGTGTCAGAATGGTCCAGTCAAAGTCCAAATCTAAATCTAATTTAGAATACGCGGCACCATGTGAAAATGTATGTTCAGAATTTAGCCTTTTTTCCTCTCTGAGCTTCAGCTATTTTACAAAGAACGGATTAAAATGTAAGTCTCCAGATATGCAAAGGTTGCAGAAACATACAGCAGAAAGCTTGTACCTGGGCACGGCGGTGGCACAGGGGTTAAACATGCGATCCAGGTAACGGAGACCTTGGTCCTCCATGTGGCCGTCAAAGGTTCGAGTCCTGGCCCACTGAGGTTTACCACATGTCTTCCCCTCTCTCCACTCAATTTCCTGTCAGTGTACTTTAAAAAAAATTGAGAAAAATAAAAAGGCCACTAGTGCCAAACAAAAAAAAAAAAAAAAAAAAAAAGCTTGTATCTGTAACTGCAGTGAAATCCAAATACAAACACTTAAGATTTTTTCATCAATTACAAAAAACGTAGTCATCCTTTTTCCTTCCTCTTCACAATTATGCTCTACTTTGTGTTTATCTCTCCTAAAATCCCAATGATTGTTGTTGCGATGTTACAAAACATGAAATGTTCGAGGTATATTAGTGTTCTTGCAGCACAGAACATTTCTACCTATGGTAACAGGTTGGTCCAGAAAGTATCGATTCAAGCAAAAATAATAATAGCTCCACATGGGGGCAAAAGGCAGCAGATCCCTGATCAAATCACCTAAAATCTGCACTGACTGGACCAATTATTTAAAGGGTTGAACGTTTCTTTAAACAGCTCTTTTAGTAAAATACATTTGCAATTTTGACATAAGAAAAAAAAAAACTCAGCACTTTTGACGCCTTTCCTAAGTTGTCTGTTTTCTATAAATGAAATGCTTTTTGAGCCACTGACTCGCATGATGATCTCTGCAGCTGTAATTGCTTGTGCAGCCACCAACTGTTAACCCAGCTTGTTTACCGAAAACTGATGTTCACATTTAATAGCATTTTATTTTGTCTTTACACCGTTGCCATCCCTTAATTCAGCACAGTTTAGAAACTGATATGTTCAAAGAGTCGAAAGCCTTGAAAAACAAAATTCTGAACATTTAATTTCATGCGAGCTGGTTCTACTCAATACTCTCCACTTGGGGAAATTAAAAGAAAGAAATATCAGTCATTAGAGGAGAGCGTCTAAGTGAAACAAATACAATCCAGTTACCTTGAAACTAAAATGAGTGCCTTTATTTGCTTGATGAGCCTATTTATCTTTGATGAAAAAAAAAATTAATCACATTCTTAGCTGTAGAACCTTTTGAAGAGTTGGGAGCCATCTTGATGAATTGTGAAGCCATTTAATCATCAACAAAAATAAACACTTATTTTGCACAGCAGATATTAATACTGGGCTCAAATTTAAGGTGTCCCACTACACAACTGTCGGAAAGCTGTCTGCTTTACTGGCTTGAAAATATAAGCTGTATAACGTAAATAAGAAAATATAAAAAGCGAACAAAGACTCTGATATTGGTTTGTAAACTGCCATTTCAGAATTATTCCCCAACTTTGGTGCTCCTGAAGCCATGTTGTAAAAGAAAGTGGTGCAGGAAACCAATGAACAAAGATGTTAATATTTGAGGTCTTTTATACAGTACTGTGCAAAAGTTTTAGGCAGGTGTGAAAATGCTGTAAACAAAGAATGCTTTTAAAAATTGAAGTGTTAATCATTTATTTTCAGTCAACAAAATGCAGTGAATGAACAAAAGAGAAATTGCCACCCTTTGCCTTCAAAGCAGCATCCATTCTTCTAGGTAGACTTGCACACAGTTTTTGAAGGAACTCGGCTGGTAGGTTGTTCCAAACATCTTGGAGAACTAATCACAGATCTTCTGTGGATGTCTCTTCTGTCTCTTCATGTAATCCCAGACACACTCGATGATGCTGAGATTGGGGCTCTGTGGGGGCCTTACCATCACTTCCAGTAAATCTTGTTCTTCTTTACGCTGAAGATAGTTCGTAATGACTATGGTTATATGTTTGGGTTCACTCACTTAGCATTTTATAAATTGATAAAAATAAACATTTACAGTGCCTTGCGAAAGTACTCTTGCCACCTGAAATGTGGCAAGAGGTTAACCAGTTTAAGGGGGTTAAACTGGTTAACCTCTTGCCACATTTCAGGTTTCAAACATAAAGATATAAAATTCAAATTTTTTGTGAAGAATCAACAACAAGTGGGTCACAATCGTGAAATGGAATGAAATTTATTGGATGTGTCAAACTTTTTTAACAAATAGAAAATTGAAAAGTGGGGCGTGCAATATTATTCAGCCCCTTTACTTTCAGTGCAGCAAACTCACTCCAGAAGTTCAGTGAGGATCTCTGAATGATCCAATGTTGTCCCAAATGACTGATGATGATAAATAGAATCCACCTGTGTGTAATCAAGTCTCCGTATAAATGCACCTGCTCTGTGATAGTCTCAGGGTTCTGTTCAAAGCGCAGAGAGCATCATGAAGACCAAGGAACACACCAGGCAGGTCCGAGATACTGTTGTGGAGACGTTTAAAGCCGGATTTGGATACAAAAAGATTTCCCAAGCTTTAAACATCCCAAGGAGCATTGTGCAAGCAATCATATTGAAATGGAAGGAGTATCAGACCACTGCAGATCTACCAAGACCTGGCTGTCCCTCTAAACTTTCATCTCGAACAAGGAGAAGACTGATCAGAGATGCAGCCAAGAGGCCCATGATCACTCTGGATGAACTGCAGAGATCTACAGCTGAGGTGGGAGAGTCTGTCCATAGGACAACAATCAGCCGTACACTGCACAAATCTGGCCTTTATGGAAGAGTGGCAAGAAGAAAGCCATTTCTCAAAGATATCCATAAAAAGTCTTGTTTAAAGTTTGTCACAAGCCACCTGGGAGACATACCAAACATGTGGAAGAAGGTGCTCTGGTCAGATGAAACCAAAATCCAACTGTTTGGCCACAATGCAAAATGATATGTTTGGCGTAAAAGCAACACAGCTCATCACGCTGAACACACCATCCCCACTGTCAAACATGGTGGTGGCAGCATCATGGTTTGGGCCTGCTTTTCGTCAGCAGGGACAGGGAAGATGGTCAAAATTGACGGGAAGATGGATGGGGCCAAATACAGGACCATTCTGGAAGAAAACCTGTTGGAGTCTGCAAGAGACCTGAGACTGGGACGGAGATTTATCTTCCAACAAGACAATGATCTAAAACATAAAGCCAAATCTACAATGGAATAATTCACAAATAAACGTATCCAGGTGTTGGAACGGCCAAGTCAAAGTCCAGACCTGAATCCAATTGAGAATCTGTGGAAAGAGCTGAAGACTGCTGTTCACGAACGCTCTCCATCCAACCTCACTGAGCTCCAGCTGTTTTGCAAGGAAGAATGGGCAAAACTGATAGAGACATACCCCAAGCGACTTGCAGCTGTAATTGCAGCAAAGGGTGACGCTACAAAGTATTAATGCAAGGGGGCCGAATAATATTGCACGCACCACTTTTCAGTATTTTATTTGTTAAAAGTTTGACACATCCAATAAATTTCATTCCACTTCACGATTGTGTCCCACTTGTTGTTGATTCTTCACAAAAAAAATTAATTTTATATCTTTATGTTTGAAGCTTGAAATGTGGCAAGAGGTTGACTAGTTCAAGGGGGCCCCGAGTACTTTCGCAAGGCACTGTATATTTCTGAAAGCATTCTTTCTTTACAGCATTTTTTCACACCTGCCTAAAACTTTTGCACAGTACTTTATACACACACACACACACACCTTTGACAGAGCAGCAGAACACTGATTGGAAAAAAGAAATTGAACCAAAAATACCTCAGAAAAGCAGCCATGATGGCACTGTATTTTAGGATGCTTTGACGCACTTCATGTCATTAAACTTGTTAGGTATTAATTAGTCAACTCAGAGGAAAGAAGTAATGACACACAGTCTCTGTTCTTTTCTTGCGCAAGAGGTAGCTCACACTTTGCAGCGCAAATCTACAAAGTGTTGGCACCCCTCTCTCTTTATTTATACATGCTGGTTCACACACAGTTCAACAAACATTCAGGGTGTGTGTGTGTGTGCATGAGGTCAGAAAGGTTAGGGTTCATGTGTCTTGATTTTAAACAGAGAGGGAATGAGGACTTTGTACGAGCAGCCCCTAGATGTTGCTGATAAAAGCATAATTCACTCGTCTCCCCCATATCCCTTTCTATGGCATATAGGAGGGAAAAGCCACTTAGAGCAGACATGAGTGATGTCTGTACAATACAAAAGTTTTCAAACCCTAACGATGCGGCAAAGCCGTGTGATGGACCTGCGACCTGCCCAGGGTGTACATCTCACCCGGGACCACTGGAGATGCGCACCAGCTCCCCAGTGACCCTGTACTGGGTAAAGAAAATGGATGGATGGATATACTGCAAGCTCTTTTATATCCTCTGCAGTCTGGGATCTTAAACATAAATCAGAATCAGCTTTATTGCCAAGTTCGTACATACAAACAAGGAATTTGACTCCGGTACACTTTGCTCTTTTGTTCTGTTTTTGCATTACAGAATATACAAATTTACAATGTACAATATACACATATATAATAAAATGGTGCATTTGCAACATCTGTATGCTGTTGTTCTGTACTCTATTGAATGTTCAACAGAGAAACAGCCTGGGGGAAGAAACTGGTTTTAGTGAACAGTGCTCTGTAGCGACGGCCTGAAGGTAAAACTCTAAACAGTTTATGTGCAGGGTGTGTGGGGTCTGCAGAGATTTTAGCAGCTCTTTTCCTGACCCTAGACCTGTATAAGTCCTGGATGGAGGGAAGGTAAGCCCTGATTATTCTCTCTGCAGTCCTGATTATTCGTTGCAGTCTGCACCTGTCCTGTTTTGTGGATGAGCCAAACCACACTAAGATGGATGAAGACAGGACAGACTGAATGATGGCAGTGTAGAAGATGACCAGCAGCTCCTGTGGAAGGTTGAACTTCTTGAGTTGCCTCAGGAAGTACAGTCTCTGCTGGGCCTTCTTTCGAACATTGTCTATGTGTGAAGACCATCTCAGAGATGGTGGTTCCTAAGAACCTGAAGTGGTCCACAGCCGATACAGTGTTGTTGAGGATGGTGAGGGGGGTGTATGGGGGTGGTGTTCTCCGAAAGTCCACCACCATTTCCATAGTCTTGAGTGGGTTCAGTTCAAGGTAGTTCTGACCGCACCAGTGGACCAGCCGATCCACCTGCTGTCTGTATGCAGACTCATCACCGTCCTGGATCAGTCCAATGACAGTGGTGTCGTCTGCAAACTTAAGGAGTTTCACGGACGAGTCTGATGAGGTGCAGTCATTTGTGTACAGGGAGAAGAGGAGTGGGGGTAGAACACACCCCTTGGGGGCACCAGTACTTATTGATCTGGTTCAGGAGAAGATGCTCCCCAGTCTCACCTTCTGCTGTCCGCCCGTCAGGAAGCTGTTGATCCACTGACAGGTGGAGGCTGGGATGTTGAGCTGGTTGAGCTTCTGGTGGAGGAAGTCTGGTATGATGGTGTTGAAGGCCGAGCTGAAGTCTACAAACAGGATCCTGGCGTACGTCCTATGACGGTCGAGGTGTTGCAGGATGAAGTGTAGACCTAAGTTAACAGCATCATCTGCCGACCTGTTTGCTCGATAAGCAAACTGCAGGGGGTCCAGCAGGGGGCCTGTGATGTCTTTCAGGTGCTTCAACACCAGCCGCTCAAAGGATTTCATGACCACAGACGTCAGGGCTACAGGCCTGTAGTCATTTAATCCTACGATGGTGGGTTTCTTGGGAACCGGGATGATGGTGGATCGTTTGAGGCAGGAGGGGACCTCACATTTCTCCAGTGACTTGTTGAAGATCCTTGTGAAGATCAGAGCGAGTTGATTTGCACAGGCTTTCAGGCATGATGGGGAGACGTTATCAGGTCCTTCAGCTTTCTTTGTCTTCATGCGCTGAAAGAGCCTATTTACATCTTCCTCTGAGATCTTTAGTGCAGGCAGAGGATCTGAAGGTAGGGGGTTGGTAGCTTTGTGGGAGGAACTTGTTCCTGAATGGAATGTGGAGGAGATGGTTTGAGGTGTAAATGGCTTCTTGTCATGTCTGCAGTAGAAGCCATTCAGACGGTTGGCCAGGAGACGACTCTGTTCAGGATGGGTGGAGGGGCTCCTATAGGCAGTCAGGTTTCTCAGACCAGTCCATACAGCTGAAGTGTCACCAGTAGAAAGGCTGTTCTTAAGCTTCTCACTGTAGCTTCTCTTAGCTGCTTTGATCTCTTTTGTTAGTTTGTTCCTGGCCTGCCTGTATCACACCCAATCTCCACTGCTGTGAGCTTCTTCCTTTTCCTTGTGCAGGTTCCTGAGGTGTGGAGTAAACCATGGCTTATTGTTCCCAAAGGTGCAGAAGGTCTTGGTCTGCACACACATGTCCTCACAGAAACTGATGTATGATGTCACCACATCAGTTAGTTGGTTTAAGTCAGTGGATGAAGTTTCAAAAACAGTCCAGTCTGTGCATTCAAAGCAGGCCTGTAGCATCTGCTTTGATTCCTCAGTCCACTTCTTAACAGTGTGAACCTTGGGTTTGGAAGCTCTTAGTCTCTGTCTGTAGGTTGGGATGAGGTGGATTAGATAATGATCCAAAAAACCCAGAGCAGCCCTGGTAACAGCATGATATGAGTCCTTTAAAGCTGTGTAACAATGGTCCAGTGTGTTTTTGTCTCTGGTGGGACATTTAATATGCTGTCTGTATTTGGGGAGTTCATTGGAGAGGTTTGCTCTGTTAAAATCTCCCAGTATTATAATGAAAGAGTCCGTGTATTTTTTCTCCACGTCTGTAATCAGCTCAGCAAGATGTTTTTCAGCAGCAAAAGTGCAGCCATGCGGTGGAAAATATGAGCCGATTATTATAAATGAGGAAAACTCTCTCGGTGAATAAAGCAGTTTACAGATTATGGAAAATGACTCCAGATCCGGGCTACATGTTTTCCCCAGCACATTTATGTCTCTGCACCAACCTTCATTTATATAAAAGGATATTCTGCCTCCTCGCCTCTTCCCCGATAGCTCCGCGCTGTGATCCGCTCTGAGCAGCTGGAAGCCCGGCATCAGCAGTGCGCGGTCCGGGATGTTTTCACTCAGCCATGTCTCGGTGAAGCAGAGAACTGCTGATCCACGGAGGTCTGTGTTTTTACTGGTGAGAAGAAGCAGCTCGTCCATCTTGTTGTTTAGAAGCGGACATTTGCCAGGTGGATTGAAGGCAGTGGTGTGCGAAGTCTTCTTTTGTGGAGCTTTACCAGCGCGCCAGCACGGTTTCCCCTTCGACGCTTTCGGCGCAGGATCCCATTTAGAGCCGCAGCTCCGCTCGCCAGGAGCTCAGTGAACTTCGGATCGATGAAAGATGGTGAAAAAATCCCAAGAGAGGACTCTCTGATGTTGAGACGTTCCTCTCTACTGAATGAGACCACAGGATTATGGCCCGACACCACAGAACTGTGGCTCGAAAAACATAAAAACACACAAAATACAGAAACAAAGAGAGAGCGAAGCTTCGAGGCTGCCATCGTCGGCGCCATCTTGGTTGATCGTAAAAAGTTATGCATTCAATTAATAACCATAGATGTCTGTTCACATCTGATTATTATATAATATACAGAATGTCTTATTACCTGTTTGGGGTCAGAGTGGAGTTAGGGAGAAGTTCATAGGGATTGAACGGCAATTTTCATGTCTTGCCACACAGTATCAAGTGGCTTTGGGTCTGGACATTGACTGGACCATTCTAACAAATGTAAATACTTTGATGCAAACCATTCCACAGTCGCTCTAGCTGTATGTTCAGGGTTGTCATCCTGCTGTAAGGTTCCTCACCCCAGTCTTGATTTTCCAACCCACTGACAGGTTTTCTTCCAGGACAAGGCCCTGTTAGTGCCATCCATCTTCCCATCAGTTTCCCGGTCATCGTGGAAGAAGAGCATCTCCACAGCAAGAGGCAGCCACCAACATCTGCCATGACTGAGTTAATGTATGACATGCAGTGTTTGTTTTCTGCTACACATTTTTTTTAAACAGCATGCAAAAAACTAAGTTCACCTTTTGTTTCAACTGGCCAAACTACCTTCTTCCAAGTCTTCTCTGATTCTCTTCTTTCCCAACCTTTCACTTTAGTTGGTCAGACACATCTTGGCAGGTTTGCAGTTAGAATATATATGTAACATGACAAAATGTGAACAAGTTCAATGAGTATAACTACTTTCCAAGACAATGTGTGTTGCACTTCAGCACATTTCACAAAAAAAGTGATTAAATAAAAGATTTTCTGAGAAAGTTTACATACCAACGAGTGGAGAAATTTCGAAAGAAATTGTTGCTCAAACACTGAAACCAGAATGAATCCAAAACAAAGCAAAAATTGGACTAAACACAACAGACAAGTTGGGGAAAAGTGCCTCTTAAAAGTGTGACAATATATTTTATGGCTGTGATGAAGCCCCTAAAAACTAATTTCTCTTCATTAATATTAAAGTCTTTTTTCCTTTTCCTTATTTAATGGATTTTTGACTTATGGCTTTATGTCCTAAAATTGCTTAGTGCCATCTTTATATTTCATCTAGGATTTTAGGATCTGTTTAAACAGTGGTACTACTACACACTTGTATTTGCTCTCACTTTTGTAGATTTCTTTCCCACTTGTAAAATACAAATTCTGAACGTTTTATGCATTTAAGAGTATAAAAAAATATATATATATACTTTTCATTATTTTAAGCTTGAGAAAAATGCTTAAAAATAAAAATAGGAAAGAGGTTGTAAAAGAAAAACTCTCAGCTCCTTTAAAACTCAAATCAACCGTCTTTGTTACTTTGTTTGCTTGTGATCACAAGAAAGTTCCTACGTGACCTATACACAACAAGCTTTTCTCCTGACATCCAAAAATAAACATTTCATAGAAAACTGTTAATTTATCATCTTGTCAAAACAAACAATTATCCAGCAACACAACAAGCTGTCAGAGCTGCTTTTCTCCTCCATTTGTCACTTTTACATCATGTAACAATGACATCCCCAAACTAGTATTTTATTATGAGCGCAGAAACTGCGTGGCTCTGCGTTCATTATCAGATAAGCTGCAGATTTCAATACGTCTCGGTGCTGTTGTGCGTCTGACAACCTGCCTGCGGGCTCACAAACACCAGAGTCATGAAAGCAGCAGGACAACGGCTCCTTTGTCAGTTTGAATCGTCGTATGAGGCTGTGGTGTCTTCAAGCTGCCTCTGAGATTTCTGTTTCTCCTGTGGCACCCACTGTTGTTTGATGGACGTTGGATATGAGTTTTGATGCCAGGTGGAGGTACGCAAGATGTGATTCTGTGTACTTCTGCTACTTAATATGTCACACTGACCCACTTGTCAGTCTGCCTGGAAGTGGCTCTTTAATGCATTTTCTCTCATGAACTTGCTGCTTCTAGCTTGGAAAACAACAAAAAAAAAAAAGCATAGCTTGCCGCTAGCTGCTCTACACATCATTATAGTTAAGGTAAAGCTGAATAAAAGAGATTCTGTAATGCACTGCTGTACAACTCATGTGTCTTGACATTTTACCATCATTACCACAGGGAGAGTTATCTCTAAAAGTGGTCCCAACTCATTGCCCCCTCCTCGTGCGTCCTGAATACCAACAGACCATTTAAATCCAGAGTTGTGAAAAAACATAATTTTATAATTAAAATTTAAGCACAAAGTTGATCAAACCTTCCAACTGTAAAACAAAAAGCAATTTTCAGAATGTTTTAAGATGGTTTTTGATCAGTTTAAATTATCTGCAGTCTATTTTTTATTTTTGTTTTATTGCGTCAGGTGACGACTCTGTGTTCTGGTGTTTCCCCACTGCTACACTCTTGACTTAAAGATATGGGTGATCAACGTGCTACAGCAGCTCTTGTTGGCTTGAAGAAGGTAATTAAATCATTTAAATAAGGTGCGCCAGAAAAGAGTCACATCTAAAACATGAAGCTCAGTGGGATCTGAGGATTTAGACTGAGAACCACGGAGCTAGAAGCAGCCAAGAAGAGGAACGACAGTGAACAGCCCAAAGTCAGCTGATAATAAACGGGTGGAAAATTTCCCTTTAGTTTCCAGCCTGTTGCAACCATCGTTAAGGAAAACCTAGCCAAAACCTTTTAGAAAAGCGTTCAGCGGGTTTTGGTGTTTTATGAATTCAGTTCCATCACATACAGTTTCGTTTGATAAATTGAGTACTTTTAATATAGTTAGTCCAGAATTGTATTGTTTGTTACATGCATTAAAAGAGACCAAAGGCATTGGAATAGGTTGATGTAGATCAGAGGAGAATAGTTTCCATGCTCTGGGACTGCTGCATATTTTACACATGGTTCTGCTCCATTTAACCTGGCTGCAGTAGCTAAAAATCATATCTTTATCCTGTCTCTAAGTTCTGCAAGTAGTTCCCAATGAGCCATTCATTCAAACAGGGTGCTTGGGGAAACACTGACCATCTCTGTGTAATATTAGACAACTCTCTGCACCTAAATTAATTAAAGCTTTTGGAGGAAGGACACTTTAATCTAAGTAAACTCTGGGTGTGGCACATTCAGTTTATTTACCAGCAGGAAAAGATCAACACAAAGATAAAGATAAAATAAATTTAGAGACAGCTGAACTCATCAACACCAAAATCTACTTTGTTTTCTGCCAAACGGTTTATTTTCAGCCTCACCAAATTAGACTGTTTGGACCCGTTTAGTGATGACTTACATTTACTACAGTACATTCCCTCACTGGTTTAAAGATACTTGCAGAAGCAACAACTAAAATGCTTGTGAGCAATTGTAAATCTGTTACTCGTTTCTCCCTGTGTTGTGTAAAAACGTCATACTTTGACTACAAAAATAACATTCTCTTCTCACTTCCTTGAATTACTTATCATGCACATCCTATCCTGGAAAAACACCTCTCTAAAAATAAATCCAACATATTTTAAACCAGATTTAAGATGCAATCTTGCAAAAGTTGGAACCATAAAGTTACTTGAGTGTTTTATAAGTGCTTACTTTGTTCTGTTTTCAGGTGTTTTCCTTTTTCTGTTAACTGGGTTTCTGTCCACCTTTTTCTGTTTCTTTTTAATAATGTGTTTGTTTCCAATTTTAGTTCTTCCCTTCACTCCTCATCCACGCTTCTCACATTTAACTGCCTGACAGTTTTCAGCTGAGCCTCGTTAACCTTCCTTCCTTGTGTATTTATGGGTCTACACATCCTCTTGACACTTTCTGTACTGTTTTTCCACACCTACTTTTAAGAAATGTCTTTCTTACTTATAGTTGCATTAAACCTCCCTCCTCCGATTTTTATCCACTAAGACTTCTATACCTCTCAGGATTCTATTCCAAATTTTTCAGTATTGTTAATTATTTATGATGATGATTTATGATCTGTTTATGGTTAACCTTTTTCTCAAGGTAAATTGTAGGTGCACAAAAGTCACTGAATATGAGTTACATCTGCAAGGGAACATAAAAGGCAAAAATTCTAATAAGTTTTCAAAAAACGGCCATCCAACACTTCCAGCATTAGATTGTTGTGACCTTGCTGTACTTTATTCATTCCAAAGGGACATTAAATTTTGTCGTAACTGATATTATACAAGTTTCTTCAAAGAGCCGTTGTAGATGCTGATGGCTGTGGGCAGGAAGGATCTCCTGTAGCGTCTGTCTTACAGCAGATCTGAAGAAGCCTCTGGCTGAAGACACTGTTGTGGTACAACAATCTGATGAAGAGGATGCTCAGGGTTCTCCATAATGTTCTTCATTTTATGAAGAATTCTTCTTCGCACAATGGTCTCCAGAGGTTCCAGAGGAGTCCTCAGAACAGCACTAGCCCTCTTTATTAGCTTCTTGAGCTTTTTTAAGTCCCTGGCTCTGATGCTGCTTCCCCAGCAGATGATGGCGAGAGATCACACTCTCCACAACAGACTTATAGAAGATATGGAGCATCCTTTTTCAAACATCTAAATAACCTAAGCTTCCTCAAGAAGTACAGTCTACTCTCTCTTCTTGAAGACGGCTTCACAGTTGCATCTCCACTCCAGTCTGTTGTCCAGGTGAATATTGAGCATAGTTGTAATTTAAATTACTTAGCCTGCAGTTTGCAATAGTCAAAGCAAGCTGATCAACATCGAGTTGATGCCATTAACCCCATGTTCTCTTCATTACTCCAGTGCTTGAGAGCTGGTGTCCTGCAACTTTTAGATATATTGCTGGTCCAACAAAAATGAATTAATTGTGTGAACTACACAATTTTAGCTGTGCATGTTTCCTGAATGGAAACATTTACTGAGTTAAGTTTTGAAAATGTTTCATATTTCCTTCTCATAGAAAGCACTGCTGGTGTTGTTATTTTCTGTCTCTCTGTTCTGACCTCTCAGCTCTAGTTGAAAGCTCATACAACATACAAACATACAACATTTCACCCAACCTTACATCTTCACTTTTTCTCATGAAAAAGTGTGTAATAGTTTGTGATCTGGGCAACACATTTTTTATAGAAAATGAATGTTATTTATTACACATAAAGAGCCCCAACAAGAAGAAAAGTTGAACTGAACTAATAATTTAGATGAAAAAGCAGTCTAATTAAAAGTTAAACATAATTATTTCTATTTCTTAAATCAAAGAGATTAAAAAATAAAGAAAATCAATTACAGAGGAGGCTAAACAAATCATTACATCTGTTATGCAGAATAAAGAACTGAAGAGGGATTTAAAAATCTGTTTTCTTTTGACAAATCTTTTTAAAAGAAACAAAAATGCTAAATCAATTATACTCTCAGGCTATATCAGAGCAAGTGTCTTTTGTTTTGGACAGAGATTGCAGAGAAGCTACATGCGACAAAGGAGAACAAGAATTACTTCTCACTTTCTCTGTGTAACCAGGTTTAAATGTCTACTGTGTCCACAACATGATGTTTAGACAGTAATTACAGAGAATGGTTCTGGAAAACTGACAGACTTGTAATTCTGATTCGGAGACTGAAAAGAAAACTACGGCAAACATTTCAACCAACAATTGGCTGAATGTCTGTAGATACACCTGTTAGTTATGAAAACCCCAACATGCCAACATTTTCTCAGCGCTCAGTGAGATTTTGTTTCTTCTCTTTCTCCTTAAGAGTTGCTGTTTAGATTGGAACAACCTTACAATTCAATCACTTTAGATGATCCCTAATATCAGTGTCTCCACTGAAACAGCAAATATGACCAGGTTAACAGATCATTTTAAATATACAATGAATTTTTCTGACATTCACAATGTATTTAATTGATTTTAAGGGTGTGGTATCCTTCCAACCCAGCTGGGAGATATAATCTCTCCTCCGAGTCCTTGTTCAGTTTCCATCCAACTGGACAAAAATGTAAATGTTATACTCCAGGTGCCTGAATCATCTCAACTGGCTCCTTCAAGTGAAGGAACCTAAGCTGTCACTTCCACAAAGTTATACAGTTCTACCTATCTATTCCTGACACAGAGCTAGACTTTGTTGTAATCTTTTAAAGGAATCTGGAATATTAGTTTGAGCATTTTCTATGTAATGGTTGCTTTTTCACATACATTCAGTTCTTGGACCTGACAATTTGGCTCTGTGGCAGCTGGTTCCTTTGCCAAGAGCAGATTAATCCTCCCTCAGATGGCCACGCCCCCTTTTCGGCGATAGTAGATGATGACATTTGAAATGGAGTCAATGAAACTTCTGGAGCGTTAGTTGCTATAAAAGAGCATAATTATGATAACTGATGGGCAAGGTTATGTAGAAAAACTTTAAAGAAAAGGGAACAAACCCTGTCACTTTAACTAACGTCTGTGGATTTACAACACGATTTCAGTTAGCTGAAGATCTGAGGAGAAGTAGGTGAAATTGGAGGTGAAGACCCTCCTCCAATAGTCCATGCACATTGTGATGGCAGCAAAACGGACCTTCACTATGATGCTATCACCACCATGCTTGACATCTGGTTTGTTTTAAAAGCCTCACCTTGATTTTAAACATTATTCTTTTCATGCAAGCAAAACAGCTCCCTGTTTGTCTCAGCATTTGGCTTGTTGGCTGCAAATTTCAGCAGAGCATGATGGTGTATGTTTTGGAGCAGGGACATCAGTAACCTCTCCGGCCATGGAACTGTAGAACCACAGGGTTTGAGTCTTGGTGGTTTCCGGGTTATTTCACAACATCCTTACCAATTCCCTTTCATGTGACGGTGATAGTTTGGGTCCGATGGTTCTAATTTAGATGCAGTCGCAGTCCCAAACAAATAATGATGCCAAACACAACAAACATGGCATTAGGTTTCTGGAATAGCTTTCTCAAAGCTTGCACCTGAGCCCTATTGGAATTTTTTGGACTAAGCGTATAAAATGGATCTATGCCATGAAACCAAACCACTCAAATGGCCTACACCAATTTGCCAAAAAGAGTGATCAAACTTCTGGCTCGAACGATCCTAGTAGCACAAACTTTATATGACATTTAGATCTATGATGAGTATATAAACTTCTGACCGAATTGTGTGATCAGGGGGTAGCGCTTAATCACATATTCATGAGACTCCAAACACAGTAAATATTCTTGTCAACCTTTTCTGGTACTACGGTTCCATTTAATCACTGCAAACAGAACCGAGAGAATATAAGTAGTTTTGGCTTACAATAAAATACAATTAAATTAAACTAAACAAAAAAAATCCTGCTTTTCATTTTGAAAACGGTCCGTTGCATGCCTGGTGTCACCAAAACGTTGCAATGAATAGATTAGTTTTCAGAATTGGTTTAAAACAGGAGCAAATACACTGTAAAAAAAACAAAGATCATGTTTGATGCTTAAGTTGAAGATGTCCTCAGTGGGGCAGACACAGAAGCAAAGTGGCTTATCCAACGTCACATTCCCTGTCTAATTTTTGTTTCACGTTTAATTGAGTTTTGTTTTGATTTAATTAGGCTTAAAGAAAGAACGACAAAAAAACACAGTCAAAGGTACTTTAGGAGAATGTGCTGAAGAGCCTTGTGGGAACAACACAGCGACTGCATCCTGATATTAAAAAGATGAAAATTACGTCTCAGAGCTCTTGTGTCACTTAAGTTTGTTTTTTGTAAAGAATATAGTTATTCTGAGACGCAGCAGCACTTGTCTCCTCTGTTCTGCTCTGACAACAGTATTAAATTTGGATTTCATAAAAAGCTGCGTTTAATGACACTGTATACGTCTGAGGACTGAACATGGCTTTGTTTTTGTGTCTCGCTGCTGCTACAGATACAAGAAAGGAAAATGTCACCTGGTTTCTCTTTTTTTTTTCTCTGCAATGCTCCGTCTTTTTCTGGTCTCCTTTATCATATTTCCCCATGTGAGTAGCTTTATTAAACCTTTCAGAAATAATTAACTAAAATAGACATTTTAAAGTAAAGCCCTTCATTTCCACTTTTATAGCTCAGTTTGCATTTTTCTTTGAATCTGCTGTAGTTAAAATAATAAATTAACAAGTTTCTCAGAGAAAACGTTCTCTAAGTTGTAGAAATTTAGCCACAATTAAAAAACCCAACATGTAACACCAGAAATATCTACTACGCTATAACTTACCTGTGAATAAAAGCCTTGATTTAAATTTAGTCTCTTTTTTATTGAGCTTTTATGATAGCTAAACATTTAAACACATCATGCTGGTAAATATTTTTGCAGTTATGAAGTGTTTTTACATACAGAGTACTGTGGAACTGTGAATCACACTATATTTTTAGATGATCTCAAGCTGCACATTGTGTCGGTGTTTCATTATCTTTTTCCATCGTTGCAGAAAAACCCCTAATTGAGTTCAATTAGGTTGTTTACCTTCCAATTATAATACTTTTAAACACATTTCAGTTGACACCATGCACCTCCATGGAATTGAAATAAACATTTAAACGAAAGACAACTCCGACTACTTTAATTTTAGATTAAAATAAGCATGTTTTGTTCATTTTATTAAACTGCTATTAGACATGCATTTAGTCATGTAATTCTGCTGCAATAAAGCGTTCAAACATTATAATATGTGGATTCAAATCCAAATCCAGGCAGATAGAGGCAGATAAAATGTTTTATAAAAAAGTCACCTTTTCAAAAACTGAAAAATCACGAGAGCAACTGAAATCCAAAATAGAGAAGGTCCGTCCAAAAATCTAAAACAATAGGGACAACATGTGGGTGAAATGCATAAAATAAATGCAAATAATGCAAATAAAATGACACGTTCATACTCTCACTGTCTGTTAAAGACTGATTGCAACTCAAGAAGCCATATGTTGGGATTGGACAAGTGTGTAAATTGGTGTGATGCTCACCAACTCCACATTAAAACAGAAAAGAAAGTGGAAATGCCGGTGGATCCTAGGTTGGGGATCACCTCCAGGTGCATGCAAAATTTGTTTTGCCCTAAAATGCATTTTGTTGTGTACTTGGCCTCTGCAGGAGTGCACAAAAGTTGAATTTAGTCTCTCCAGGTGCTGCATAGATATACTTATATTCTGTTTGGGTCATATTTTTCAGTCCGTTCAGTTTTCTCTATACTCTGTTACATTTTTTTGAACTGTTACGTCACAGTATTTGCTGCAGAACTCCTAAACAAGGTCATGGACTTCCGGCTGACCAATTCACGTATCGGACATTTTTATTTATCGCTGTGATTTTGTAGTCCAAGCTCAAGTATGCCGATGCTGCAATGGATAAGTCTAAATGTTTGATTGTTGGATGTATTAACCCACACAATTTATTACACCGTCCCCCAGCATCAGAACCTCTTCAAAGTGCCTGGTTAAATGAATTTTTCATGGAAATGTTCCCACATTAGTGGGGAAATGAAAAAGTCTTCAGCAACCTCCACCACTATCAAGAAGGATTTGCTGAAAGACTTCACCTGATTAAAGGGTCGGTTCCTTCTGTCAATGGAAACAAGGGACACAGCAAAGCGGTGAGCTGGAAATACTAAAATGACAACAACGTTATTCTTGACATGAATTTATTGTGTATTGATATGACATCCTGGCCATTGTGTTGATAGCAGTAGCAACTTGCCTTCTGTTATGTTAGTACTGTGTGCTGCTTTTTGCTCCTTGAGGACAGAACTGTACTGCGTGCTTTGAATATTATTATTACATAAAAAGTTTTGCATTGTTGTTTTTGACTTGTTTCGGCGCAGCTAGATAATTGTATCTCTATTATCAAACTACAAAAATGGCCGAACAAGTTAAAGTGGAGCGCACCTTGCACCTTGACCTGTGGGGGGGGGGGCCAGGTGCGAAGCGCCTTCACAGCATTTAAAGAGACCACACCAAAATGAGTTGCTCTCAGATGCACCTCAGAACAGGGGTAAAAGAGAAGCCTGTCGAGCTACAACAGCAAGTTCAGACCAAAGCATTGCAGTTCCACTTTATATAGACCACAACTGAATGATTTAAGCATGAAAAGGAAGAATTTAAAAGGACATTGTGTCCCTTTTAAGGTAATTTTCCAGTCATATCAAGGGCTCAGATTTTAAGATTGATCAAGACAGCAGGAAAAATTATAGCTACAACAGTTTTTCTTGCTCCCCAAGAACATTCTGAACAGATGACCCTCAGACAGGCAGACAGCACTTATTCAGATACTTCTCATATTCTGTACTCCGAATACATTACTAAACTCAGGAAGAAGGTGTAGTTTTTCTGTAAACAAAACCGGTACCAACATTCATCCATCCCATCATCAGTTAACTTCACTAATGAGTGCTTAGCCTGGGATGAACAGACAGCCAGGAAACCTGTAAAGATACGCAGATAATTAATTCTTCATTAACCAGTTTGGTTCTGTGATCATGTATCTGAAGGAGTAGGAGGAGCATGGGTTGCTTTAGTTCTCTTTTGACCAGGAGGATACTAAATTTCCTTCTAACCATCATCATTATTGGGCTTTTTGAATAAACTTTGGACACTCAGCTGCCATGACATTTTTTTTAATGGAGGCCAAAGAGGTCACGCATTATGTGAGAAAACAGCTAATTAATATGCTAACTTGCCACCAAGCGGTGTGGGTGTGAATTGCAATCTGTCAAAATGACAGCCTTAGGAAAAACAAAACGGTCAAAATTGGAAAATATTCGGTTAACAATTTATTATTATGAACAAAACATGCTTATTTTAATCTAAAATTAAAGTAGTCGGAGTTGTCTTTCATTTAAATATTTATTTCAATTCCATGGAGGTGCATGGTGTCAACTGAAATGTGTTTAAATGTATTATAATTGGAAGGTAAACAACCTAATTGAACTCAATTAGGGGTTTTTCTGCAACGATGGAAAAATATAATGAAACACCGACACAATGTGCAGCGTGAGATCATCTAAAAATATATGAAGATAATTTCCCTTTGGGATTGATAAAGTATTTTTGAATTGAATTGAATTGAATTAACATGACCCCTGGTGTACGCATGCAAGGATCATGCCATTATGTGATTAAAGGAAGGGGGGGCAGATGGACAGAAGACAAAAGAGACCTTTCTTCAGACTGGCACAAGCCAGCTAAACTAGTGAAAGAGATGAGCTGAATCTAAATGCAAGTATGTTGGGAAAGAATGCAGAAATGAGTGAAACCCAAAAACGAAGCAGCATCTGGCTGTATTATGATGGTATTAAATGGTAAAAGCCAAACGCAGAATTTATAAAACAAAAATGTCCATCAGAAGAGGATCAATCATAAAATTGATCAGTCACCTGTGGTTCTATGTTCAGTTATTCATTTTGAAGTTTATGAAAAAGATAAACAATAGTAACAGTGTGTTTTTCTTTTTAGGAAGGAAGAAAGTAAACTTTTTATGAAACATTACATTTCAACTATTCTGCCCAGGGTGTACCTACCCCTCGCCCAATGGTTGCTGTATACAAGCACCAGCCCCTCTTCAACCCTGCGAGGACAAGCGGGTTTAGACAATGGATGGATAAACTCTGTTTTTATAAATTATATACTGTCCAATTAAATTTATGTATGGAAAACTGACAGCCAACCCAAAAAAATGTCCAGCTATGTGGTGTAACATAACTTAGAAAACATTAGTGACCTAATCAATCTATTAAAGTTTAAGTTCATTATATTTTATTGATTAGAATGTACCTCATAAATCTGTAGCATGTCTACTGCCTGTTATATCTTCAGATGAAGAAGATACGTTAGTCCTCTAATTGTTCATTAGCTTTGTGTAGCAGAGATGGATCAAAGGAGCAATATTTTTAAGCTTCTCAGCAGTGAAGATTAGAATAATGATGATTTTAATGTACTGCTGTGACACCATATCTGCCAAATGGAGGGGAACATGATCACAATATATCTGGAGTTTTTGCTGTCAAAACGAGATGTTTTACAATAAAAATACTAATGATAAAATCTGTTTCTATGACCAGTCCAGTCGGATTCTATTGCTGCAGTTTTATGGAACAGCATCAGGGTTCTTATTCAGACATGAACATCAGATTAATTTGCTCCCTGTTGTCTGAATGATGCTCGAAAAAAAAAAACACCCAAGGTCATAGGTCACATGCTGGGAAGTTGCAGGGGTTCAGCGTCCAGCTCTGCAGGGCAGCTTGTTAGCAGGTTATTTTGTAAAGACCCGCTGAACGACCTTGATGAAGACTGAATATACATTTGTTTGATGTGTCTATCTGTGGGGAAAGCTAATGAATGGCTCTGTTGGGGTGTATGTGTGCTTCTATTTTTGGGCAAACATCTCTTTTATTAGAAAACCTCTAACAAGAGGACATTGTGATCCTGGTTTTCCCAAGAGTCCAAGGTTTTAGCACTCTGGTGTGGTTTCAGTGCATATAGCTGCAAGTATGTGTGTGATTAAGTGACCACATTTGTATCCTGGCACAAACATGCACACATGCACAAGCACCTAGCTGATTTTCCACACACAAAAAATGACGCACCGTCCAGCATTTTATCAGTGTCCACCTCCTAAGATGCAACTGCAAGACTGTCTCAAGAAGCCAGGTAAAGTATGAAGATACTAATGAGAGCTCACTGGAGTCAGGTAGAAGAGTTGCTCAGGTCTAATATACAAACAAAAGTCCTAGATTAAAACCTCAGAAAATATGTCTAGCATGAAAAATATGAACATCTAAATATTTATTAAATCGAGGGAGAACCAACCTGGCCCAATGTGAAAAAGTAACTGCTCATTTAACCTAATAACTGGTTTTGTCACCTTTGACGGCAGCAACTGCCATGAATCTTTTGCCATAACTGCCGATGAGTCTTTTACATCACTGTGGACGATTTTCGACCCACTCTGCTTTGCAGAACTGTTATAATTCAGCCACACTGGAGGGTTTATGAGCATAAACAGTGTGTTTAAAGTCATGCCAATTGGCTTAAAGTTCAGACATTGACTAGGCCACTCCTAAACTTTCGTTGTCCTTTAGATCATTGTTCTGGTGCATAAACTATGTGTGCTTGAACTTGAGGTTACAAACTGACACACACCTTAAAAACTGTTCTACTTGTGTCCCATCAGTCCACAGATAATTCTCCTGTCTTCATCATGATGTTTGAAGGCAAATATAAGACAGGCCTTTGTTTTCTTTTTGGTCAGCAGTGTTTTTTGCCCTGGAACTCTCTCCACGGAGGACATTTTTGCAAAGCCTCTTTTCTATTGCTGAATCATGAGCACTGACCTTACCACCATAAAACAGTGAAACTGTGAAAAACCTGCAACGCTTTATCCGGGACCGGGTTGCGGGGGCAGCAGACTCAGCAGAGACGCCCAGACGTCCCTCTCCCCAGATACCTCCTCCAGCTCCTCCGGGGGGAGCCCAAGGCGTTCCCAGGCCAGCCGAGAGACATAGTCCCTCCAGCGTGTCGTGGGCCGTCCCCTGGGCCTCCTCCAAGTGGGACGTGCCTGGAACACCTCCCGAGGAAGGCGTCCAGGAGGAATCCGGTATAGATGCCCGAGCCACCTCAACTGGCTCCTCTCGATGTGGAGGAGTAGCGGCTCTACTCCGAGCCCCTCCCGGATTGCCGAGCTCCTCACCCTATCTCTAAGGGAGTGCCCGGCCACCCTACAGAGGAAGCTCATTTCCGCTGCTTGTATCCAGGATCTCGTTCTTTTGGTCATGACCCAAAGTTCATGGCCATAGGTGAGGGTAGGAACGTAGACCAACCAGTAAATCGAGAGCTTCGCTTTTCGGCTCAGCTCTCTCTTCACCACAACGGACCGGCACAGCGCCCCCATTACTGTGGCAGCTGCACCGATCTGTCTGTCGATCTCCCACTCCATTCTTCCCTCACTCGTGAATAAGACCCCGAGATACTTAAACTCCTCCACTTGAGGCAGGAACTCCCCTCCAACCTGAAGAGGACAAGCCACCCTTTTCCGGTCAAGAACCATGGCCTCGGATGTGGAGGAGCTGATCTTCATCCCAGCCGCTTCACACTCGGCTGCGAACCGCCCCGGTGCATGCTGTAGGTCTTGGCTAGAGGGGGCCAGCAGGACCACGTCATCTGCAAAAAGAAGAGACGAAATCCTCTGGTCCCCAAACCAGACCCCCTCCGGCCCTTGGCTGCGCCTACAAATCCTGTCCATAAAAGTTATGAACAGGACTGGTGACAAAGGGCAGCCCTGCCGGAGTCCAACATTCACCGGGAACAGGTTCAACTTAGTGCCGGCAATGCGAACCAAACTCCTGCTCCGCTTGTACAGAGATCGGATGGCCCCTAGTAAAGGGCCACCGATTCCATACTCCTGGAGCAAGCCCCACAGGGCATCACGAGGGACACAGTTGAATGCTTTCTCCAGGTCCACAAAACACATGTGGACCGGTTGGGCAAATTCCCATGAACCCTCGAGTACCCTGTAGAGGGTATAGAGCTGGTCCAGTGTTCCACGGCCGGGACAAAAACCACACTGCTCCTCCTGAAACAGAGGTTTGACTATCGGCCGGACTCTCCTCTCCAATACCTTGGCGTTGGCCTTACCAGGGAGGCTGAGGAGTGCGATCCCCCTGTAGTTGGAACACACCCTCCGGTCACCCTTCTTATGTAGGGGGACCACCACCCCAGTCTGCCAATCCAAAGGCACTGTCCCCGTCCGCCACGCAATGTTGAAGAGGCGTGTCAACCATGACAGCCCCACAACATCCAAAGACTTGAGGTACTCAGGGCGGATCTCATCCAACCCCGAAGACCTGCCACCGCGGAGCTTTTTAACCACCTCGGTGACTTCAGCCTGGGTGATGAAAGAGTCCAACCCTGAGTCCCCAGCCTCTGTTTCCACCAGGGAATGCGTGATGGCGTAATGCGTAATGTCCCCAGTCGAGGTCTGCAGCTCCCCACCCCCACTGTAAACAGTGTTGGTGAAGCACTGCTTCCTCCTCCTGAGGTGCCGGACGGTTTGCCAGAATCGCTTCGGGGCCAACCGGTAGTCCTTCTCCATGGCCTCATCGAACTCCTCCCAGGTCCGGGTTTTTGCCTCTGCCACTGCCCGGGCCGCGGCACGCTTGGCCCCACAGTACCCGTCAGCCGCCTCAGGAGTCCCACAAGCCAACCACAGCCGATAGGACTCCTTCTTCAGCTCGACAGCGTCCCTTACTGCCGGTGTCCACCACCGGGTTCGGGGATTGCCGCCTCGACAGGCACCGCAGACCTTACGGCCGCAGCTACGGGCAACAGCATCGACAATAGATGCGGACCACATGGTCCACTCGGACTCTATGTCTCCAACATCCCTTGGAATCTGGTCAAAGCTCTCCCGAACGTGAGAGTTGAATACATCCCTGGCCAAGGGGTCCGCCAGACGTTCCCAGCAGACCCTCACTATGCACTGGGGCCTGCCAAGTCTGTCCTGCTTTCTCCTCCCCCAGCGGATCCAACTCACCACCAGGTGGTGATCAGTGGACAGCTCAGCCCCTCTCTTCACCCGAGTGTCCAAAACATGTGGCCGAAGGTCTGATGATATGACAAAGAAGTCGATCATTGACCTCCTGCCTAGGGTATCCTGGTGTCAAGTGCACTGATGGACACCCTTATGTTTGAACATGGTGTTTATTATGGACAATCCGTGACTAGCACAGAAGTCCAATAACAAAGCACCACTCGGATTCAGATCGGGGAGGCCATTCCTCCCGATCACGCCTCTCCAGGTGTCACTGTCGTTTCCCACGTGGACGTTGAAGTCCCCCAGCAGAATAATGGAGTCCCCAGGAGGGGCACTATCCAGCATCCCCGACAGGGACACCAAGAAGGCCGGGTAGTCCGCACTACCGCTCAGCCCGTAGGCTGAAATGATAGTCAGAGACCTCTCCCCAACCCGAAGGCGCAGGGATGCGACCCTCTCATCCACTGGGGTAAACCCCAACATGAGACGGCTGAGCTGGGGGTCGACAAGCAAACCCACACCAGCCCGCCGCCTCTCCCCGTGGGCCACTCCAGAGTAGAAGAGAGTCCAGCCCCTCTCGAGGAGATGGGTTCCAGAGCCCACGCTGTGTGTGGAGGCGAGCCCAACTAATTTTAGTCGATATCTCTCAACCTCCCGCACCAGCTCAGGCTCCTTGCCCCCCAGCGAGGTGACATTCCACGTCCCTAGAGCCAGCCTAAGCATCCGGGGATCGGGCCGCCGAGGTCTCCACCTTAGGGGATGGTCTCGCGTCTCTCGTTTGGGCTTGGCCCGGCTGGGTCCCGCGAGGAACAACCCAGCCACCAGGCGCTCTCCGACGAGTCCCGACCCCAGGCCTGGCTCCAGGGTGGGACCCCGGCTCCGCCGTACCGGGCGACGTCACGTGCCTCGATTTTGTGGTCGTCATGAGGGGTTCTTGAACCGCTCTTTGTCTGACCCGTCACCTAGAGCCTGTTTGCCATGGGAGACCCTACCAGGGGCATTTAAGCCCCAGACAACATAGCCTCTAGGATCATTCGAGCACTCAAACCCCTCCACCACGTTAAGGTGGCGGTTCAAGGAGGGGACGAAACACATAATACGAAGAAAATACAGGTAGTTTAAGAACATAAGAACCACTTAGGTGTTGGTAGTTTCTATAGATACAATATTCATCTAACAAATATATAAAAAAAAGAAAAGTTTGTTAAATCTATTTTTATTTCGGACTTGAAATGCAATATTAAAGTGTTGGTGTAGTCTAAAACATGCATACCTTTGATTAAGGCGACAAGTCTCATTACTACAAGAGTTGCAGAAGTCTTCACCTGTTTAGTCCGGGCAAAGCTAAAGCAGTAGAAGTTAGAGTTTGTATCTCTGAGATGCAACTCAACTGACAGAAAGTTGGTTTGTGACACGTTGGAAATAACACAGACACACATTGTCGATAATGCGAAGTCAGCCACATACCCCCACCCCTGGGACCCCCATGGTATCTGACAGCGAATGATTATGTTCGTACATGTCAGAGGCAGAGCGGAGAAAGTGAGAAGTGGAGTAAGTGAGTAAGTGTGTGTGGTAAGATTGAGAGAAATGGAAGCATAAATGTCTGTGTGGGCAAAGTGAAGAATGTGAAAAATGACAAACGTGTGAATATGTGTGCGAAAGGAGAGCAAAGTGTGACGCTGTGTGAGTGTGTGTGTGTGTTATATGAGGGAAAAATGTGCAAACGCGAAGAGGATAGCTGTTGTGAATGTGTGACAGTGTGTGTGATTACGTTCCACTGTGGATGTATGTGTCATCTGTGCTCTCTCCCAGCTGTTGTTTCTTCTTCTTCTCCCAGTGCATGAAGAACAAAACTTCACTGCAATCACAAAGACAGAAAGCACACACACACAAAATACTTCTCACATGTGGCATGAAAAGAAAAAAAAAAGTATATATCTAATTTATTAAAATTCAGAATTTCTTTCCAAACACACCCACATTGCAAACTGGACATCTGGAAAAGTTTGTCTGGAGCCAGAAAGTGAAGAAACAAAGACATTACAAAGCAGAGAAATGCAAATACTCAAAATTTAAATTTAAAGAGTATCTTAAATTTAAAGAGTATCTTAAATTGTCAAAAATGTTGAACGTCTGTTTCTCTGATTATCTTATTTGGAAATACAAAATATTTTACAGGTTTGAAATAAAGGATTAAAGTAATTTATCCTAGAATTCCTCAGAGCTCATCCGATATTTTGTTTTACTAAAGGTAACTCAAACCCGACCTTGCTCTAGTATCCTCTATAGTCCATTTTTGTCTTTTGTGGCTCCCTACTGGGCACCCAAATTAACACAAAGTATGGCACAAATATCTCAAATTAATTTGCACATGCACAAAATCAGGACACATTCACCAGATTTTAAAAAGACTGGATGGAAATTACTTTTGCAAAATTGCAAAACAATTTCAATTATCCTTAAAAGACCATGGTCTGCAACTTCACAAACTGCTAGTTGATTGATTTCCAATTGAAACCACATACCTCAAAGACAAAATCGTTTTTAACAGTGAGTCTGACAAGCAGATGCTCAAACATAGTGGAGTGCAATAAAACTGTTGTGTGCGAGACCAAGCTTAGACTTGGAAATATGTTAAACAGCAAGCCACAATATCGTCCAAAGCAAATGAAATAGTAAACAGAACCTTTTTGGCATGGAAATCTTTAAAAATAACAATAGTGGCATATTTTACTTTTATCCATGTAAAAAGAGAAAGAAATGTTTTATTGACCTTCATTTGTCAGGCTAGGAAAATACAAGTGGCTTACAAAATGTCAAACATTCACTTTGGAGTTTGTGTAAAAATACTAAAACATACATTGGTTGTTAGAATCAAAATAGGAAGAAAATTGATTAGGATGATCAGGGTGAATCCTAAATGGTCAAGCCCGTCATGAAATAAATACTGCTTGAAGATCTATGTTACTGTGCACAGTAATCTGAGACAAATATCAGACAAATATAATGCATTTTGGAGAAAGGTTTCACAGCCAGATAAGACAAAGGTTGAGCTGTTTGACCACAATGAGAAGTATCTTTGGAGGAGATAAATTGAGGCTTTCAAGCCAAAGAACAATATACTGACTGTCAGGCATGGTGGTGGAGGCATCATGCTGTGGAGCTGTTTTGCTGTCAGTGGTACTGATGCTTTGCACAAAATAGATGGGTTATTGAAGAAGTAAGACTACATCCAGTTTCACCAGCTGCACCTCAAATCAACAGGCATGGAAACATCCCCACTGATTTATTTAAGCCTGTTTTCATTTCCTGCAGGCTGAACTAGTGTGAACTGGTGCAATGCATTTTTGTCTGGTGATGCTAAAAAATATCAACTATATCTACTCTAAACCTAGGGTGGAATAATGTCAACAAAAAGCAGAAAGAGAGCACACATGGAAACAATTTTAAAAGTTCTACAACAACTATCCTTTTGACTTCCGCATTGATTTTAACATCTTTTTATCTGTTTAGAAAGCTCATATTTTAATTTATTAAAGACATTTTTTTATATCTTTAATAAATGAGATACATTTATAAATGATAAATTACATATTTTCAGGGGATAATGTATTATTAATAAACTAGGCCCTCAAGAACCCTGAGGTCTTTGGAGGCAGGTTTTTACAAATTCCAAAATTCAGAACCAAGACATACGGTGAAGTCTCCATTTTTATTATGGTTCTCATCTCAGCAACAGACCCCCTGATAATCTGAGGATAACTGAGAGTGTTGCTATGTTGGTTTAAAAGTAAACTGAAGACACATCTTTTTAACTCACCCTTTTGCTGAGACTTTCATAAAGGATTATCTTCTTAGTCAACCTATCTTTTACTTTTTCTACTTTAACTATTTTGTATTTATGCTGTTAAGTTTCAGATGCATTCATTCATTCATTCATTCATCTTCTATACCTCTTATTCCATAGTGGGTCACGGGGGGCTGGTGCCTATCTCCAGCAGTCTACAGGCGAGAGGCAGGGTACACCCTGGACAAGGTCACCAATCCATCGCAGGGACACAGAGACATACAGGACAAACAACCATGCAATTTAGCACTAGGACAATTTAGAGAGACCAATTTACCTAACAGTCATGTTTTGGACTATGGGAGGAAGCCGGAGTACCCGGTGAGAAGTGACTTATCACTATCTTTTGTTTATTTTCCATGTTGAAAAATTACATTTCCTCTAGAACTGTCTAATGTAAGATCTCTTCTCTCACCTTTTGCTTTTTAAAAACCTGAGCGAGTGAGTGAGTGAGTGATTTCTAAAGCCTTGACCTCAGCCCAACAGAAAATATGTTGACTAAAAGCCAGGTCTGTGCAGAAAATTTCAATTTCAATTTAAAAGGAACTGCACCAATTCTACCAAGAAGGGCAGTGAAAGATCCAACCAGAATCAGGCCAGATCCATGTTGATTGCTACAAATATTGCATAGGGGAGCTGTGAGTTGTGAATAGTGTATGTAAACTTCTCTGCAGAACTACCAGTAATAAAACTACCCCAAACTACCCCCTCCCCAGACACCTCCTCCAGCTCCTCCGGGGGGAGCCCAGGGCATTCCCAGGCCAGACGAGAGACATAGTCCCTCCAGCATGTCCTGTGCCGTCCCCGGGCCTCCTCCTGGAACACCTCCAGAGGGAGGCTTCAAGGAGGGATCTGATACAAATGCCCAAGCCACCGCAACTGACTCCTCTCGATGTGGAGGAGCAGCGGCTCTACTCCGAGCTCCTCCCGTATGACCGAACTCCTCACCCTATCTCTGAGGGAGATAAGGTGAGGAGCTACAAGTCCCAAACCCAGGCCTGGCTCCAGGGTAGGACCCCGGCTCTGCCGTACCGGGCGACATCACGTGCCTCATTCTAGGGGTCCTCATGAATGCGTCTGAACCTCTGTTTTTCTAAACCCGTCACTCAGAGCCAGTTTGCCATGGGAGTCCCAAACAGGGGCATTTAAGCCCCGAAAAACATATCTTCAAGATCATTTGAGCACTCAAACCCCTCAACCACATTAAGGGGGCAGTTATTCTTAACCACTAAAATGCACACAAATTTTATTTTCCCGTTCGGTTTTTTTCATAAAACAAAATTATGAAGAATTTGAACAAATTGGGATTTGTTCAACAGTGTGTCAAATTTTACCAAACTGAAATATGTCAAAGTGAAAACCAAAGAAAGAAACATGATATATAGGGGACAGAAATCACAAACGTTATTCAGATTTATTCAAGGCTAAATCTACAGAAAAGGAGGGTGCATGAAAATTAAAAGAATATGTACATGCAGAGGGAAAAGTGAACAATAGCGCTGACTTGTTGTTTTAAAGTGACGGGGTAGATTTTAGGTAAAAAACGTATTTACTCACACAAACTCACAGTTTAGCACCTTGATATGCTGTGTAAAGCCTTAAAACAGTTGAGGCTGTCGTTGTTGGGGGGCATCGCCTCACTCACCAGCTGCCAAAAATACTGATGTGTTCAGAGTTATTTTTTTCTTTTTCTGCTCACAATCTTCCTCCGTCTTTCTTCTTCTGCTGAAAGATTGGGTTGAAAAGTTCAGTGTGAATTTGTGTTTTGTGAGATTCAGAGCTGCAGTCGGGAATGAAAGCTGCCGTGCCCCTAGAAGCTGCAACGTGCGTGTGTCTGTGTGTTTGACTAAGTGCTTCAGGTGTTTGAGTGCGCTTATCGTTGTGCCTTTTAGCTCCATATTCATGCAAAGTGTGTGTGTGTTTTTCCCCTCATTGAGCCAGAGATTTCCCTGTAAAATGCTCCATTAAACTGAAGTCTGTGTATTTTTGTAAGCTCCCGATGCGTGTGTGTGTCTGCAGCGAACCAGATACAGTAACACTCACATGTGGGTGCTGACACTCGTGACAGGAGTGTGTGCGTGTGTGTGCGTGAGTGTGTTTTGGAGGACTCATGGTTTATGGGTGAAAACACTCTTTTGACAAATTTGACAAGCACTTGCACATCAGCAGTTGATGGCTGACACGATACAGATCGGTGCAAACACTTGCTGCATCTCGAGAAAAACGAATAGTTTAATGCAGCAAATTTTAGGAACCGTAAACTAACCTTTGCAGCCACACTGAACACAAGCAACCACACTCATCAAACACAAACTGACACATATGGCCTTTGGTTTGAATACTAAGCGCAAGACGAAAATCAGGAAATCAGTTGTAACTTCCATAACTGATGATCTTCCATTTGTGCTTAGAGCATTTAAAATGTTACAGTATACATCATGTAATACAGTAGCATACAGTAAAGTGAAAACAATATTAAATTCTGTGTGTTATATCAAAATATTTGGACCTGTGTATATTTAATATAAACTGTAATTACACCTAACAATGTATGTAATACAAAGGAAAACTGAAGCAAATACCTCTTGTAAAATGTAAATAAAAAACATGCACTTTCTGTTTAGAACGAAATTAGGATATCCCCACATTTATTCCGACTTAAAATTGCTTAAATTGCACACAGGCATCAGCCTTATAGGATTAGAACATCATTGACTCAACAAATTTAAAGGAGGTTTGCTCTGTTTACATTTAGTTTTGGCGTTCTCCTGACTGTTGAAGCGAGAGTGAACACTATGGTGAGGTCCTTCAGGAAGGAGATGGTGGTAGTTTATGGGTCAGGTAAGATATTTAAAGAAGTCTTAGAAGAATTTTAAATCGAAAAATAGTCTACAAATGGAGCACATTCAAAGCAACTGCCGGCATGACCAGGTTTGGACGTCCAAGCTATTCAACCCTGAAAGCAGATTGAAAGATACTAGAAGAAGTTTTCATAAACCCTAAAATGACATCAAGGGACCAACAACAGGTTCTCTTCTGAGATGAAAGTGCATGCCTGTACAATCAGAACGAGAATGCACAAGTTTGCAAGGAAGAAACCTTTGCTCTTTAAGAAAAAGATAAACTCCAGGCTAACGTTTGCCAGAGATAACATAAACAAAGAGCAGGACTTCTGCAATAATGTTCTTTGATGATAATGTTCTACGGATAATGTTCAAGGAAATGTAAGGCCATCTGTAGAAAAATAAAACTGAAGCAGAACTGGACTCTGCAAGATGTATTGCTCTTGCATCTTATACTGCTCTACATTTACTCTCACTCACTTAAAACTGTGCACATATATTTATATTATATTGTAGATATGTTTATACTGTTTAATTTGTACTGTATTGCACCGACTACGCCAAAACAAATTCCTTGTATGTCCAAAAACGTACTTGGCAATAAAGCTTTTCTGATTCTGATTCTGATGACAATAACCCAAAACAAACCAATAAATCCTGGGCTCACTGAGATTCACCTCAGAACTGAAAGTGAGAAGAGTGGGGCAAACTTTCCTCAGACTGACGCCAGAGACTTGGAGATGCCTACAAGAAGTCATTACAGCCAAAGGAGGAAACAGAAGCTGTTAGGGGACAGGGTGTCCTGACTTTTTCTTCAGAATATTAAATATGAAACATTTTGTTGTCACTATGTGATCATTTCTTAATAAAGAACTGAATAATTTATGGAGTGTCCTATGTTTTTTTTTTCACATGACTCCCAAAACAACTTAAAGTTTTTTCCAAAGTTCCAGTGATTTAAGTAAATGAATCATTGCTTTAGCACCAAGTAGATGTTAACACTAAAGATGCTCCATGATGGTTGATACTTTGAGGTTTGTTGCAACTCGTTCTGTGGTAAACTCTGTTTTAAACAGCAGAAATGGATAAACTTATCTAGTCCATGCACCTAAAGTCCTCAGAAAAGCTTGGAAATGTTATTTTAGTTAAGCAATTCTTTGCTTTAATAAACCCAGTTGTTGTGTTTTATATTATCAGGAAGCCTGATTAGTCAGCTTTACTTTGAGGAACTTGTGGAATGTGGGTAGCACCTCCAGCAAACTTTCCAGTATCCCCTGCAATATTCAATGGAGGGATAAATGGTTTCCTAAAGATCGTCTGTTTTGTTTTTGTTTTTTTAGGTAAAATCCGGTAAAAATTGAACAAAAAAACCCCCCACTAAACCTGAGCGCTGAGGTAATACTTCTGCCTGAATATTTATGATGGGTCAAACAGAGTGGGGATTTCTCTTTAGGCGTTAGTGTTTGCTTCAGTGGATCAGCTCTGTGTTGACCTGTTTTAAACTGGGGTTATAATGGGAGCCTCCCAGTGTGGATGCTGCGGTTATAATGGCAGCCTCCCAGTGTGAAGTGATGTAAATGGGAGCTGGGCGGCTGTGGCACTCAAACCTGCTGTGCACAGAGGTTGAAAAATAATGAAGTGAAGAAGGATGGCTCTTCGTAGGTTTCCTGGAGAGGCAGAATATCTCATCTAATAGTGGAACGGCCTCTCTGTTGACGAGTAGTGGCCCATTAAAGCTCCATCAACAAATCTGCTTGGGGTTTGATAACATTTTTAAAATCACACAACAGTGATTGAAACTAAGAAGCTGAAAAACCGCTTCAGATAAATTACAGACCATCTTATAAAGCAGGATGTAAGCGCTTTGTCTGACATAAATCTAAAAGATTTCAGCAAAGATTATTCCAGCCTAAGAGGACATGAAGTTTTCTGTTGGATCCTGAAATTTCTGAATGCCTTGCTCTGTGCTCCTGCCTATTTGCTTCAGTTACATGGCAACTCTGTTCTTCTGTGACATGCATTTCATAATTTTGTACAAATTGTGATAGTCTGAAGCTGAACAGCAGGCAAAAGCTCAAAGGCAGAGAGAAGGGCTGTCCACATGTATGGAGAAAAAAATCCAATATTTTATTTTTCGTCCTGACGCACGTGCAGCAACAAAAGCTTTTCAACAGCTCAGTGAGACTGAAAACTCAGGAGGAAGTCCCATGATGCCTTTATAACCACAGAAAGGTGATTTAAAGCAAAACAACAGATAATTATATTCAGATAGTCTTGATGCTGTTATTTTGTTCTGGACTGTGTGAACTAAACATCACCAGACATATTATATATCAAATGAGACAACAGTACCATGTAGACATTATTTTTGTGTTTCTTTACAAAAAGAAAAAAAAACTAAGGTGACACATTTGTTGAAAAATACATTTACAGTGCCTTGCAAAAGTGTCACGTAACAACCAATAACTTCAAAGTATTTCATTGGGATTTAATGTAATAGACCAACACACAAAGTAGTGCATATTTGTGAAGCGCAAGGAAAATGTGTGGTATAAATATGAATTTGTATTTTGTCTTCCTGAGTCAATACTTCACTGCCATTAGTCTTTAGTGGGATTTCTCTAGTAACTTTTTACATACAGAGACTTGGCTAAACAACTCAAGCTAAGTCAGAGACCAGTTGCAAACAAATATTTCTAGATTCTCAAATGGATTTAGGTATATGCACTTTGACTGGGACATTCTAATGCATGCTGTACTGTAAGCCATTCCATTTCCACTCTGGCGATATGTTTAGGACTCTTGTCCCCCTGAACCTCCACGAAATTCAAAGGCTTTTTTGGAGTCTCTAAGTATTTCTTCCAGTATTGCTTTGCATTTAGATTCATCATTCTTCCTATGAACTTTAACTAGCTTCCATGTCCCTGCTGCAGAAAAGCATTTGCACAGCATGACACTGCCACCACCATGTTTCACAATGCAGGTGGTATGTTCAGAGAGATGTGCAGTGTTAGTTTTCCATGACAAAGTATTTTGCACGGAAGCTCATTGCATTCATCAAAGGAAAAAAAAATTGTCATCTTTTCTCATAATTATGAGATCTGGATCTTGTAATTATGAGAAAAGATATCATAATTATGAGATCTTATGTCGTAATTATAAGAAAAGATCTTGTAATTACGACATTAAAGGTTTCACAAATCCCAAACTGGGTTTCAAACATTCTGCCATTAGTGGAGAACAATCTAGTCCAGGTTTGAAGTGTCTAAGTACTGTAGTTTTTGAGTTGGGGTAGATTAAAGATGCTTAAGGTCATGAAAAATTAGGTGGAATTGCCCTTGAACTGTTTTCCGAATCGGAAGCTGCATTGTTGTAATTACGAGACCTTTTCTCATAATTATGAGATCTGGATCTTGTAATTGTAAAAAAGATAACCGTAAAGAAGATGTTTTTTTTTTCTTTTTCTTTAGTGAATGCATTGAACTTCTGTAATTTGGGACACAGGCCAAATAAGTTTTGATTGCTCTTACCAGAGCCCGTTATTCCACTTGTTAGCCCAACATGTTTTGTAACAAATAGGATTTCTTCCAGATTTCTTCCACCATGCCTGTATCCTTTGTCATTCTTCCATAAAGAAAAAACAATAATAGTCCTGCAGAGTTCTGTGAGGTGTAAAAAGTAAAGAATCTTGTTTTTTGAACAACCCCTGTTTTAAACTTCTCCACAACTTTCTCCTTGACCTCTTTGCTGAGTTTTTTAAAGTGCCTGTGACATGCCTTTCCCACAAATGCAAAAACTGAAAGCAAACATCTTAATATTGAAGAAATTGGGCAGTAATTGACATTATATTAGAGTTAAAGATGTGATAAAAGACAATTGTCACACAAAATAGGCATATTTCATTGTTAAATTTTGCAAGTCCAAAGTCCCCCGGAAATGATGTGAAAAAAGAAGTCTCTGGTCATTCAATGTGTGAGCGTCAATGATAAACTGTTCAGGTAGAAGCCAAGTTGCATTAAAACAACGTTAATATGGTGAAACGGTGCATTGCTGGTGGTGGCAGCAATACTGAGACAGCAGCCGTTAATCTACACTATTTTCCTAAAATGAAGAGAATCAGAGCTGCCTGGATCAGAGCTGGAAAACTGACGAGGAATAGATGGGGTGATCTCACCAAGCACAGCTAGTTGTGATTGGAGGACTGAACAAGAAACCTCTGAATTCACAAGATAAATTATGTCAGAGGTCAGGATGTCTTACAGACGAAGGAGAATGTTGAAAGCAGATGCTGCCATGCTGATCAGTGCATCTGATGTGAAAAGATCGCCAAAGAAAAGGTTGTTGCTTGCTATTGCTAAACGGATCAAAGCTCGGAATAAGAACACTTCCTTGTCGCAAAAGTACATTTAGAGATTGTACTTATTGGATAATTAACAATAATAGAGGGTTGCGTGGAGGGGTTGCAGCATGTGGGGTGAGGCGGGGGGTTGTGTCCTCTTTTTGGATGTGGGGTCACTGGCATTTGAATCGGCTGAGCGGTGACAGTGTTGCTGAGCTGGTTTGTGTTTCTCCCTGGGCTGTCTTTGCAGTGGTGATTATATGGTGTGTTTGTGTGGTTGCGGGGGCATGGTGCGGGCCGCTGGCCCCTGGGTGCATGCTGGGGGCCAGGGACCTCTTGCAGGGTGAGTTTGTCCAATCTTGGTGTGTGGTCATGGGGTCCATTGTGAGCACAATGCTTAGTGGTGTCTGCTCTGTTGCGCTTGTGGGCAGAGTTGCACGGGGCCCTTGCCTTACCATAGCGGTGGAGGGCAGGATGCGGCAGGGTGCTTGGAGTGGGGCTGTGTGTGGAGCTTGCGCTGTATGTCTTCATTGGCTTTTCAGGGGTGGAGCTCATCTGTGCGAGTGGGCCCCTGTGGGTAGAGGATTCATGGCGTTTAGGTATGGGGGCATATGTTCTGTTTCCTGGTTGGGGGTGGCCCTGTGGGGAGATTCTTTTTGGGGTTAGTGGGGGGATCTTGGGGTTGAGATAAGAATTCATTGGTCGGGTAGGGACTGTTTTATCCTGGGACAGCTCTGCTTGGCGGGCTCCCTTGGACCAGGTAGACCCCTCTTTTGTACGTGGCCCCCTCTCCAGATGGGGACGGGGGTTGTTGAGGGGTCGGGGTTTGGGCCAGGGAGCTGGGGCGGTCTGCCTGTCTCCACCCTGAAAGGAAGGGGACCACCGTCTGGGTCCAGGGGCTGGTTGCCCCTCTGAGGTATCGATACCTAGACCTGGGAGTAAAGAGTATGTACGGGGAGTGTGAGTGAGTGTACGTCCATTACTGTGTGTCTTTACATCGGGTGCGTGGGTGTGAATTTTTTATGTGTATGCCTGAGGGTGGGAATGTGTGATTATGACTGTGTGCCTGTTTTTGCGTCAGGTTGGGTGTTGGGCTGCTCCCGCTCCTGAATCAGTATTTCTTCCCTGCTACACTCCCTGCCAGTGGCTGGTGTCTCTCCCCACTGGTGTATTGGTGGTTCTTGGTTTTCAGGGCTGGTAGCTTTGGTGTGTGCAGGCTCACTCCCAGTGCCTGCTTGCCGGGGCCTGGGCCTGTCTCGGGTCCAGGGGAGCAGGTCTGTGGCTCCTCGCATATTTTTATGAAGAAACCTTACATACACAAGCACACTCACACTTACATTTACGGGTGTTTAGATACAGGTGTTAACAGATACACAGATGTTATATAATGAGCTGCAGTTACTACTAAATACATCTTGCATTCATTAGTACCATGCATTTTTCTGTTACAATGCTGTGTATGTTTCTGCAGGTGCGGAAGCAGTCTCATCCTTCTTTTTGCCCTCTATTCTTCTTTCCTTCTCTCCCATTTTCCTTTTTGCCCCACCTCTCTCTTTTTCTTGCTTCTTTTTTTCCTTTTTGTTTCTGTGTCCATTTCAATTAAAATAATCCTAGAGCAGTTTCTAATAAAGTTTATTTTTTAAATATCAAGAAGGACATTATAGACTTAGCCATAATGCTCCACTTGTGAAAGTAAATCTGTTGGGCTTCTTCTTGGCACTCAGAAAACAAGTCTGAGTGCTACTCTTCCAGACAGGACACGGTAAAAAAAAGAAAAGATATAGCGAGTCTAGTCAGTCTTTAGTGACTTATTTTGAAAAAACGGATGTTTTACTCGTTGTTTCCTGGTGGTCCAGTATGATTCAGGCTTATTGACTCCGGCCATGCTCTGGCATTCAGCAAAAATAGACAAAATTGGATGGCCATTTTGTCGCAGCACTTGTGCTCTGGCATCTCATGACAGCTGACTGTCTTCTTCTGATTCTGCTTCATCTCTGTCTGATGACTGAAACATATATAAAGAAACATCAGATTCTTTGCTGATGTTTGTGTTGCAAGCCATTGTAGCAGTGGTCAGTTTACGTGCCAGGGTTCCCCTGTGAAGTCATAAAAGTCCGCAAAGCAGTTGCCTGGAAGTGCCTTTTTAGCGAAATTTATGACCATATATCTCAACAACTGTTAATTATAGTGACATGAATACACGTTTTGGAATATTTATCAATGTTTCCTTTCCATAAATTTAATTGGATTTTTCATAAAAATCCAATGTCACAGGCACTTTAATCTATGTGATACTGTCTGTTCACTAACCTCTTATAACAGCTTAATTTATACAGAGATTAAACAGTGGACTCAATTTTCTAACTAACCAACCTCCAAAGACAATCGCTCGCACAATTTTGTTTAAGGGGGCTGAATAAATAATGTAATGTCTTTATGTTTTAAACAAAAATTAAAAACATTATTTTTCTTTCATTTGATGATTATGCACCACTTTGTATTAGTCTAACACAGAAAATCACAATAAATTACATTGTTTCTGTAAGTTAATGAAATGTGAAAAAGCTCAAGTGGTATGAAGGCACATTAGTTGGCATTTATGCAGGGAATTAAAATGTTAAAAAGGGCTTGATGAAACTCATTTAAGTTCCCGTATCATGAACATTTTCACTGATAAAAGCAGTCTGGCTAAATCTTGCACATTTTCATTTTTCTAAAGAGCCGGGTCAGAAAGTGAGACAAGTGAATCTTTACAGGCTGCTGGACCGTTGAGCCTGACCTCTGGCTTTAGTGTGGAAGATGCTCCGCATTGATCGATGCACAGTCAGAATGTCACACTGCACCAGTGTAAATATTTTGGTGATCTCATTTATCTTTTATTTGTGGAAAAGCTAATACCCCCCACCTTAAGCTGTTTTTACTCTCTGAAATGTTCTGGATACATTTCGATTAACAGAGAATATTATTAACATTTACTCCAGACTAGCAGAGATCAAGCATTTTACTGTAAGCATGCGGGCTGGTAAGAATAATCTTTTTGCATGCTTCTTATTACTCGCTTCCAGTTTCCTGGATAAATTCTAATATATATAGTTTTGATATCAACACACCCAAAAAAAGGACCCCTAAAGAGTCTCATCTTCTATTCTTGCATACTTTTTGCATCATGTTTTCTCTGCTCTACCCAAATGTCCCTGCCTTGCATTTCCACTGGTGATTACACATCAGCAGCACACAACATCCCACTGTGAAGTGCATGTGCGAACAGCAGAAAAAAGACAGAAGTGAGTGCACACTTTTCTGCAATCTTCTCTGTTCATGTGTGAAAATTGCCTTTGATTTTGTTTCTTGTTCTGTTCTTGAACCTTAAACAGTAAAGCACAGCTGAAATTATTGTTTGAAGATCTTTGTGTGTGAGCAAAAACTCCTTTATTTCATTACAAGATGGTATTTATTCCATACAGTAGACTCAGTCCAAGTAATTCACCATCTGTTTACCTTTCTGACTATTGAGTCCTTTGTTGTTTCATGTACTGGTTTTAAAGACAGATATGCCAAGTGCACAGCCAGTTTAGTGTTTTTTGTTTAGCATGCCAGGAGATACAGGAGCTGCTGTTAATCCCTGGAGTTTAGCTGGTAAATCTTCAGAGATTTCTCATGGGATTCTTCACTTTTTCCCCCGCTTTTTAAAATGTCTTTAGGCTTTTTTCCATGTGGAGATGATCGTTGGGTGTGTGTTCTGTTTCTCAACCACGTCCTGATTCACATTCACACACTTACACTTGTTCACACCTGGAAACAGTAGAGCATGTATCGGCAGTTGGCTGCTGAAGAACATCTCTCAGGGGAAGCTGGAAGAGGGAGGCAGCCCTGGAAATCTATTGGTGCAGTTGAATAAAAAAAAAAAAGACAGCTTTAAGGTCATTTCGTTTAGATAGAAAAGAGTAGTGCAGATTTAGATATTTTTTTTTATCCGACCTTTGACATTAGTACATCTATTGATCAATATTGAGAAATCTTCAGAAGTTTTCTTTTCTTTTGCAAAATAGTGTGGCTTCAGTGCCACACCAATAGATACCCCCGCTTTAGGTTTCTTAACCCATTTAAACCAGTGCTGGAGTAAGGTATCAAAGATGAATCCCATTTCCTAGGGTAAACCCCTGTCTATTGACACTTAACTCAGGTGGTACTGAAAATATCACACTGGGAAATTGAAGAATCTTTAAAGAAACTGATATCAGTTGTTTCAGATTCTCTACACATTAATAAACTTGATTTAAAAGAAAGGTTTGGACTATTAAAAGTAAGGTTCTGGGTAGTTATTATCAGCAATGTTTCCCTTTACTCGTAGTAGACAGATGTCATATTATCATGTGTTTGTGGAAAAGACAATAACTCCTTTGAGCGATGGAGGGGCGAACAGCTGTTTTAGCTGATTTTAAGAATTTAAAACAACTTGAGCTGAAAATATTCACATCTGTGAGAAACAACGATATATTAGTGAATATTAAACCCTTATAATTCTGCAGGAGACAACTGTTTTCTCAGCCAAAATATTCACATCACATTATCTAAAGTTACATTTGTGAAGGCTGTGGGCTGTGTCAACCTGCCTGACCAGCTGCTATTCTCCAATCCAAGTCCACGAAGAGAAGAGGGAACTTTTGGGTTTTACCTGTGCAACAGCATCAAAGATGGTACATTGTTGGACTTTTCAAAGCCCATTCCAATCAACTGATCAGGTTGACCAGCTGAAGAGGTAAACTTATACAAGTCAAGTCAAGTTTATTTATATGGCGCTTTTCAGCATCAAGGCACTCAAGGCGCTGTACATAAGGAAAAACATTACAATGATACAGAAAATCAAACAACAGAGGTAATTAAAAAAATAAAATAAAATAAAGAGAATAGAAAGATGGATAAGAAAATGAAAGGGAAATTGGACTGAAAACGTAACTAATAATGTTTAGATGGCCCAGTCAAAGGCCACTCTAAACAAATAAGTTTTTAATCTTGATTTAAAGCAACTTAGGGTTTTGGCGTTTTTACAGTTTTCTGGGAGTTTATTCCAGATTAGTGGAGCATAAGAACTAAAAGCTGCTTCTCCATGTTTGGTTCTGGTTCTGGGTGTGCAGAGTAGATTTGAGCCAGAAGACCTGAGAGGTCTAGCTGGTTGATACACTGACAACAAGTCTGTAATGTATTTTGGTGCTAAGCCATTCAGTATTTTAAAGTCTATTCTCTGAGCTACAGGGAGCCAGTGTAGGGACTTTAGAACCGGGCTGATGTGCTCCACTTTCTTCGTTCTAGTGAGGACACGGGCAGCAGCGTTTTGGATCAACTGCACCTCTCTGATCAACTTTTTAGGCAGACCTGTGAAGACACCATTGCAGTAATCAATTCTACTAAAGATGAATGCATGAATTAGTTTTTCAAGGTCCTGTACAGTATCATCTTTGTTAACCTAGTTAATCCCATGTTGGAGCAGACTTTTGAGGCTATATCCAGCAAACACCACATAGACTTTGCACACTTGTCAGGGAAAAAAATGATGGTAAATTGAATTTATATAAAGCTTTTCTAGTCATACTGACAGTTCAAAGTTCTTTACACTAGAACCACTTTTACACAGCTGCACACAAATTCAATCGTTTGTCTTTATTTTTATTCCTACCTCAGAGAACTCCTTTATGGCTGTTGGAAAACTATTTCAAACAACTTCATGAAGCTCATCGAGAGAATACCAAGAGTGTGCAAATCAGTAATAAAAGCAAAGGGGGGTTGTTTTGAAGAATCTAAAATATAAACGATGTTTTGAGTTATTTCCAGATTTATTTTTTTCTACATAATTCTATATACTTTTGGTTCATAGTTTTGATGTCTTCACTATGTACCTACAATGGAAAGTAATAAAAAAATAAGGAGAAGCCATTGAATGACAAAAGTGTGTCCAATCTTTTGACTCGTAGTTTAACTCAAGCTATTTCTAACAGTTTGCGAAATTGTGTTTCCTTTCAATTCATCATTTAAAGACACCAACAAATTAAATGTCTAACCTTTGGACTGAAGACATTTTTCACGTGCTTTTGGAAAACGAAAAAAAAGATTTTTCTTTTTACAAAACCAGACATTATTTCAAACTTTAAAAGTCATTCCTTGACCTATGATCTGACAGACTGTCACATTTAAAAATGTACACAAAGTCATCAAGACATTTTGTGAAATACACAAAACAATATAAATTTTATATCAAGCTTTGAATTTCAAGCAGTATTTACTACAGAGGAAGTGGGGGGAAAAAAAATGTTTCAAGTGCAGAACTCACAATTACCTGATTTCCCCCAGGGCCACAAACGCAGCATCTGACACAAAAGGTGTTTTCAGAAATAACGTTCATCTTTCGCAGGTCGATTTATCTGCTGAGACACAAACTCAACATTGTATGAATATTTAGACACACACACACACATCATTAAAGAGCTACCTTTTTACACACACACACACATAGAATGAACACTCTGAGGACATGGCAGCCTCCATTCCACTCTGTGCTGCTATCAGGCCGAAGTGTGATTCCTCACCTTTATTCTTGTTCATTTTTAATTTTTTTTACAGCCCCCTTCATTCTCATTGTAATTCCAAAGCCAGAGCTCAACTTAAATTAACATCAGCACTGTGACATCCATGGAGAATACCTACCAGATATTACAGCTTGCCTGGGATGGGCTAGGCAACGTGAGGAACATCCAAAATGAGCCGGATGGAAATGCAAAAAAGGCAGGAGACGCCCTCCTCATCCTTAACAGCTGCATCAGACACCTCCCCCCTCACAGCTGCAAGTTTGAAGTTTTCATCTTAAAATTAAATTTCTGTTCTTCGTCGTCTCTCCATTTTCAAACATTGAGCAGATTAAACAGAGCGTTTAACAAAGAGGAAAATATAAACTGTGAATGGGAGTAAAGAAGGTCAGGAAGTTTGGGAGTTCTTAAAATGCTTGAGCAAAACCAGACTAAACAGTTTTTTTTATAATCACAGAATGTTTGGTAGTTCTTGAGAAGATGTACAACACATTTGTCAGCTGCAATGCATCGGCACTTTGTTGATGTCAGAAATGAAAACTTTATTTTTTATGTACAGAATCATGACCATATGTTATAATTAAACAATCCTGAAATGTAAAAAACAACAGAATAAACTAAAAAACAAAATGTAAAAAAAAAAGAACAAATGTCGCTAAAACGCTGCTAGGATACAAAATGAACCTAAAACAATAACATAAAACTAAAATGGACAATAAACTGCCCTAAGAGTAGCAAATGTTTTAGCAGAAATAAAACAATGCAACACATAAAAAAGACAAGATGACACAAAGAATGTACAAAGGACCAATATCACATATATATATATAAAAATAATAAACCCATAATAATCATTAAATACCCCCAAATCACTACCGAACACACCAAAAATAATTTATACAACTAAATGTTTGCAGAGACAATAAAGACAGCTGAAGAAAGATAAAAATGACAAAGATTGATCTTAGACGATATAAGAAACAGTTTCAGAGAGAACTATAATCCCTTCAGAAAGACAAAACACATAAAAGGAGCACAAAAACCACATTCGAAACAATCATTAAGAGCAGGGCATTTGTGTCCTGGAGAGGCCACAAGTACCCTGGTTCAAATCCCACAGCCTGCCACTCTGGGTCCCTGAGCAAGACCCTTAGCCCCTGAATGCTCCCCAGGCGCCGCACAATGACAGCCCACTGCTCCCTAAGTGATGGGTTAAATGCACAGGATAATTTCTCCATTGTGAGATCAATAAAGTCAAAATTATTATTAATATGTATAAGCAGGCCAGGAATAAACTGACCAAGGAGAAGAAAGCAGCAAAGAGAAGCTACAGGGAGAAGCTAAAGAAAAGCTTCTCACATGGAGAAGCTTCTGCTGTTTGGAATGGTTTGAAAAACCTGACTGCCTACAGAAGCAATTCCTCCCACACTGAGCAGAATCCTCGTCTGGCTTCTACTGTATGTATGAAAAGCAGCAGTACCCTCAACCCTCAACTTCAACTCCTTCACATCTCATTCAGACACAAATTCTTGCCATACACCAACCACCTCCCTACCTCCAGACCCCCTGCCTGCACGAAGGATCTCAGAGAAGATGTAAATAGGATCTTTCAGTTAAAACAAAGAAGGCCACAGGACCTGATAATATCTCACCATCATGCCTGAGAGCCTGCGCTGACCAACTGGCACCCTTCTTCACTGAGATCTTCAACAAGTCACTGGAGCTGTGTGAGGTTCCTTCCTGCTTCAAACGCTCTACCATCATCCCAGTATCCAGGAAACCCACCATCACAGGATTAAATGACTACAGACCTGTCGCCCTGATGTTTGTGGTCATGAAATCATTTGAGCAACTGGTGTTGAAGCACCTGAAGGACGTCACAGGCACCCTGCTGGACCCCCTGCATTTTGCCTACTGGGCAAACAGGTCGGCAGATGATGCTGTCACTTCATCCTGCAACACCTCGACCACCCAGGGATGCACGCAAGGATCCTGTTTGTGGACTTCATCTCGACCTTCAACACTATCAACCCAGACATCCTCCACCAGAAGCTCATCTAGCTCAAAGCCCCGGCCTCCACCTGTCAGTGGATCACCAGCTTCCTGAAGAACCGGCGGCAGCAGGTGAGGTTGGGGAGCATCTTCCCCTGCATCTTCTCCCTCTACACAAATGACTGCACCTCAGCGGACCCATCTGTGAAGCCCCTGAAGTTTGCAGATGACACCACTGTTATTGGACTGATCAGGACAGTGATGAGTCTGCATACAGACAGTGGTGGATCGGCTGGTACACTGGTGTAATCAGAACCACCTGGAACCTAACCCACTCAGGACTGTGGCAATGACGGTGGACCTTTGGACACACCATACCAACTTACCCCCCTCACCATCCTCAACAGCACTGTATCTGCTGTGGACCACTTCCGGTTCCTAGGAACCACCATTTCTTGAAACTTGAGATAGCCCTCATTCATAGACAATGTTCAGAAGGCCCGGCAGAAACTGTACTTCCTGAGGCAACTCAAGAAGTTCAACCTTCCACAGGAGCTGCTGGTCATCTTCTACACCGCCATAATTCAGTCTGTCCTGTCTCTGTCCTGTCTTTGTCTATCTCAGTGTGCTTTGGCTCATCCACAAAACAGGACAGGTCCAGACTGCAGTGAACAGGTCTGCAGAGAGAATCATCAGGGATGACCTTCCCTCTGCCCTGGACTTACACAGGTCTAGGGTCAGGAAAAGGGCAGCTAAAATCTATGCAGACCCCACACAGCCTGAACACTAACTCTTTAGGCTTTTACCTTCAGGTCGGTGCTACAGAGCGCTGTCTGCTAAAACCAGCTGCCACAGAGACAGTTTCTTCCCCTGGGCTGTCACTCTGATGAACACTTGACAGTCAGAGTTCCAGAACAACACCATGAATACTTGGACTAATCAGACATTAAATTCCATTGTAAAGTGAACTGTGTATATATATACATTTAAAAAAATATTCTTTATTATTGAGTGCAAAGTCTGTCTGTACAAACTTGGCAATAAAGCTGATTCTGATTATTAATCAGTTAAGGTTCTGCTTTATATACTGTAAATCTATTTTCAGGGACAGGTTACCTTATAATATACCTACAGTTAGGTTAGAGAGAGATGATCACATTTAACTCTCTTTCAGAAGTAGTCACAACCTCTTGACCTTTTTTGCTTTTTGTCACATTACAACCACAAACCTAAAAGTATTTTATTGGGATTGTATGTCGTAGACCAATGCAAAATAATGAAAGAAAGTGATACAATGTTTAAAACTATTTTTTATAGTAAAAACATTTAAGAAAGGTGCAACCTATTTTTATTCAACCCTTTTACTCTGATACCACCAAATAAACTCCAGTTTAATCTATTGCCTCAAGATGTCACCTAATTAGTAAGGTACACCTGTGTGCAATTTATTCTCTGTATAAAAACGGCTGTTCTGTTAAGGCCTTAAGGATTGCTAGACAGCTAGGGAATGAAGAATATCATGAAGGTTCTAAAACAATATCCAGAGCTTTAAACATCTCACAGAGCACTGTTCATTGTCTGAAAATGGAAGGAGTCCAACTGAACTGTCAGGCTGAGCATTAATCAGGAGAGCAGCTGAAAAGACCAATGGCAACTCTGGAGGACCTGCAGGGATCCTCAGCTATGGTGGGAGAATCTGTCAACAGAACAAGAATCAGTCATGCCCTCCACAAATCTGACCTCTATGGAAGCGTGGCAAAATGAAAGTAATTGTGAAAGAAAGCCACATTCACAGTTTGCCACAAGCCATATGGGGGACACAGCAAAAATGTGTGGAACTTTCTGGCCTAAGGGAAGAGAAATCCAACATGACATGTCCCCTCGAAATGCCATCCACATAGTCCAATACAGTAGTGTCAGCATCATGCTGTGGGCATGCATTTTCTTTAGCAGGGACAAAGAAGCTGATCTGAGTTGATGGGAAAAAGGATGGGACTAAATACAGAGCAATCCCTTGCCAGAGTGACACAGGAGTTCAGGTCCCAGCACAACAATAACCCTAAACATACAGTTTAGGGTTATATAAATTGTTTCGATCATAGCATATTTAACTTAAAATGGCTCAGACCTGAATCCAACTGAGAAAGTGCCAAGGCGTGAAAGTTTCAGCTGCTCTGTATCAAAACTGACTGACACAGAGTTATTTTGCAAAGACGAATGGGCAATAGTTCCAGTTTCAAGATGCACAAAACTGGTGAAGAAATACCTCAGTGCACTTTAGATTTGATTGCAGCTTAGTCAGACATGTTGCAAACACACATTAAATCTGCATCATATTTCTTCAACTTCACAGTTCTGTCCCACTGTACTATTCCATCACATAAAATGCCAACAAAATACAATGAAGTGACAAAATGTGCAAAGGTTTAATGGGTGTGAATACTTTTGCAGGGCACTGTAAACATATCTCACCACAAACTGTGACAAATGAATTACGCACTGTACATAGGTCAAATTTAAATTCACAAATGTATTTTATTTTGTTGATATTTTATATTTTCTAATTGCTCACTATATGAAGATAAAGAAAAAAAAAAAATTTTTTCACTCTGAAAACATCCAGACTTTTTGACTGTTTGATTGTCCACACGCACATTTCTTCTTTGAAGATGAGTGAAATTTCTTTTTTTTTTTTTTTTACAGGTTTTACCAAGATGTAGTGATTTATTAATATCTTTGGACTCTCTGGATTAAAAAAATGTTTCAATTTATTTTTTTTCTTTTCTCACGTACGCCTGATTAGCACCTGTATGTGCTAATAGGTAACAGCACATGTTACCTATTAGCATAAATGTAAACATATGGTAACAAATAGCACTGGGATCTGAATTTGTTCACAATGTTGCCCCTTGTCCATCGTTTGGCATATTCTGATTGCACACAGATTGGTTTCAGTCAAGCTGTTAAAAATATGCTGCCGAGCAAACTACAACTATAAATTGGTGAGGTTTGAACATACAAATCTCTAAAGCTGCTCATCCGTAATTTACAGCATCTGTGCAGAAGGTCTGATTTGAGAAGAAAAAGATTTCATTTGATATGCACAAAACATGAACCTGTTTAATGTGGATGGAATATTTTATTAAGATGACATTGATTAGACTCTTTCCGTCACAAATGCACAATTTCAAGGGGCCATTATGTCTAGCCATCTTAACATTCAGGAAGAAATGTGTTCACCAACCCCCAAAACAAAAACAAAACACCCTGTGAAGACCCAGGCTGTAGCTGTAAAGAGTGTTTCTTTTTATTTTCTTACAGTGAAACAAGTCCTGTACTGACATGGTCTAAAAGGCCATTTGGAGAGAAAGAAGCAATCACTCCAAATGCAACATAAAAAGCCAGACTGCAGTGTGTAAATTATTACAGGGACAATGATTTTTTTATGAGTCTATCTTGAGGTCTGATTAAACTAAAATGGACGTTTTTGATATTAATGATCATTGTTAACATTTGTAGGAAAAAGGGGGGATGCTTCAAAACCTAAAGACATCATCCCAGTTGTGAAGTATGGAGATGGCAGCATCATGTTGTAGAAGTAATTGCTGCATGAAGGACTGGTGCACACTTCACACAATGGATCGCATCATAAGGAAAGATTATGTGGAAATATTGAAGCAACATCTCAAGACATCAGGCAGGAACTTCAAGCTGGGCACAAATGAGTCTTTCAAATGGACAATGACCTTAAGCATGCAGCCAAATTAGTGGCTTAAAGACAACAAAGACAATGTTTTCCACTGTCCATCGCAACGCCCTGATCTCAGTCAAGAAGACAACTTGTGTACGGAGCTGAAAAGTTGTGTTTGAGCAGGGTGGCCTACCAACCGGACATCTGGTCCATTCTGGTCCATCTGGAATGCATGCAAACTTCTGAATTTCAGAAACTTTTAAACTTTGAACTTCAGAAACTTTTAAAAATTCCTTTAAGAAATAAATATTATTATTCTGACATTTAATAAATTAGAAATGCATTCGATAATCCTGAGCTACAGTAGGAAAAGGTTTAGTCTGATTTAATGTCAATGAGAAAAAAAGGTTATTATTATCTTTTAGCACAGAGAATGTAACTATCTGGCTTCAACAGTTTATATATATCAACAGTATACAGTACAGACCAAAAGTTTGGACACACCTTCTCATTCAAAGAGTTTTCTTTATTTTCATGACTATGAATATTGTAGCTTCACACTGAAGGCATCAAAACTATGAATTAACACATGTGGAATTATATACTGAACAAAAAAATGTGAAACAACTGAAAATATGTCTTATATTCTAGGTTCTGATTGGATGCTCTGTTGCTCTGGGTAACGTCACTTCCTGTTTTCGCTGTTGAATTGTTTGGTGCGCGAAGCTCTCTCGTTTGATCTGATTTCTCTCTACTGTTATATCTCTTACTTGTTCTCATACATAAGCACGTTAAAACACTTACTTTCTATTGCTACTTTTAACGTTTGGGGACTCTCCGTGTTTTACACGGTTTTTCTAGTAGTGGTAAGGGGTCGCTAGCTTAGCGTTAGCTCCACCATGGCTACCCGTTCTACTGAGTCTCCTCCTCTCTGTCTCAGTTGTTCAGTTACTCCTCTGCCTCCTTTAGTGATAATGGTACGTGTAATAAAGGTAGCATTTTTGTAGCTTTGGAGGCGAGGGTGTCGGAATTGGAGGCCCGGCTCTGCGCTGTTGAAAAACCAGCAGATAGCCGAGGCCCCTTAGCCAGCGCGGAGCCACCGAGGGTAGCTCCCCGTAGCAGTCCTCCAGCAGAGCCCGCACAGCCGGGGCCTCAGGCTGGCTGGGTGACGGTACGTAGAAAGCATAGTCCTAGATCCCAGCCCACAGGTCACCACCAACCCGTCTGCGTTTCTAACAGATTTTCCCCGCTCAGTGACACACGCTGAGAAGCCAACTCTGATAATTGGCAGCTCCATCGTCAGAAACGTGGCACTAGAGACACCAGCGACCATAGCCATATGTCTGCCAGGGGCCAGAACGGGCGACATCAAATCCAACCAGAAACTGCTGGCTAAGGATAAGCGTAAATGCAGTAAGATTGTTATTCACGCTGGCCGTAATGACACCCGGTTACGTCAATCGGAGGTCACCAAAGTTAGTGTTGCTTCGGTGTGTAAGTTTGCCAAAACAATGTCGGACTCCATAATTTTCTCTGGTCCCCTCCCTGATCTGACCAGTGACGACATGTTTACGACATTCAACCGCTGGCTGTCTAGGTGGTGTCCAGAAAACGATGTGGGCTACATTGATAACTGGCGAACATTTTGGGGAAAACCTGGTCTGATCCGGAGAGACGGCATCCATCCCACTTTGGATGGAGCAGCTCTTCTTTCTAGGAATCTAGCCGAATTGATTAGTTCTCCAAAACTCTGACAACCCAGGTTCAGACCAGGAAGCAGGGTCATAGTTTAACACTCCTCTCTGCAGCTTCTGTACTGCTACCCACCCATTACCCTATTAAGACAGTGTTTCGCCCACGGCCAAAATTGAATAGATTAAAAAATAATCTAAAAGGAGGAAATCAGGAAATTTTAATAAAAATAAACACAACTCAGACCGAAAAGAAAAATAAAACAATTAAATGTGGCATACTGAACATAAGATCTCTCTCTTCAAAGACATTGCTAGTTAGTGACCTGATTTGTGACAATCAGATTGATTTATTTTGCCTCACAGAAACCTGGCTGCAGCAAGAGGATTATGTTACTATAAATGAGTCAACTCCTACTAATTATTTAAATTTTCACATTCCTCGAATTACTGGGCGAGGAGGAGGAGTAGCATCCATCTTTCAGTCTGATTTATTGATTAGCCCCAGACCAATCAATAGCTACAACTCTTTTGAATATTTAATCCTTAGTTTTCCTCATCCAAATTGCAAAGCACTAAAACCTCTTCTGTTTGTTGTTTTGTACCGTCCACCAGGCCCTTACTCTCAATTTGTAGATCAGTTTTCAGACCTTTTATCTGATTTAGTGTTACAGATAAAGTTATTATAGTGGAGGATTTTAACATTCATGTAGACGCTGAAAGTGATAGCCTAAATATAGCGTTTAATGCTATCTTAGACTCAATTGGCTTTGATCAAAACATTAACAAACCTACCCACCTTTGTCTTCATTTTCTGGACCTTGTGCTGACATATGGCATTGAGTGTAAAGACATAACAATATTCTCTTATAACCCTGTCCTGTCTGACCATTTCTTAATAACCTTTGAGTTTAATTTAATCGAGTACTCCACACCTGAAAGAAAATTTCATTATAGTAGATCATTATCAGGCAATGCTGTAACAACCTTTAAAGAATCTGTTCCACTTTTAATTTCCTCATTATCACTGAAAAACACAGTGGAGGGCAATAATTCTGTTTCTGCCCCTTCACAAATTGATTCTTTTGTTCATAGTGTTTCTTCATCATTGCGTGATGCATTAGACAATGCAGCCCCCTTGAAAAAGAAGGTAATCACTAATAGGAGGCTAGCTCCTTGGTTTAATTCAGAGCTGCGTACTTTAAAGCACAATGTTAGAAAATTGGAGAGAAAATGGCGCTCTACACACCTAGAGGATTCCTACTTAATCTGGAAAAATAGCCTACTGTTGTATAAAAAGACACTTCGCCAAGCTAGAACAGCTTATTTCTCATCATTAATAGAAGAGAACAAGAATAATCCTAGGTTTCTCTTTAGTACAGTTGCTAAACTTACACAGAGTCATAGCTCTGTTGAGCAATCCATTCCCTTAGCTCTTAGCAGCCATGACTTTATGGGATTCTTCTTAAATAAAATTGATTCTATTAAAAAGAAAATCTTTGACATACTCCCGAAGATGATTACTTCATCCTCAGCAAGTGCGACAACATTGGAAATAACTGCAGAACCTGATTTGTGTTTGGACTGTTTTGATCCTGTGAAGCTTCCTGAGTTATCAGAAATATTAGCTTCATCTAAACCTTCAACTTGTATGTTAGATCCAATCCCAACCAAATTATTTAAGGAAGTGTTCCCTCTGATTACCAGCCCCATTTTAGATATGATTAATATATCTTTAGTAAATGGATATGTACCACAGGCTTTTAAGTTAGCTGTAATTAAACCTTTACTTAAGAAACCTTCGCTTGATCGAGATGACTTGAAAAATTACAGACCTATATCCCATCTTCCATTCTTATCTAAAATTCTTGAGAAAATTGTTGCTAATCAAATATGTGAGCATTTACATGGAAATGACCTGTTTGAAGAGTTTTAGTCAGGCTTCAGAGCTCATCATAGCACTGAAACAGCTCTGCTGAAAGTCACTAATGATATTCTTATGGCCTCAGATAATGGACTTGTGTTTGTTCTGGTTCTGTTAGATCTCAGTGCTGCATTTGATACAGTCGATCATAATATTCTCTTAGAAAGGCTGGAATATGCTGTAGGGATCAGGGGAACAGCACTAGGCTGGTTTAAATCTTATCTGTCTGACAGATTCCAGTTTGTTCATGTAAATGATAAATCATCTTTAAACTCCAGGGTTAATTGTGGAGTACCACAGGACTCAGTACTTGGGCCAATTCTCTTTACTATATATATGCTTCCAATAGGTCAAATTATTAGGCAGCATGGGATAAATTTTCACTGTTACGCTGATGATACTCAGCTTTACTTATCCATAAATCCTGATGAGCCCAACCAGTTAGATAGACTACAAGCATGTCTTGAAGATATAAAAACTTGGATGACGTTACATTTTTTGCTTCTAAATTCAGACAAGACAGAAGTTGCCGTCTTTGGACCGGAGTCTTTAAAAAAGAAACTGCTTAGTCAATCACTTAACCTGGATGGCATTAAATTGACCTCTGATAATAAAGTAAAAAACCTTGGTGTTATTTTTGACCAGGACATGTCATTTAAATCCCATATTAAACAGGTTTCTAGGATTTCCTTCTTTCATCTCCGGAACATTGCCAAAATTAGAAATATCCTATCTAGGAGTGACGCTGAAAAACTAGTCCATTCATTTGTTACTTCAAGGCTGGACTATTGTAATTCGTTACTATCAGGATGTCCACAAAATGCAGTTAAAAGCCTTCAGCTGATTCAAAATGCTGCAGCAAGAGTTCTGATGACAATTAAAAAGAGAGATCATATTTCCCCTACTTTAGCTTCCCTTCATTGGCTCCCTGTTAAATCCAGAATGGAATTTAAAACTCTCCTCCTCACATAAAAAGCCCTTAATGATCTAGCTCCATCATACATCAGAGATCTGATTGTTCCATATGTTCCTAACAGAGCACTTCGTTCTCAGACTGCAGGTTTACTGGTGGTTCCTAGAGTCTCTAGAAGTAGAATGGGAGGCAGATTCCTGTGGAACCAACTCCCAGCTTTAGTCCGTGAGGCAGACACCCTGTCTACTTTTAAGGCTAGGCTTAAAACTTTCAGGTTTAGCCTGAAACGGCTCAGTTATGGTTGAGGTGCAAACACACCCTCCATTTCTGCTACCTGTATGACCGCTTCTCTTTTCCAATGGTTATAATCAGTCTGACAGAGGGAGGTATCCCAATCCTTGTGGATCAGTGCTTCTGTGTTCTTTTTGTGTCTCTGCTCTGTTCTCTCAAACCCCCAGTCGGTCGTGGCAGATGGCCGCTCACACTGAGCCTGGTTCTGCTGGAGGTTTCTTCCTGTTAAAAGGGAGTTTTTCCTCTCCACTGTCGCTACATGCATGCTCAGTATGAGGGATTGCTGTAAAGTCAACGCCAGTGACTGTCCACTGTCTCTACATGCTCATCTGGGAGGAGGGAATGCTGCAAGTCACTGACTGGATGCAATCTGCTGGGTTTCCTTAGATAGAAAAACTTTTTATCCAATTTGAATAAAAAGCTAACTCCGACTGCACTGTTAGGATTAATTGGAATGTATGTACCTGACTGTTGTGAAGTGCCTTGAGACAACATGTGTTGTGAATTGGCGCTATATAAATAAAACTGAATTGAAAAAAATTGAATTGAAGTTCTTCAAAGTAGCCACCTTTTGCTTTGATTACTGCTCTGCACACTCTTGGCATTCTGTTGATGAGCTTCAAGAGGTAGTCACCTGAAATGGTTTTCCAACAGTCTTGAAGGAGTTCCCAGAGATGCTTAGCACTTGTTGGCCCTTTTGCCTTTACTCTGCGGTCCAGCTCACCCCAAACCATCTCGATTGGGTTCAGGTCCGGTGACTGTGGAGGCCAGGTCATCTGGCGCTGCACCCATCACTCTCCTTCTTGGTCAAATAGCCCTTACACAGCCTGGAGGTGAGTTTGGGGTCATTGTCCTGTTGAAAAATAAATGATGGTCAAACTAAACACAAACCGGATGGAATAGCATGCCGCTGCAAGATGCTGTGGTAGCCATGCTGGTTCAGTATGCCTTCTGTTGGAATAATTGTATATAGATTTATCTTATATTTTTCCTTTGTTATTAACTTTTACTATTTGATCTTTATAACCTTTCATGTATGTGTGAGTAAGGATGTGGAAGACTGTGGAAGTGTGCTGTTACAAGATAATGGTGTATATGACCTGTTTACGTTGCAGCTGTTTATATATATGTTTGTATATTGTAACTAGGGACCACCCTAAAGATAATACAAAGAGAATTCGGACAGATGTTTTCAGAGCGGTAGGAGATTTGTAACTGAAGCACATCTCTGTCCGTTCTCCTCGCAGCGAGTAAGAAACTAATTCTTGATCTTTCTCTTCTTTTTGTGATGTTATAAGTATTTTAGGTTGTTTGAACCTGACACCTTCAATTTTAAATAAATCCCCAACAGTGTCACCAGCAAAGCACCCCTACACCATCACACCTCCTCCTCCATGCTTCACGGTGGGAACCAGGCATGTAAAGTCCATCCGTTCACCTCTTCTGCGCCGCACAAAGACACGGTGCTTTGAACCAAAGATCTCAAACTTGGACTAATCAGACCAAAGCACAGATTTCCACTGGTCTAATGTCCATTCCTTGTGTTCTTTAGCCCAAACAAGTCTCTTCTGCTTGTTGCCTGTCCTCAGCAGTGGTTTCCTAGCAGCTATTTTACCATGAAGGCCTGATTCACACAGTCTCCTCTTAACAGTTGTTCTATAGATGTGTCTGCTGCTAGAACTCTGTGTGGCATTGACCTGTTCTCTAATCTGAGCTGCTGTTAACCTGCGATTTCTGAGGCTGGTGACTCGGATGAACTTATTGTCCGCAGCAGAGGTGACTCTTGGTCTTCCTTTCCTGGGGCGGTCCTCATGTGAGCCAGTTTCTTTGTAGCGCTTGATGGTTTTTGCGACTGCACTTGGGGACACTTTCAAAGTTTTGCCAATTGTTCGGACTGATCTTCATTTCTTAAAGTAATGATGGCCACTTGTTTTTCTTTACTTAGCTGCTTTTTTCTTGCCACAATACAAATTCTAACAGTATATTCAGTAGGACTATCAGCTGTGTGCTGTATCCACCTCCTGCACAACACAAACGATGGTCCCAACCCCATTTATAAGGCTTGAAATCCCACTTATTAAACCTGACAAGGCACACCTGTGAAGTGAAAACCATTTCAGGTGACTACCTCTTGAAGCTCATCAACAGAATGCCAAACGTGTGCGGAGCAGTAATCAAAGCAGAAGGTGCCTACTTTGAAGAACCTAGAATATAAGACATATTTTCAGTAGTTTCACACTTTTTTGTTCAGTATATAATTCCACGTGTTAATTCATAGTTTTGATGCCTTCAGTGTGAAGCTACAATATTCATAGTCATGAAAATAAAGAAAACTCTTTGAATGAGAAGGTGTGTCCAAACCTTTGGTCTGTACTGTATATCCTGGCTGTCGTTCAAAGATGTGAAGCCTGTGCCCATAAAATATGTGGCATCTACTAAATATTGGGATAGTCAAGCCTGTTGCTTCAGCAGTTGCATTCAGAGCCAAGCTGGACTCTCTGAAACACATTAAGTCAGACCATATTCCTAAGACCACACAAAGGTAATAATAAGTAATAAAACTGTGGTGCAGTAAAGAGAGGAGAGAGTTGGTGGAAAACATGCAGTACAATTGATAAAGACCTGATCAATCCAATTACAGGCCAGCGCTGTGAATTTGTATTTGGCTTTATCCTTGAGCGACTGAAAAATAATAAGATGATTAAGTAACAAAAAAGTACAGGCTATTAAATTCTAGGAGTTTTATGTGTGCTATACATATGGTAAGGCTTTTGGGGTGTAATTAGTTTTTCCATAAACCTTTTATATTCTGGCTTCATCTTTGACCTGTGGTGTGTGGTTTTATACACTTGAGGCAAGATTTGGTAAAGGCTACATCAATGGTTCATTAAAAAACCAGACTTAGAGGGTGTAGTCTTTTTACAATTACTATAAGCCCTCCTTGCCTGGTCCAAGAACCCTTCCCAGAGGGGTATGTCCGAAACACCTCCCTAAAGAAGTTCCTACACAAATCACATCAACAAGAGATGTTTTGCAGACAGAGCTGCAACTTTACTCTGAGCTCCTCCCCTTCTTGAGGTTGAGTTGAACAACGCTGTGGGGGAAACTCAATTTAACTAGAACTACTTAATTTCATTTTGGACTGCTGGGAACAAGCTGTTTGTTTGTACTCTGTGTTGTTCCAGTGGATTTAATTCAGTTTGAGATAAGACAAAGCGAAACTGTACAGGTCCTTCTCAAAATATTAGCATATTGTGATAAAGTTCATTATTTTCCATAATGTCACGATGAAAATTTAACATTCATATATTTTAGATTCATTGCACACTAACTGAAATATTTCAGGTCTTTTATTGTCTTAATACGGATGATTTTGGCATACAGCTCATGAAAATCCAAAATTCCTATCTCACAAAATTAGCATATCATTAAAAGGGTCTCTAAACGAGCTATGAACCTAATCATCTGAATCAACGAGTTAACTCTAAACACCTGCAAAAGATTCCTGAGGCCTTTAAAACTCCCAACCTGGTTCATCACTCAAAACCCCAATCATGGGTAAGACTGCCGACCTGACTGCTGTCCAGAAAGCCACTATTGACACCCTCAAGCAAGAGGGTAAGACACAGAAAGAAATTTCTGAACGAATAGGCTGTTCCCAGAGTGCTGTATCAGGGCACCTCAGTGGGAAGTCTGTGGGAAGGAAAAAGTGTGGCAGAAAATGCTGCACAACGAGAAGAGGTGACCGGACCCTGAGGAAGATTGTGGAGAAGGGCCGATTCCAGACCTTGGGGGACCTGCGGAAGCAGTGGACTGAGTCTGGAGTAGAAACATCCAGAGCCACCGTGCACAGGCGTGTGCAGGAAATGGGCTACAGGTGCCGCATTCCCCTGGTCAAGCCACTTTTGAACTAGAAACAGCGGCAGAAGCGCCTGACCTGGGCTACAGAGAAGCATCACTGGACTGTTGCTCAATGGTCCAAAGTACTTTTTTCGGATGAAAGCAAATTCTGCATGTCATTCGGAAATCAAGGTGCCAGAGTCTGGAGGAAGACTGGGGAGAAGGAAATGCCAAAATGCCAGAAGTCCAGTGTCAAGTACCCACAGTCAGTGATGGTCTGGGGTGCCGTGTCAGCTGCTGGTGTTGGTCCACTGTGTTTTATCAAGGGCAGGGTCAATGCAGCTAGCTATCAGGAGATTTTGGAGCACTTCATGCTTCCATCTGCTGAAAAGCTTTATGGAGATGAAGATTTCATTTTTCAGCACGACCTGGCACCTGCTCACAGTGCCAAAACCACTGGTAAATGGTTTACTGACCATGGTATCACTGTGCTCAATTGGCCTGCCAACTCTCCTGACCTGAACCCCATAGAGAATCTGTGGGATATTGTGAAGAGAACGTTGAGAGACTCAAGACCCAACACTCTGGATGAGCTAAAGGCCGCTATCGAAGCATCCTGGGCCTCCATAAGACCTCAGCAGTGCCATAGGCTGATTGCCTCCATGCCACGCCGCATAGAAGCAGTCATTTCTGCCAAAGGATTCCCGACCAAGTATTGAGTGCATAACTGTACATGATTATTTGAAGGTTGACGTTTTTTGTATTAAAAACACTTTTCTTTTATTGGTCGGATGAAATATGCTAATATTGTGAGATAGAAATTTTGGGTTTTCATGAGCTGTATGCCACAATCATCCGTATTAAGACAATAAAAGACCTGAAATATTTCAGTTAGTGTGCATTGAATCTAAAACATATGAATGTTAAATTTTCATCATGACATTATGGAAAATAATGAACTTTATCACAATATGCTAATATTTTGAGAAGGACCTGTATAGGTGCATCTGATTTGACTAAACATGATTCATTTGTTGGTCTGAAAAGTCCTAACAAATAGATTATTAATATTACACTCTCATCCATTTTTACTTGTGGTTCTGCCACACAACCGAACTAAATACATGAGTTTACACTGTTATTTGAAAACTGAATTTGTTTAAGTCCATAGAGCCAGCTTTGGTTAGCAAGTTTAGACATAAATAGACTGGTTTCTGTAGACGTCTTTTCACCATTTCCTTTTTAGACAACATTTCACATTGTTCAGGAGGAAGACACCTTTGTGTTTTCTATATTTAAAAAGAAGTGGTTATTTTACTCGAGAATAAAACAAAGGGCTCATTTGTGCCTGCAGATAATTGCATCAAATGATGCAGACGCTGGTAGTGATGTTTTTTAAGGAGTCAAGCTTTTTTTATATAAATATGCATGAGATCATATTTAACGTATTCAATAAAAGACAAACAACTCTTTCTACTTTTCCAGACTTATTTTTTCCACCCTTATTAGCAACTTTCTAAAGGATAAAACTGAAAATGGGCAGATGGATAAATAGAAGGATGGATGGATGGTTTAAGGCATGATGGAGAAATTAGTGGAGGGCAGACATAAAGATACATCATGAACAAACTGAAATATGGATGCATGGATCTGTAAACAAATTTAAGGATAGACAGATTAATGGGTTGAACAAACAGATGGCTGCAGTAAGGATGGATCATTGACAAAGGTGGATGGATGGTAAGATAATGACCAAACAGATGACAAGGACATATGAACAAATGGATGGTCGGACTGATGGATGGATGAGGAACAAACTGATGCATGGATGTGGATGGATGATAAACAAATGGATACATAATAATAGATGGATACATGATGAACAAACCAAATGATGGACACCAATGCAAACATAAAAGAATAGATAAATGTGTTTGATACACAAACATATGGCTAGAGTGATGGTGGCATAATAGACAATTGGATAAATGGTTGGGTGACGAACAAACTGATGGGTATATTGATGGTTAAATGGATTAATGACAAGTAAACCAATGGCCACAGGGAACAATGGATGGAAGGATAGTGGACAAAAAAAGCTAGATGAAGAAAAAATGTATGGAATGGATAAACAGATAGCAAGTCGGACAGATGACAGGCACCTTGATGAACGGACATATTTTTAGGGAACGGGATTGAGAATAAAGTCTGAAAGCACAAATGTTTTCCAGACTGCAAAGGAAACCCAGAATAATCTATCAAATATTCAAATTTTGTGCTGCAGCTTTTAAACAAAAACAAGCTTTTTTAAGAACCACAAATTATTGGTTTGATTTCTATTTAAAATGCCTAAAATCGAGCAAACAAAGACAGAGAGAGGCAGAAGGTGTACCCTTTGAAAAAGGCTGTGTTTTATTGAAATACAGCAGACATCAACATGTTGTTTTGTTGACCTGGGCTACAGAAACCGAGCTTGAACACCGCTCCAACTATGTAAAAACAAATAGTCATGGCTGTTATCAGTGTAGCTCTACAAAACACATTCAACCCAAACTGATTCGACTTTACATCCTTTAGGCCGAAAAATGATTATCAAAAGTGTTCAGAACTAAACAAAAAAACAAGCTGGTGCTCCACATCAATTTGGGTTTTCAGTGCAAAGTTGCTGGTGTGGCGTGCAAAGCTAAAAACTTCAAACGCCTCATATAGGAGATTTGGAACAGTGTCCAGATGTGTTTTTGTGCCCAGGGTTGGTTGTTTGATAGTAGCAGTAGTAGAAGAAGCAGAATCTCTGTTATGAAGCAGGGCTGGCCTCAGCACCCCCCAACTAGATAAAACACAAAAAAAACCCAACACATTTACAGCACCTGTTTTCTCCAAAAAAGGAACCAGAAGTCATCCTCTCAGATGCACATGACAAACTGATGTGATTTTTTGCTTTGGTTGAATTACAGATTTTCTTTAAGAGAAAAGAAACTGGATTGTATGTTGTTGTTTTTTTTACTCTTTTCTTGCACGCAAACCTGTTTTAAGACACTTTTAGGCTGGTGATATTTTGCAAAAATGTCCCACTTTTTTTACTTGGAAGTAAGGGAATAAAATTTGGTGCAAATTAGTGCAAATTTTGATTGTCACAAGTCTTACATTTATCAAGTGGAAATCAACATGGAGTGCAATTAAAATGAAGACATGAAAGTTTAGCTATTACAGCTTTGCTAAATTTTCCGCTTCTGTCAGTTTACATGTAATATCCAACAAAATGGCAAACCAGCATTGATAAGATTTATGAATGAAGACTAAGGATGTATTCAGTTTCCCAGATTTCACTTAACAGGAGATGGATCAGACAAATAGTCAACTTTTGCTTTGAGTAAATATATTTCTATTGGGGTGATTAGCATGAAATCACCACCTGATGTTAATAACAATCTTAAGTGATCAACACATACAGAGAACTCAAAACAAGCCAAAAGATGTGGTGCAGTAAACTGGAATGACTCAGGGAATAAACATTAAACAAGTCTGGAAAAGACGTTGCATAAAGGCCGAAAAACAGGTGAAATCTATTAGTATGTAGAAAATCGCTCTCCCTCCTAACAGTGCCAATTAAAATCAGCTGGTTCACTTCTAATTGATGACCTAGTAAATGCTTGCTCATTACCCAGGTATTGCACCAGAAGCATTTCATTATGAGTAAGAGCAAAGAGTTCTTTCAAGAGTCACCTTATTGTGGTGAAACATACTTCTAGCATGGGTTGCAAATACGTTTATGAATGCTCCAGTTTCCGCAAGTGGAAATAACATAAATACAAAACAAACCAATCATAACCAGGCACTCCTCTCCTGTTTTTCTATCAGGAGTCAAAATCACACCTGAGCAGTGCACTGCACTATTTTCTCCATACAGGAAACAGTTTAAGTAAATGTTTTTTCTCAATACATTTCAAAGAGTGTTCAATACTTATTCCCTGCACCGTTCCACTTTGTTACACAAAAATTAACCCTATAGTTAGGATAAAGCTTACCAAATGTGTAAGCATCACGTTTCGATGAATGATTATGAGAAAACCACACCTCTGTTGTGGATTTAACAAAATGATGGTCCAGTGTTAAGAAGCCATGTTGGATTTAACGTGACTGCCAGAAGCTAAAACATTTTCCTGTTGTGCAAATTCACACGTAAAAGCAGTGGTGATCCAGAATAGTAAATACTCAGGTTTAGTTTTTATTTTCATTTTTAGGCATTAGAGAGGACTTCTCATCATTTCCTTCTTCTGGTTATATTGTGGCCACATTCACAACATTTACATAACTCCTCAAAGCAAATACATTCAATCATTAATCAGAAATATACTCAACTAAAATTATTCACTTGCAAAAATAAAACTCTCTTGGTTAGCTTTCTAAGGCGGAGCATCGACCTCGAGGCTCTCTGCAGCGCTGCCGTCTTTTTGCACAAGGATGTCGAACAGCGCCACAGACGAGAGCTCTGGTGATGCAGAGGTTTTTTTTTTTTTTTTTTGGATCTACAAAGCAATAAAAGAAAAAAAGCACCTTTACCAATTCATACAAGCTGACAAAGCTTTGCACAAAACCTCAAGACTGCAACTGGATGGATTTGAAAACACTCCCCCCCCCCCCCCCCCCCCCCAATCACTGTTCTGCTGAGGCCAGCCCTGGTTTGCATTTGTAAATACAGTATTTTAGATATATGTTGTCTTTTCATCATTAACTCTGACCAGAACACTACAGCGGCAGAAGCAATACATAAAGAAGCTCATATTTTGCTATTATGCTTTTTTTGTTGGAATGGAACTAGTTTCAACTAAGTCTACCGAGCCAACATGTAGTAATGTATCGAATAAAAGGCTATTTATCTTTTTTTTAAATTATTTTTATTTATCACAGGTGTTTATGTTGGTGTGTGGGACGTCAAAAAGAGAAAATAAACAAGAGGAAGAGAAGAAGAGAAAAAAAGAATAGACTAAAATAGATGACGAGGAAGAAAGAAAGAATAAAGTATGATTCAGGCAGCATGAAGATTCTTGATTGTGGGTTTTTGCTGTTGAGTTTGTAGATTGCATGATCGTTTCCATTAATTCCTTCTGCATTTGCTGACATTTTGACAGCCTCTTAAGTTTTCTTTTTTCTTTTACTTGTTTTCATGTGGTCGTTCGTTCCTTATCGTTTAAAACATAGATCCATGACAGTCACTTGGTCATACAAGCATATGTTCGTTAGAACAAAATGTGCAGATTGGCTTAAGTTTGTATAGATTTTTTTCAGTTTTTTCTTTGCTTTTCTTCAAAAAAAAAAAAAAAAAAAGGATTCCAGACAGAGTGGCTACAATAATAATATTAACAATAGTAATAATATAATAATAGCACTTGACTTCACTTCTGCACAGTTAAAAAAAGACAAAAAAAAAAAGGTTCCAAAGGTGCTTTTTTGTGTTCAGTTTTTTAAAATCTGATTTGATGTGAAGCGAAGTCCCCCCGTCTCCCCCCTTACTCCCTCCTCTCAGCGGGGAGGTGGCAGGCAGAAGTCCAGTGCCGGTCAGACGAAGAAGTAGTGACTGAAGCATTGCCAACTGGTCTTTTTCTTTTTTTCAGTTTTTTTGTAGTGGTTCCACTCCGGTTTGGGACAAAAAGAGGAGAAGGAGAGATGGGATCAGAGAAAAAAAAATTGTTGCACGTACACACTTACACTGCTTTCATCGTGTTTGTTTAAAAGTCCATCATCACAAGTAAACAAACAAACAAACAAACAGAAATTGTCAAAGAGTCGACAGAAACTGAAAGAGGGGTTTAAAAAATGAACAGCTAAAAGGAGGGCTGTCGGGGGGACGAATTGCTCCCAGTTTACAAAATGTAACAAAATGTGTCTGCAAATTTTACAAATCTATCAATACAGGCAAAAAAACAAAAAAACAAACATGTATATCCTATTTACAATGACAAGAAGAAGAAGAACCCTTTTTTTTAAAAGTGTAGTGAAAATGCAGCAGATCCCAGCTTTGGCACGCGGCGATTATGTTTTGTCTGTCTTTTTTTTTTCCATGTTTGTTTGTTTGTTTTAGATCCAACCTGTCTGATGATCCATCGGTTGATTCGTCGATCTGTCGATTCGTGTGTAAAGTCAAACTGTTGCTGCAGGCACACATTCAGTGCTCCAGTTCACGTTCCTCCTCATCATCCTCACATCTCCAAAGCAACGCAGGTCACGCACAACATCGGCTCAATCGTCACTCCGCCGCCCAACGGTCCAGTTTAACAGCTGGCTCTAATCTGCTTCCTACAGGCTCACTTTCTGGAAGGGTTCTGGGTTTTAACAGGGTTATTAAGGGGCTTATAGTAAAGCACAGATCATGAAAGAAGTCTACTTATACATGCAATGGTTAGACTGTAAACAAACAGGTCGGGAAGTAAAAAAAAAAACACAACAAGTAAAGGGTTCCTTTAGGTGAAAGGTTCAGAAAAATTCAAATCCCTCACTAAAAGAAAATGAGTTAATGAATGGATGTAACCTGAAGTTTAACATATTTAACTTCAAGAGCAAAGTTTCAATTTGACCACTTCTGGTCCAACAGTTTGCCAAGTAAAAATCTTTCTCAAGTTATTTTACATGCAAATAGCAAATTGTCACAAAAGGTGCACCATTTGCCATTCATTTTAATCAGGGACTCATTTTAATGTATTTTGGAATAAAAAAGTACAAAGTTTTTGCTTTAATCACAATCATGTTTCCAGTTTTTAGACTACGACACACAGCCATTGCACTGCTTCTTTGCCATCTGGGTTGACTCTGTTCAGCGCTTTTTCAAAACCGACACCCTTTCACTTGTTAGATAAGGAATCCAAGACTAAACACAGATTCATTAAATCCCAGTTTGTGAGTTTAGTACCTTTATTTCATCTGTAAAATGTCAGAGAACAGCAGTTTTATTGCATTGTTCTGCATTTTAAACATACCCAGTTTAACAACTACAGACCCAATTTAACTTGAATTTGAAGGAATGGTACCAAAAAGCTAACTGGTCCTCATATGATTTTAGAATGGTGTCCATTCAGTCAGTAAGTCAAAAACTAAAATACTAATGGGTAAATTCATAAAAATCTAGGAGTGGTGTGACATCATGTGATTTTATTATAAATGCATGTAAAAAACAGTTCATTATTAAGCATTAAAAGAGTTTTGTTCTTTAGAAAAAAGGCAAAAATGTACAACATGACCCAACTGCTCTTACTGAAAATGGAAAAGCAACAATTTGTTCTACTTCTGATGATTATAACCCATATTTAATATTTAGGTTTTAATAAAGTTATCTATAACATTATTTTGTGTCATTTTGATTTTAAAATTATAGAGCACAAGTGCTTATTGCACAGATTATTATACATTTTTGGAATTTGGTTATAGAGTAACGCTGGGAGCCTAACAAGCTGATAGTAGCTGGATACTTAGTTGGGCTCCCTGCTCCGATAACCAGCCTGCAGCCAACTGCGTACCAGGCCTACTATAGTTTTAAAACTATATTAATATAATAGGAGTTATTGCAGGCACCACACCATGGCTGTTAGTGATTTCTTTTGGACAGGGAATATACTCAAACAGATGGTTTTAAGTAGCCTTCTTTCAGCCAGCTGACAGGCAGTGGGAAGTTATGGCAGAAAGAAAAACATCAAACGCACTTTAAACCATAGAACAGTGGTTTTGAAACCATATTCGTTTGAAACCTTGAAGAGCCTAAAAAAAAAACACAAACCGGTCTGTAAATAGTTAGACTTTATGGAAAACTAAACGTGTCGTAATCAGAAACACTTTCAATTGGAGCTCCTGCACACTGATATCTTTAATTAGTAAATATGATTGTTTACAGGATTTTAAATCAGTCTTTCAGTCATGTTTGTGCACCAAAGCTCATCTCTGCACATTAGCCTAATACCTCCTGCTTTGCCTGTATAATACTTTTTTTAAACCCACATTGCTATGAAAACTGGAAGCATGAATATGAACTCTAATAAAAAGGGAGGGATTTTTCAATTACTTTCACAGATTGTGACCCTGATTTCTTATTTGAGCTCTTCATATTTCAGTATGGGTGCTGGCTCATGTCCCCCAATAAATCCGGCCGCATCTAAAGCCCAGGCTTATTTAAACATAAAATCACTTCTGTGCCAGGGTCACTTCAGGAGGAAAACAAGGACGAGGTTACCTCAAACGGGATGGAGGAGGATGTTGTGCGTGACCTCGGATGCGACAATCAAGAGATAAGAATTGGTTTGAAAAAAATAATAATACAGTACAATATCTGTTAATTAAAATAAAAATAAAAAAGTTTGTTTCTCCATTCTTCAGATTCTTTCCTCCTGTATGTTTCCAGCAGCAGTGATGGCGGCAAATCTAAAGGACAAGGGATAGAAAAAGGTAAAGAAAAAAAAAAAAACACTCAAAAGTGTCCATTTTGTTTAACAACACAGTCTGACATGAACTCAGATTATTAGTACCTTAAACTGAAAAGAAATAAATCATATATGGGCACAGAAAGGGATTAAAGAGCAATTGCTGTGCCAGAAGCTGGAACTCTCTGTTCTAATCCATGTAAATGGTTTTTGTTTAAAGTTGTATTTTATTTGAAAGTGAATTCAAACGGAACCAATAGTCCCTGCGATTATAGAAACAGGACAATAGATCATACAAGAACACACACATACCTACAATATAAGCATGTATTCCTATTCAGATCAATTACATTGGATTTTATTATTATAAGTTAGAAGATTAGTGGAGCATTTACAGGCTTTAATGTTAAAAAAAGCTTTTTGTTCTGCGTACTGTGGTTGAGTTTTGTGCAGTTTTGGGGCATTTAAATGCAGATACAAAGCAGAAAAATACAGTTCATACTAAATATTTACAGATGCTGAGTAAATTTTTTCTATCTAGAACAATAAGTAGAAAGTTTTAGAAAATGACTTCTAACTTCCTCCAAATTGAGAGGTTTACTTACTTAGCATATGGTAGAATTAGTTTTTAAACTGTATGACGAGCCAAATGTTTTGAAATTGCTTTTCAAGCTAAAATGCATGAACTCTAAGAACCTCACTATTTTCTGGCTATAGGAACCTGGAGCACATTTCTTCTGTTAAACAAAACAAATCTGAATGGGTGATACATTAAGGAAACTGGAAAAGAAACACAGCTCTCTTCTTGCTGACAAGTTTGATTGGTTGCTGTTACGTTTGAGATGAAAAGATTGAGCAAAAATCTGCATTTGTAACTCCAGTGAAACATGCAGAAGTTTTACACTTCTTCGGTTGTGTATCAGTAAACTGCTGAATAAAAGGCACAAATCTTTTCTGCTGTTGAATAAACCCATATTTTTCCACCACTTCATTTCAAAACATTTCAAAGCTAGATTTATAAGTGCAATATACGTTTGGCGCATATTTGTGCCCAGAGTGCTGATCCATTACTAAAATAATTGCAGAAATAATTGAAAAATAGATGACATCTCACATACTGATGCTTTGGATAATGCTGCGAAAATCTAAGACCATCATTAAGATTTTGAAACAATTTAGGTTTTAAACTAACAAATAAGTGTCATCTGGAAATAACCAGCAATTAGCAGCGGAGCTACTGGTCACCACAGCTGATTAACATCAGCTTCACTTTGATGAACTGCAGATTAAACTCCATACCTGAGGTCTAAATCTGGGCTGAAAAGCTGCAAATCATCATTAAGAAATCCAAAATAATTCAAAAGTGAATCAAAAGGAGGAGCTTTCACACAGTTCGTAGGCAAAGTGCAACCATACTTGTCTAGATGTTAAAACCTTTCAGGAACATTTGGAAAAAACTGATCAAATGGGAACTAAATATTTAGCTGGTGAGTTAAACTAACTCTGACGATTGCAACTTAGATTCAGACATTTAAAAAAAAAGGTTTTCAATTATTATTATAAAAAGTAAATGAAATAAAAACTAATCTAAAAACCTTAAACTGCATATTTGTACATGTAAGCTGGATATGTAAAATAAATCTGTATAATTTAGGGACTAAAGAATCAGTGTTCAGAATCAGTCTCTGTCCAGTTCAAGCTTGAATACTTTTAATGAAATCGTGCAGCGATCTGAATGAAATCCATCTCTGACACGATGATCACTGTGCTTCATAACAAGGAACAGCAGAAAAGGATAAAACATTTTCAACAGCGTCTTTTATTAAAATGCATCCTATTCCAATTCTGAGTACTGTGCATCCTTTGAAGAGGGTCTTGCAGCACTTTCTAGTTTCACATACTGATTACTTTTCTCCTGTCTGGATGCGCTGCCTTGACGTGACTGTTCACGGCGCAGTGGAAAATGATTTAGATCTGATTAACATCAGAAGTGATGCGAGCATTAGGTGGTTATGGCCCTCCAAAATTTTAAATCTGCTTTGAATCATCACCGTTTCTAATCCATCACTTATTAAAAAAATTATTTTCTGTTATAACTCATGGTTTACAGTTATTTAAATAATGTTCTAATCCCAAAATTGTGATTATTTGGAAACAGGTAATTTCAGTGTCCACTGTCCCTTTGTTTTACATTATAATAAGAAGCACTGCAGCATTTTAGCAATTAAGCCTTCATCTATAAGCTGCAACTGTTGATAAGTTATTACGGGACGCTGCGCCGCGCTACACTGTTTAAATGAAGCCTTGAGCTGCTGTGATTAGTGACAGGACAATAGATGGTGCGCGCGCGCACACACATACACACACACACACACGCACACCAGCACACACACACATACACACACACACACACGCACACCAGCACACACACACACACACACACACACACACACACACACAACAGCACACACACACAGATAAGCTGCGGAGATTGCAGCACATCAATTTTCACTGCAGGAATTTGCTCCATAAATTGTTATTGCTCTAGAAAAAGAATGGTTCTTCATCACTTCTTCTTCTTCATCATCTTCTTACAGTGAACTCTAACTTCTTACCTGATGTTTTTACTAAGTGGATTACAGAAAACAATGCATATATAAAAAGTATTTGAGCACAATAATCTGTTCTTCATAGGAACCTAGTTATTTAAAATCCATTGTTTTTCTGATTATTTTAAAAGGTTGAGTTGCCCTTTTTCAGTTTTTCTTTTTTTTCATTTCTGTGAAATTTCATAATTGATTTTAAATCATTTATATTTTATTGTTATTTGTGCCATCCTCCACAGACACCCGGGACCTTTCTCTGATTTACTGTGGCCTTCATTCCAACAGCCCACTGTTATACACAGACTACTATTATACTATTATGTATTGTTATGTTCAAGAGAGAAAGGTTGAACAACTTTCCAGGTAATTAATTTTTGGTATATTTTAGGTGATTTATTCTTTTTCAGACAGTGTAAGACAGAGGAACATAGTCATGAACGAAAGAAAAACACACACAGAAGCAGAAAAGGAACTGGTAATGAATAACTGGTATGGTCTGGTTATCTGGTATAAACAAGTTATAGATTAATGAAGAGAAAACCACATTTATGATTTTAGTGCCACTAGGCACACTTTGACGCAACACTTAAATTACATTAGATTACATCGGAATCCAAACAGTGTAATAAAACAAAACTCTTAGTTGTGATTATAGATTATAAAATCTGTTGGCAACCACATAAACAGAGTTTTGTACAGAGCTGTGGAAAATTTGGATGAGCAACATTTTTACATACTGTGCCTTGTGAAGGTATTCAGACAACCTGAACCTTTTCCCATTTTCTCCTGTTAAGACAAACATCTTTGCCCTTCTTTGGGATGTTATGTGATTGACCAACACAAAGTCATGCGTGATTATATAAATACAAATCAAAAAAGTGAAGCATGAATTTGCACTTAGCACGCAGCCCCACTGAGCCGATAGTTTTGGACCAGTACCGAGTCAGATCCTTTGGTGTATGCCTCTATCAGGTTTGCAAATCTAAGGACTGAATTTTTGTCCATTCCTTGTAAAACACCTCAAGCTCAGTCAGACTGAATAGAAAAATTGAAAACGTCTCAACATCTGTAACTCTGGTTGTATGTTTAGGGTTGTTGTCCTGCTGGAAGGTAAACTATGCCCCAGCTTCAAGTCTTTCTCAGCCTCGACTAGGTTCCCTTCCAGGACTGCCTCCTATTTAGCTCCATTTTCCCATCAACTCGGAAAAGCTTCCCTTTCCCTGCTAAGGAAATTGATCTTCACAGCATGACGCTGCCACCACTATGTTTTACTGTGGGGACTGTGTGTCCAAAATCATGTGTAGCATTAGTTTTCCTTCACACACAACACTTATATTTAATTTTAGGTCTCATCTGACCAGAGAGCATTCTTCCACATCTTTGCTCTTTCCTACATACAACTTGTGGTAAACTTTAAATGTAAGGCCTGCTTCTTCTTGCCACTCTTCTAGGAGGTCCAGATTTGTGCAGTGCACAACTGAAGCTTGTCCTGTCTACAGATTCTTATACCTGAGCTGAGAACCTCTGAAGGTCCTCTAGAGTTACCATTTTTGAGCTGCTTGTTCAATAATATTCTCTAACAAACCTCTTGGAACTTTACAGGAGATATAATTATATACAGATGGATTCTATTTCCTAATCATGGTGACTGTTTACCTTGTTTATTTAGGGGTATACAATTATAGAGGACTGAATAAAGGTGCAAGCAACCTTTTATAAGTAAACAATTTTGACAACCATGTATTTTTCTTGGACTTCACAATTATGCACTACTGTTTGTTGGTCTATCACATAAAATCCCAGTAGAATACAGGTTTTAACATGACAAAATGTGATAAAGCTCTTGAAATGTGAAAACTAATGTGGAATTCAGATGTGTTTAAGTTCAGGGCATTAGATTATGCAATGGTATTAGTAGTGACCTTAAAATTGAGGATACAGATGTTGCTTTTAGAAGATATTGAGAAGTTAAAAGGGGTAGAATGAAAGGTAAAAAAAACAGATGTAGACTTTCAGAATTTTAAATAAGCGAAAAATTTTATTATTAACGATGTTTTTTATTTTCTGTCAGGCAGATTTTCAGTACAACTTACTAAACTGGTGAAGAATAGACACTGATTATTAGGTTCTCTAATTTTAAACTGTAAAATAAATTATTATATTACATTTATCATATAAAGGTACCGAAATTAAGGAAATTATCAGAATTAATTTTTTGACATTAGTCTCGATTTCCACAGTTGATACAGAGATTATACGACAAATTAATGTTCGAGAGAAATTGTGAAAAATATATATATTTTGAATTTTAAGGTTTAGAGAAAAGTTATGAAAATTAAATAACATAACAATAACAACAGTTATCAGTGAATGTCATTTTTTATTTAAAGAATTTGTCAGATTATACATATTTCTGTCCTAAATTTAAAACTCTAGAGAAAAATTGTTCAAGTATGCTTTTAATCTGGAGCTTGCATCACAAGCCCCCATCATTTATTAGTCAGCCAAACTGATCTGGATAGCAGATTTCTGCCTCCAATAATACCTGGCACCTGAGCAGAGCGGCTGCAGTAACAAACCGAGTTTAGATAGCAGCTCATGTTCATTTATCATCCTACTCACAAACTAAGTCACAACTACCACAACACCTCCCCCGGCTCTTCCGATAAAGTTATCATGCTGTTGTTTTTTTATGCGCTGCTGCTGCTGAAATTAACTGAGAAAATGACAGTAAAATTGAGGCTCAAGCACGTCAGACAGTAAAAGCTGAAGAAGGAAAATCCTCTGTGCAAATATCCGACGCTGCTGTTGTGCTCGCTCTGATGTGAGGGTAGAAGTGGAGTGGAGAGCAGAGGAGTTTACGAGTGCGGCTGCAGCAGACTTGGGAGCAACAGTAAATAAATCTGCGCTGTTGTTTTGGAGCATGTAATGAGCAAGCATAGCAAGAAAAAAACAAACCTTCTGTGGTTCTCGAGGCGCTTTGTAAACAGGTTAACCCTGATGACGTTAAACGCCCTTCTTCCCTACAAAGAATCTATTTTTTTCTTTTTACAAAACTCCAAAAACAAATTAAATGCACTGGAATCCACTTTTACTATTGCCGACCTGATTCTTTATGACTTTATGTTCACTTTAGGTCAAAACGGGAGCAGAGTTAAATAGCTTGCAAAAGATGACTCCAAACTGTGCACTGGGCAGTCTATAGCTCTGAAAAGAGAAATATTTCTTCAACTCACCAGGAAGGTAATCAAAAAATTAAGCTGGTTTGCCAACTGCTGCATTTGGTCTTTTTTTTACTAAATAGAACCCTTTGACATCTATCTACTGGCCACCGTTTTAGTGCTAAGAGTTTTCTTTCTTAAACAGAGCAGAACAGCACATTTTGATTTATTTTAGGAGTGGTGAAGATGTATTTGTTGTTTCCCGACGTTGTCCCCTGTGGGATAAATAAAACACTTCTGAACTGGAATGTGAACGTAAACGAAAAGGTGCACGGTTCTTTTTTTAAACCCCACTGCTGGCAAACATGTCATTTGCAAATACTCAATGTTGGCTATTTAAAAACACTGCATATTGATTATTGATTTTAGCTGTCAAGTGTTGATTTTGATGATATCCTAAAGTAGAGACAATCTTTCAAAAGTGACAGTGTAAGAAGTTGTGTCTCAACCTTTTTTTTTCCCTTTTTAAACAGACATTTGTCTTGAAGAAATCATCTGAATGGATTCTATTTTGATGAGCAAAAGCCAAGCAGGCACATTAAGACGTTCAATCTTCTGTCAGAACAGACAGTGGAGGGAACAAGCAGCAGACTCAGTCAACACTCTTTGCCCTAGGCAGAGCCTTTCATCTATCAAACTTTGCCACGCTGGGGGGTCTGTTGCTATTTCAGGACTCCAATAATTTATAATTCCCCCCCCGCCACAAACACACAAATTTTTTAACCAAGTAAGTGTTCAGCCAAAACTCATACAGCGACACACACAAACAAAGACTTGCTGGATTTGTTTGTTGTTGACTGGGATTGAGGTGTTGGCTTCAACACTGACAGAACAGGGGGGGTATAAGGGTGGGGGGGGGGGTGGACACCGGAGACCAGTGAGGACCATGCTGAGACTAATCACAGTTTTAGTTGAAAAAAAATCTGTTGATTTTTTGGTGCCGAACAGTCTGCACTTATTTTACATTTTAAAGCAGAATATTCAATAAAACTGTGAAAATGAGTGACAACGGGTGACTTGTCTCTGCTAATTGTAAACCCACAGCAGACTACTGGGATTTTTAGCCTTTGTTGAGCAAAGCAAGCAACATGTTTAAGCTAAAAAACTTTATAACACCACCCTAACCCTAACCCCCTAACCCTAACCCTAACCCCTAACCCTAACCCTAACCCCTAACCCTAACCCTACCCTAACCCTTCTGATGTTCATTGAACATCAGAAAAATACAGTTAGACACAAGCTGCCGAATTCAGAGGGCTTGTTAAAGTTAAACGGTCAAATATCGTTTTGGGTAAAGTAGGGAAAAAAGACGCGTTACATTTGGTTTAATTTGGACGGAAATGTTCACAATGTCCAAATAATCAATATTATTCTGTCTTTGTTGTAGAACACAGCAGTCGGTGGAGTTCGTATTAGGAGAACTTTAGTATCTGTAATTGTGTTAAAGAAGGCACAGTAATTCTGGAGAAGCACAATTGAATCAACCAGTAATTGAAATTTGCCAATTTACCCTCGACTGGCTCTAAACGGTGATCGTCCGGTGAAACAATGAGAAATCTGCCATTTTTACGTCTGAGAGCCCCCTCTCAATGCAGCGGCAGTGAGATGCTTGCAGTACAGAAGAACCAGTCCACACATCCAGCATAGTGACAGGATGGGGAGATACTCAGCTAAAATACTTTTTTATCTGCTTCTGCCAACGTCACCAGTTTGAGTAAACCCTGCAAACAAAATTTCAGATAAAAACAGAGGCTGCTATTTAAAAATATGTTTCTTCTGTTGCAGGTTAGCTGCCAAAAATAAACGAAAGAAAACACAAATATAAGGGGTGTCTTTTCTTTGCTGTTCCATGAATTCCAGTTCTTAAAAAAAAAAAAACACTGATAAAATCTACTCCTATTACTCTGTATTAGTTTGAAATGCATTATAAAGGTCTTTGCTGTTTACATAATGACAAAGGGGTTTTATAGGGAAGAGTTGTGTCTTGTTAACATTTAATATCATTGTATGGTCCTATTTGAATGGGAAAATGAAGGCAAATGATCAAATTACGCCAAGAACAATTTAATTGCAATGTAATCAAAACCAACAATAGTATATCAGTAAGATATCAGTAAGTAATTCTCCAGTGTGGTATGTGAGAAAGGTGAAATGGCACATGTATGGTTCCACCTAGTCAAACCTGTATTAACACATCTGGAAAACTGCTCAAGTTCACTTTTTCGGCATCTACATTTACACACTTGCTCACCAGACATTACATCTGGGTGAGATCTGGTGTCGTTACAAAAGTCTCTGTAAACTTTGGCAATTTAAATGACATAGAAGAGAAATAAAACATCAAAGAGTAGTTATTATATATAAACTTCATAATATCAAAGAGATGGAACTCAATTTGTGATGTACTTCAACCTAATGAGCATCATCACCGGATTGTTTTATCAGGTTTTCCTCTTTTCTTCAAATTCTTTTTAAATTTTTTTTATAATCCTGCTTTAGGTGTGTTTGGGTTTGTATAATGTTCTGTCAACGTGTTAAAAATGTTTAGTGATGACCGTCTTTGAAGAGATTTTTAATCTCAATAAATTAGAAAGAATGAATTATAAAAGTCTTTTCCAAGCAGTATTTTTTCAAACACAAATTCCAAACAAAATTCCACAAGAAACATTTTAAACTCATTAAATCAGACTTTTATCGCCGTGAAAGAATAACTAAACATCAGTGATGCCCCTGAAAAAACTGTGCTTCATATTTCAGTGCTTAAACAGAAGGTTATCAGCAATTTCCGACATTTTACAGCATAAGCAATTCACCAAAAAAAGAAGTAGCTTATATGTTATGTGGAATGTAAATGCAGCTGCTGGTTTAATTAACAGCGCTTCACCTTTTTAACATGAACAGAATATTTTCATCTGCGTTAGAAACTCAGGGGTTTAATCATTTCATTCAGTCATAAAACACCACATAAAGCTTTGTGGGAGACGTTTGCCAGTTATTGTTGATGAAAAGGTGACTTTCCAGCAGACGGATACTAGAATACCAACCTCTCTCCTTTATCCTGTAAGCCGTCCAGATGTCTCCTCTGCCATCTTCCTCTCTCTGTCCAAGAGCAGCTCCCGTCCCCTCCTCAGAGGTCCATCCTCCAGCCAGCTCCCGAACACCTCCCGCGCTCCTCCCATGACCTCCCCATTCTGGGCCCCGTTTTTCATACCGGCCATACTCTGCTGCCTCAGGCTGTTGGACCAATTTGACACCAGTTATAGCAACAATAGAGATCATTAAGTTCCATTAATGTTCCTAAACACAGCTACTAACGTCTTTAAGTGTCATCTGGGTTCCATTGGTTTTCTGCTTAGACAATTATACATGCGACAGTGTTTTGGTTTATTACCAAAACATTGAAATTTATGATAGATGATACTTCATAAACATATCAGATGTTTCATGGTACAAGTATTAATTTACAAAATGTGAACATTTTCTTTTACAAGTATACATAGTGCCTTCCACACTTACTGGTACTGGTAAAAAGCCGTGCAAAAAGCATTCAAATAAAGTCAGCTTTTTATTCCAGTACCACAATCCCAAAGTTTTAAACTAAATTACTTGAACAGAACATTTAATTTGAGTTCACTGATTTATTGGGTAAACCACACCTATTGGCATGTCAACTAACTAGAATTAAATGTATGTATAATTTACATTTTAACATTTCTCAGAATATGTAGGAACTTTTAATTAGTAATCCATGACCCATTTTATTTAGCCACTGACCAGAGACCAAGGTTCATCTTCCCACCACGCTCAGTGAGGAGGATGGTTGTTTAATAAAAACCATTAGACATCATCTAATGGTTGTGCTTAGGGAGGCAACTTCTGTCATGCTATGTTAATACCATCGTTTCAACCTTTTCCCTCAGGCCGTCCGTATAAACTGCCAAAAGACCAAAAGACCAAAAGACTTTTAAACCTGCTGCTATTGTCATGATTAATAGCATAAAACCAAAGGTGTTGTTACCTTTGATGATGCTGACCGATCCAACTTAGGCTGTTCTGTTCATGCTGGAAATTAATTTCCCACTAGGGACAATAAAATTACCATTAACCATCTAATCATGCCTGGAAAAGCCCTTTTCTGTCCTACCATCAAAATCATCAACATGTAGAGTTTGCTAAACTCTACTGGAATCATTAGCTTTAATCTGATTTGACTAAAACTGAGCTTCTAAAACACCATTGTTAGTTAGGTGGTTCAAAGGATGAATATGTGGAAAACTTTGAATGTTTAATGTCATTTTAAAGAACAAGATTTATTGTTGTTTCACTAAGTCGTGTTGTTAAAAATGCTGCAAAATTGTATTAATTAATTAACACAGATCATTAAAGAAAGCTAGGTTTATTATATCCAATCCCGGCCCTTCTGCTATTGGCTGGTTTTCAACTTTTGCCATAAAGACCGAGATACAGAATGCCACTCTGTAAAACCAGGAAAATTTTTCTCTGCTACTGTTGCCAAGCAGATAAACACCAGCATGTGAGGACTCCACTGACCCTGCCCCCCTTTTCTGTGCTGAAAGATTGCTGTTGATGAAGTTGTTCTATGTTTTTATATGTGTAACTGCTGACTGTGCAGCAAATTGCCCTTCAGGGACAATAAAGTTTAACTTAACTGTTGTGAGATACCATGAGATATTAAATGAATACCTAATTGTTTCCAGAAAACACAAAGTGGGTCACCAGAGACAAAATCATCCTTCTTCCATGCCCATCTTATTCCCTAGATCTAAATCCTACAGAGTACCTGCAAGGTGAACTGAAGAGAGAAAAGCAGTTCAAAGATCCTTGTCTTAGTATGCTCCGACCTTGATAAATGTTATAGATAAATAAGGGGTTGTCTTATTGGCAAAAGAGGTTTGTACAAAGTATTGCCTGTAGGTGTGGAAACAATAAGTCTATAAAAAGCTGCTATTTCAGGGGTCGGATAAAAACAAGACAAAACAAAAACTAAAAAAACTGTTTGTTGCAAATAAGCTAACTAATACAAAAAGCCCCTTTCTTTGCAGTGATGACAGCCCAAAATGTTTTTATATCTGTCCAAATCTTTCTAACTGAAACATCAGTGGAGCCGATGACTCAGTGACAGCCCACTGCATCATGTAGCACCGTGTTTGTTTGCATGAACACTTTTTAGAGAGAAGGCACATTTTATACTTAAGTACTGTATGTCAAAATGTTTTATATAGATATTTATTTAAACTTCACAAGACATGTTTTACAAGTGAGGGTATTGCTCACTAATTTAAGATCTCTGTTCAAATTGCTACATAATATGTTGCTACATAATTCTTCACTAATATTTATCTACTTTAGGAGCAATACTGATAACATTTTATCATTTATATATATAGTGTCTATCTTAATATTGTTTTTATTAAGGTTATTTTTAAGATACAGAACATAGAGTATTTATGCAGACGGATACATGTCATTTTTTATGATTTTGAAAAACGGAGTCCTTAAAGACTCAAGTATAGGCTCTAGTTTTTTTCAGTTTCTAATTAGAATTTTGGAAGACCTCAAGCTTTCTAAAGCTAATGTACACGTTTGGTTGGCTTTACTTTGACCCCGGCTGTTGTTTATCTATTTTGGCGTTAATGTCAAACTTTTAGTTTGTAACTTGGTAATCTTGCATCTCTTTGGTCTAAGTTTTCCTTTTGAAAGAGATGCAAATCTCAGGGGATTTTCTGGTTAAATAAAGGTTAAGTAACAATAAACAAAATCGTACTTTCACATTTATTTTCATTAAAATTAAATAATTTAATTAAAATGTATTTATATGTTATTGGTTCCACATTCAAACTTTTATGTGCTAACATATTTTTCTCTTTATATCAGATCCTTTGATAGAACACAAGGACAGCATAATGGAGAAAGTAACATTATTCTTTTTGTTTCTAAGGTTGAATGTGAGATGTAAAGTATTAGCTATATTTTCCTTTAATTAAATGTTCAAAGAGTGTAAAGAAAAGTTAAGAAAATTAATAGTAATATGCACTTGGAGCATTTAAGGTAGAATAGCAGGTTCTGGGAATATTATCTTATCTGTTTGTCCCAGTTATGGATGTTCCATCTAGACCCAACTTCTCAAACACATAAATATTCAGCATAAATGGAAAATATAGTTAAAAAAAAGGTGCATCATATGTATTTCTGAATTTAGAGGGTAGCTTTTATTCACTTTTTTATATTTAGGGTGATTGCTTAATATTATACTCAATATGAATGGGTAAGAATTTGAAAGGTTTTAATTAAAAATAAGAAAATAATCTTTAAAATAATGCCACACTCTGAATAACTTGAACATTAAATTGTGAACTGCAAAAACCAAGTGAAAACCTCTCTCTGTGATGAAAACTGGGTTATTATTATATTTTACATTAAGAAATAAAATTGATAAGAATTAGCTTAATTTAAAGCTAAATCCTTGTGCAAGTTGTCTTTAGCAATATGTCTGAAATATTTTGTACTTTGTGCATTAAAGAGTTTTATTGGTTTTAGACTTCACAGGACCATCAGAAGCAAGAAGGATTTTATTGTGCTGACACACCGTGTTATTTTGTTTTGTTTTTTTACAGCGACTGAGCCTGATTCCAGAGCTCACTCCTGGGAAGAATAAAATGCTTGCCAAATTATTGTGCAGATATTGGTTTCCAACGTAATGGCTGTGTTATCTAGCCAAACATGTCCCAAGCTGCTTGATAGCAAGGAATACTAAATTATGTCCCGTATATTTGTAGGTTAATACCTTGAAAACAAAGTTAATATGGCAACTAGAAACAAAACAAAACAGCGCAAACCCATTGAGGGGGAAACAGAAATTCATTTTGGATGCACAGGTCACCAGAAAAATTGCCAATGGGCAGAAAATTTTGCTGAAGTTAATAGGACAATATTTGAGTAAACACTGACTGCACAAAAGTAGGGAAGATGTGAAACTTAAACCAGAGTTCTGAGGATATTTGATGATGAAATTTAACAACCTTGGGGATTTACCTATTATGAATAATATTTATTATCTCATCCACAAAACTGAAGATTTCAAGCTGAGGTACTAGTGAGTTACCCTGCAAGCTGGTCTTGATATAATAGCCGAGACAACATATTCATTTTCTACAGCTCAACTTGGACAAAATAAAAAGGTTTTAGTCTTTGGTCCTCTGACATACAAGGAGAAACTTCACACCAAATTAAGTGCTCTGGCACAACACTGCTCCAGAGTTTTGGAAAAGCTTGGCATTATTTTGGATTCAAATCTGAATTTCAGTTAAAGAACCTTGCCAGAGAACCTCTGTTTCTTCTTCCAAGCCAGTGCAGAAATCTTCATACATGCTGACACATCCTGAAGAGTCGACTATTGTAAAGCTCTTCTTTCTTGTCTTCCAACAAAACATCTTATCACTGGAATTCATGCAAGACTAAGCTGCACATCTTTTGATAAGGACTAGAAAGAGACCCTACATTACTCTGATTTTACCATCTCTACACTGGTTTCCTGTGTCTTTCAGGATTGATTTTAGAATTCTTTTAATGATATCTAGAGCTTTAAAGGGGTTTAGTCCAGATTGTTGGTCTTGTTTTCTTCTGACCTCCTTTTCAGATCCCCCAAGGTCTGCAGGTATTTTATTCATCCTGAAAGCTATAGTGAGGCATCTTTTAATTACTGTTGGCTTACACTGTGGAACAAAATTCTTCGGGGCCTGAGGGCAGCTGGGAGCATTCAAAGTTTTAAAGGCAAACTCAAGGTATTTTGGTTTAGCAAAGCTTTTAATTGAGTCTTGATGCTGCTAACTCAGATATTTGCTTAGCATTTTTTCCCTGTTGTTACAAATGTCATTAACATGCAAATATCCACTGTCCACACAATAAAAAGGTCACTGAGGTGAGCTGATGCTTTTGATATACCAAGTAGCAGAATGAACCTTCACTGTAGCTGCAAATAAACTGCCTACTTTTAATTTAGGACTTTGCAAACACTTTTGAAACCTCTACTTAAATGTGGTTTTATACTTTAGCATTTAATGAAGTATTATTGCTTTTCAAGCCTTTTTACATTTTGTATTTACTTGCAATGTTTTCTACACTGGGTCTTTGGAACTTATTTATTGTTTTGTGTTTTGTTTTTTTATCTCCATTTTTTATTGTCGTTTCTAAAAAATACGGTAATAGTCTCACAAATCACTAACTGTGTTTTAAATAATCTGTAAACAGTGTAAAATATTGTAGTCCAAGTTTAATTAGTCCAAATGTTGCCGTTTTAAAGCTTCCCAAATTCTAAGGTGGTTATAATGTCAAAAGAAGCATTGAAAGGGCTTTTAATATATTACGATAAGCATAAAAAAACTAAAACATGTTCAAGAATTGTACAATTTTAACAAACAATGTTTAAATGTATTCAAGACTTGGAAAAAAAAAACAACTGAAATAGCCCTTTTAGTATAGTGGCCAGTCTAAGCTAACTGTAAGCAGCTAACGGCAAGCCAGTCAGAGTATTTTCACAGTACTTACAAATTGGTTGCTCATTTTGGCCCCTTTTTTGTTATCCTACTGAGGATTCAGAATGCTGCTAAATAAACAACTTAAAATTTGTTGGTCTTTTTTCAGTAGTTTAGTAACTGAGTAAAGAGAAGTCTTTACTAGCATCTATTACTTCAAAATAAGAGTCTGAAGGTAAGAAACCGGGTGTAAAGCACTCATCTTCATGACCTGAGCTTATGATAATAGCTTAAACCTACTTCACTAAACAAAAACATTTTAATTGTAGGATCTCGTGGTATGGGATGTCATTATAGCCTTACTGGACAATTTCAAATGATTCTTCAAAATTAATTTTTAGTCTTTGTCTTTTAATCCAGAATGTCTTCCATTTGCCTTATTCTGTAGTGTGCCTTCATTTTATGTTTATTACTCTTTTTTTGAGTTAATTTATCGAACAGTTTTCTACACTTGTCCTTTGGCCAAAACTTGTTTTGGGTTATGCTTACAAATACATTGGATTTAACTTAAATAATGTAATGTCCTGGTAAAAAGAAATAATAAAAAATTGGTATATGAACAGTTTTATCTGTTCAGGTTTGTTTTTTTCTAGACAGATGGAAAAATATATAAACTGTTCGCAGGAGGATAATCAAAATTTAAAAGCCTAAAGAATTATTTAGTTTGTAAAAGAACAAATTCCAGGTTCTTTACTTTACTGAAATAGTTTTGTAACTATTTAATTTTGAAACTAAAAAATATAGACAAATCAATATGTAAATGCTTAAATGAAAAATAGAAATGACAAGCAACACTAAAGTACCTGCCAGCAAACTTGTCTTGGAGCTCAGTGTGCTGTTGATTGTTGAGACTGTTGGAACGCTGGTCCAAGAGCCAGCCCAGCTCCAGCTCCAGTACTTTGTTGTTGTTTGTTACGGCTCCTTGCTGACAACGCTGGATGATACTGGATGAATTTCTCTCAGGGGAACACACAGGTTGCCCCTGCCCTCCATTTAATCCATTGTTGTGAAAGAGTTCTTTTAGCTCCATACTCTGTAGCCGAGTGTCACTGAACCAGCGAGCGATCTCGGAGCGAGCAAGTCCTTTCTGACCCTCCAGCTGGTGCAACTCCTCAGGGGAAGGCCACCGTGTTTGAGCAAAATCGTCCTTGAGGAGTGCCAGCGATCGGCTGTCTGGAGGCACTGAGCAGGTATTGAAGTTAGGGATTGGGGAAGCAATGGAAAGGGCATGTGAAGTTAAAGGAGGGCTTTTAAGATTGACCGCCTTAGTGTTTGTTTTGTGGAACCCATTCAGCTGTAGAGTTTGATGCTGTTGCTGCTGCGGGTGTAGTTGTTTCTCCCCTATACCAGGGGTACCACTGATGCCCTTCTTGGTTCCCATTGAGTTCAGAAGGGCTTGTTCCAGGTTGTCTCGTAGTGCACGGCGCTCCACAAACCAGCTGTCAATTTCCTGATGAGACAGGCGGGTCGTGGCTGCAAGATTGTCCACATCGCTATGTGTGGGAAAGCTGTTCCGCAAGAAATTCTCCTCCAAGACCTTCAGTTGTTTTGCTGTTTTTCCTTTCATCCTTTCCAGCAAAGGGAACTGAGTCATCACTGAGGACTTTTGATTAAAATCTTGTTTATATGGGGCTGGTGCATCGCCCCCATCCAAATGTATATATCCGTTATTGGGAGCAGGGAAGGTCTGATCCTGTAACAACTTAACATCCATGCAAGTTGTCCCATTAGCCTCTGTGAGAGGACTGACAATCTTATCTCCTCTGGGGTAGCTGGCATTCAGTTCCAAACTCTGATGCTCCTTTAGTTTCTTGACCTCCATAGGGAACCCCTGAATTTGCGAAGGGACTTTAGCTGGACTGCGAACAGACTGGATGATGGTTGGCCGCCTTATGTGAGAGTTTATCAGTGAAGGAGAGTTTTGCAGGTTCAAATCAGGCAAAGGGTGAGTATTACCATGTTTTTCTTTGGGACTAATAGTTGTACTACGAGGGACGAGCAAAGACTTTTTAAATGATGGGGCATATATAGGTGGAGGAGCTATCATTGGCCTTGTTAGGGACTCTGGAAACATCATGGAAGGTAAAGACATTACCGGCTTTGTCTTGGAATTTCCAGCTGCAGAGAGAATCTTCCCTTTGGAGGACAATAATAGTGATGACGATGAAGATGGTGGGAGCATTGAAGGCACAGGGAAAGATGGCCTCTTCATTTCTGCTTTGACTAGTGGAGCTGCTCCAGGTCTTTTCATCTCCATAGGAACTGGTGGTGGAGCCATTGGTAGGCGATCTTTTTGTGGTGGAGGTGGTGGTGGTGGAGCCATAAGAAGTTTGTCTTTAGGGTCACCAGAATGGGGAGCTACTGCCATGATGGGTCGCTTTGCCTCGGGACCCAGCGGTGACGCTAGGTGTGTGGGCAGGGACCGTTTAAGGTTGTGGCTGGAACCTATCGTCAACCCTGCAGGAGAATTTGTGGTGGAGACAATACTTAACTCAGTGGACACAGTTGTCCGCACCTGACCTGGATGCTCAACAGTTGTGTGAACGACAGCCTGTTTGGAGGCTTTGGCAGAGGGATGAGATATAGGGCTGGTAAACATGTGATGGGCAGGAGGAATAGAACCATTAAACATTTTCTTTCTGGCTTCCTCCACCTCCTCTGGGGACCAGGTGATGCCTTGCTTCAGCCGCTGGGTGGTGAACCAGACTTTGATCTGCTCCTCCGGATGCTTGGAGGCAGCCGTGAGCCATGACAGCTCGGCGTGAGTTGGGTAAGGAAACTTGTTAAAGGATGAGATCAATGTCAAATTGTCATCTAAGGAAGGGTTGTATTTGGTGGTGTTCAAGGGAACAGCTATTTTTGGTACAGAGTTAAAATTGGGTGGGCGCTGAAGCATTGGGGTGACATGAGAGAGCCCTTGAAGCATGGTGGGTTCAGGTATGATAACTGTTCCATTGATGTTCAATGCTGTGATCTGATCTTTCTGGATCAAACCATCCAGTTTGCTTTGAAGTTGTGCTCCTCCAAAGAGTGACTGCATGTTACCGGGTGTTTTTACTGTTGTAGATATGCAAGGTGGAAACATGGAGCTGCTGTTGCCTTCACCTTGCTCATTTGTCATTTTGCATTTAGCTGAATTGTCTTTGCCTTCGATTGTCTGCTCTAAAATAGTTTGATTGTTCCTTTGTATCCTTTTAAACTTAAAGTTTGTCTCACCTGGGTGCTGGCTTTCATTATGCTCTGTAAGCGAGTCAAACTTCTTGGTACTGAAGTTGCACATGGCACAGAGATACAGTGGATTCAGAATGACGTTAGGGTGACTGGAGTCTACATGTTCCTTAAAGTCACTCAAATTTTGAGTCAGAAATGGACAGTATTTGCATTTGTAGCCTCTAGGCTGCTTTTTCTCTGACACCTGTTCAGATTCAGTTTCTTTGTCTTTCAGTCCACTGATGTCTACAATTTCCTTAACATGAGTTTGATCTTCTTTATCAGACTCCACTTCTTGTACTAATGGCTCAAGGTTTTGTGTTTTCACTTGTTTTAGAAATGTCCCCTGGTCCGGGTTCTCTGGATTCTTCTGTTGTGGATCTTGCTTTTCATCGCATTCCAATGGATCTGACTGTTTGTACGCTGTCATGATGTTGGCAGCCAGTTTTTCCATATCCATCACATCTTCGAGGTCTCCTTGCTCATTAGGCAGGTCGCTTATGACCCGGACCATGCAAGGTGTGGAGGACTTTCTACGACTGGACATTATGGCTGTTGCTGGTGGTGGTAATAGCTGTGCTGGTGCTGCTGATTGTGTTGAAAAGACTGGATTTTGGCTGATAGTGCTGGTGACCGAGGTTATCGGTTTATTGGGGAACTTTTAAGCGAACCTTACTGAGGTGGATTGTAGCTGATGATTGTGGATACTGGTTGGTGGGTAGAGGAGTAGTCTCCAGCGTGCAAGAGCGAGGGTGAAAACCAGCTGATGGCGCGGGCCCAGGACCGGCTGTGCAGTGGCGTTTCCCGCTCACCAGCAGTGTCAGCTCCCAGCCTGGGCGTCATGGGAGGGCATCACAGACAGCAGCGGGGGTCAAGCTGCATAGACACAAGCAAGGAGAGGGAAAATGACATTAGTTATCAATTATTCATTGTCAAATTATAAAGAAATACAAATATGTAAGAACAAAAAAACTGTATTTAAGGAGAGATGATGTTTAACAGAATGAAACCCAAGCTGTCAAAAGATTTGCTATAAACTGTACCTCGAAGTATTTTATTGAATTTTCTTGTGGCAGACCAAAGTAGAGCATAATTGCTAAGTGATAGGGAAAGAATGCATGGTTTTGCCCATAAAAAAGTAAAAATGCAGTTTGCATTTGCATTTTACCCCCATCAGAGAATATCTTTATGTATTTAGGTATGAACTTTGACAGGGCCCTTGTAGTACATGGTAGCTCTGGCTATATGGTTAAGATTGTCCTGCTGGAAGGTTAACCTTCCACACAATCCCAAGTATTTTGTCGTTCATCTTCCCATCAACACTGACCAGCTTCCCTGTCCCAGTTGAAGAAAACCATCCCCCACAGCATGATGCTGCCACTATCATCATGCTGTGGGGATGCTTTATACTGTACTTCTTATGACTTTCTTTTGACAATGGCTTTCTTCTTGCCACTCTTCCGTAAGACAGGATTTGTTGAGTGCACAATTAATAGCTGTCCTGTTAACAAATTCTTCCATCTAAGCTTTCTTTCTGCTCTCGGTGGAGGAGGAGGCTTTTTCTCTGTCTCCCGCACCCTCCCATATCTGCCCTGCTTCAGCTGTGTGTCTTGTCTTCTTTTTGCATATCTTCCAAACTCTTAGTTATGGATTTGGTCAGCTGGTCTCTCAATGCAATTGATCAAATTTTCTCGACGAGAAGACAGGGTGAAGGAGAACCCAACTTGTCCGGACGAGACGTTTTTCTCTGGATACACAATGTACTCCTGGCAGAAGTGGAGGATTGTGTGTTTGTCGATAATGTCAGTCGAGGATGTGGAAGATATGTATATAATTGGATGTTTGATATCAGGATTTCTGCTTTTTGGAGTCAGCGGTTACCTGGCATATCGAGACATTTGGAGAATGTCAGCAGCTGTTCTGGCCATTGTGAGGCTGCCTGGCATGTATGATGGGATCTTCAGGGCGATCAGCACTCAGACTGAGATGTTACGTGAGCTGAATCGCAGACTGGATGTGATCTTACACAGGATCGCAGGCAGGTTGCGGTTCCTGGACTCAGGGGTGAAATGGGATAAATCTTGGAGACAGTTGTTCGCTCGGATCTGGCGAAAGACCAGGAATTTGGCTGTTTGGATTCGCCTTTGAGAAGCACCAGCGAGACTCTCAAGGCTGACGGAAAATGAAGAGTCAGCCTAACCCAAATAATTATTGTTTTTCTCAATCTGGCTCCCCTGCACGGCCTTGATGGCTGGCTACCTTCAACCTCTCCTGGAAGTTATGTAAACATGACGCTCTGCTCCCTCTGCGCCCTCCCTTCCCTGAGGACATCTGTGGACCTGCTCAGAACTTTGTGGCCGTTTGATGAACCTTCCAACGTACCATCAAGGACAATGGCCTCTGGGACAGTGCTTCACGGACTTACTTGCACACACTCACTTGCACACACACACATACTCAAGATAAACATATGCACCCCCTCACACCACCTTCACCGTTCCCAGCATGATGTTGTTTTGTCAACTTGTTGCTTCTTTGTGCTGAGGTTTTTTGCAATCTCAAACTGTATCCTGCTAAGGATAAAGTGTGAAATATGATTTTTTTCCCTCTACTTACCTAATGTGGCCTCTTTTCTCATCTAGCAAGGGCAGCGCCTGTGAGTGGGCAGCAAAGCCTCGGTGACCCGTCCCCCCCTTGTCTTGTGTCATGATGTATGTTTGGATGGGTTGTACTGGAATTCTAATTTCCCCTCGGGGATCAATAAAGTATCTTTGAATTGAATTATTTCCTTAACCAGCCTGTTTCTGAATTTTTGCCACCTTTGAATGATGGATTAAACAATGATCCGTGAGATGCTCAAAGACCTTGTTTTCAACAGCTATATCCCTGACCTGGCTGCTCCTCAGTCTTTATGATGCTGTTTCACTAATGTTCTCTAAGAAAAACACGAGTCCTTCACAGAATAGCTGGATTTATGCCACAGCAGTAATATCAGGAAATCTATTAATGGCAATATTGTTGTTAATTATGATGAAGATACCCATGTCTTCTTGTTTTCTGCCATCCACTATTTTGTTAATTGAAATCTATACCAAGTTTGTGCACAAAAATGGGTAAAATTTATAATGCGATCAAATTACACACAGTAGTCCATTCACTAATTAGATGACTTCAGAAGACAAATGGTCCCACTGGATTTCATTTAGTGGTATCAGAGTATAAGAGGTTAAAAAAATGTAGTTCCGTTTTCAATTGTTCATTTGCAAAGAATTCTGAATACCCACATATATCTCCTTTCACTTCAAAATTATGCACCAGTTTGTGTTCATGTCTCACTTAAAACCCCAGGAAAATACATTATATCTAGACACAATGAAACAGTTAAGGGGTATGACTACATCAGCAAGGCCCAGCAGTATTAAAGTATGAATAATTCATTTATGGCTTTGTAAAAATATCCTATTACACCATAGCCACCTGAGAATGGAAACTGATTTTAAGGAGCTGTAAATCTTAAAGCATTTCTCCATTTGGAGTCTGAACCATAAAACAAAATCTAATAATTTACACCTAACTACACTACAACTGAAGGTATTATATATCTACTTCAACAACAACCAGCTTGAACAATAAAAATCCTAGGTGTCCAAATATTTTCAGGCAGGCAGGATTGGATTGGTCAGGTTCTAATTGAAATAGTTTTTATTCTGGAGGTTCAGTTTAGTCAATCAGTTCTGAAGGCATCAGATGAGGTAGTTCAGACAATGTGTGCCTTCATTTGGGGGTTCTCCGAATACATCCCACTAAAGGGAGAACTTGGAGTAGACCCAGATGTTTCTGGAGAGACTAAATCCCTTCTGACTTGAGAACACCTTTGGATCCTTCAGAATGAGCTGAAAAATGTTTGGGTTTTCCTCCTGAACCGGTTTCCTGTGTGACACAACCCTAAAGTAAGCGTTAGGCAACAGCTCTATGCACTCTCAAGATTCAAGCCCCAAACATATTTGGTAAAAACGTCTGTATTAACATGAATGATACTTATTGAATTCTCAGGAGTGGATATGATTAATTTGTAAATTCAAGAGAGAGACGGAAATAGGATGAAAATGTAGGATTTTAGGTTTGACGAGTGACATCAGCTTTCATTTCCTTTAAGGTCCAAGCCAGGTTTCTGTGCCGGTGCTTGTCCAAATATTGCTGTAGCTTTGTTACGTCAGCCTCAATCAGATGCTGGCAAATTAAAACACTACACGACAAAGCCAGAAGGCCTGGAGTTAAAAACGAGAGGAGCCCAACTCATGACAGAGAGAGAGAGAGAGAGAGAGAGACGCCATTCTTAAAATATTATCAGAAATATGGCTGCAACTTAATCAGGACACAGTGTTCCAGGCCAATTGCTTGTAAATGCAATAAATTTGAAGAGTCCACAGAAACTACAAAAGACGCAAAAAAAAAACAAAGTCTCCAAACTCCAAACCCCATTAAAAAGACATTAGTCGTCTTTCATAGATTCGGGCAAAGACAACTTCACAGGATAATTACCCTGTAATCATGTAATAAGAGAGAGACTCAGTGATGAGATCTCCTGACAGCTATCATCCACACAATAGCTCAGAGACAGTGAGATAAAAACAGATGGGGATAGGAAAAAGGAGGCAAGTGGGACGGCAGGTATGTATAAATAAGGGAAGAAGTGTGTGTGTGGTGTGGAAAGAGGATAATTGGAATATACCTAAATACTATGGGATAAAAGGGGGGAGAGTGATAAAACAAAGAATAAAAGACAGAGATAAGGTGAAAGACAGTAGGGAAGTTAATAAAAGAGTGCAGTTTAAACTAGGCCATGGCCTGGCAGACAGAAAGAGAGAACACAGAAGATGAATGGAGGAGAAAAAAGATAAACAGAAAAAAGAAAAAGAGGCTGCAGACTTTTTCAATAGACACTGAAAAAGAAGCAATGAGGAAAACCTGAAATATACAAAGCAGAACTAGAAACATAAGAGAAGGAAATTTAAAATAGTAACAAAGGATGTAAGAAGTTTTTCAAATGTGGCCTGATAAGTTAGAAGATAAAACCTCTTGCCAGGAAAAAATGGTATTTCAGTACCTAATTAGTGTTGGGCAAGCTGTTATTTGTCCCACGTGTCAATAAATGCTGGACATATTTCATGCTCTTGCAGACTTGATCAGCTTCTCATCGCTTAGTTTATGGCAGAGTATCCAGAGTCTAGTTTGAAGCAGTGCACTGTGCAATGAGACTGAACTAATCCTATGTTATTATAAATCTCATGCATTTACATTGCTGCTTATTTCCTGCTGCAACTAATGAGATTTTCCTAAACAGCTAAAGTAAGAGTACAAGTGCTGCTGACTAAAGAAACGATAAGCCGATAAAAGCAAGGTACAGAACAGACTCTGCTTTCTGAGGTATATGAGGTCTGAAAATATTTGCCTCAAAGGGTTGCATTTCATCTGTAGATTGGTGGTTAAGAAAAATATTATATTCTGTGTTAGGGCTCAGTGACACAAGAGAAAACGGACCAATAGAGGTCAATCGATGGCTGAATCTGATTTCTCGAAATCAGGGTGTCGAAAGGACAATTTTCCACACCAGCTTTTTTTTTGCTCAAATGGGACAAAACATGATTTGACTCTGTTAAATTAATAGTGCATTTATGTGTTGTTGGACCATGTTTTGCTGAATATCGGACCATTTGCACGTTGCTGGACGCCACCAGGCCTTCCGGCGCCATCGGCCATTTTGTACCCCAGGATAGTCCACTACTACAAGTAAAATGGATCGTTCTACTGGCCCAGGGGAGACATCACCAAGTAAAATTATTAGAATTATTAGAAATAGCGTGGGCAGGATAGAGTAGAATTTTAGGCGATTTTAGGATTTTAGAGTCGCCACTTGTAGTCCAATGTGTTCTAAATTGTATGTGCATGCAACATTTTATTAAAACTTTGATTGCTGTGGATATCTGAAAGCCACTGTGCTTTTCAAGCTGTGTGTTTTTCTGTGTTGTTTAACACCTGAGAGCAAGCTCAGGGCACAATTTAAAGTTGGACTGCTATAATAACTCCATGGTGAAAATCAACCATTTTCTTTGTCTTCAACTTCATGTTTATTAGTTGCTGCCAAAATTTCTACAACCCTTTGTTTGCGTGGACTCCCCAGTGGTGGAAGATGTTTTATGACTAACAGTAACTAAGCTACACTTTCGGAGTGGCCTCCCAGAGCTTCGTTCAACCATATTCCTTTTGTATCTTGCCATGACTGCCATAACTGCTGGTTTGATCTCATACACACTTAATGCTGTTCTTTATTTTGTTTAGTTAGATATTTTACCTTTTTTAGTAGGACTTTGCATGTTTGATTGGGTGAAGATTATTGAATCAGAAGAGCGAGTTGTATCAGGGCTGTTGATTTAATAAATATTCACGTAGATAAAGAGAAGGCGTTTGTGTTTATTTTATGCAAGAGTGATATGTCAGTCAAAATAAGGTTAAAGTTCCCCACGTTTCGGCAGAAACGGTTGATTAAACAGTGACATCTAATAATAGTTATCAACTATTACTGAGAATTTAATAATTGTAATTATCAAGGGATTTGGGCCACAATTACAACACCAGAGGACATCTCTGGTTTCGATTCATAAATGAGGATTTTTGGTTAAGAAATTAATTTTCTCAAATTATGATTTTTAATTATAATTCTTGATAAATATTAATTAATCAGTAATCATAATCCCAACAGTGTTAGTAGACTAAGATGGGCTGGCAGTAACACCAGCTTCTTTCTCCTGCTGATGTTCTATAGATGTGGTGGTGGGGATATTTTAGGTGATGAAAATAAACAGTGGTTAGAGATTGCATGTGCTTCGTCCATAGTGTTGAAAAGAGATACTTACCACAGTCAACAGGACAGTGGACTCAGTTGAGCAACTGACCAATTCTTTAACATTGCCCTAATTTTTTGACCTGCCAAAAATATTGACCTACCTCTAATGATGATCAGTCTATCTTCAGTTGAAGATGTTTTGAACTATGTTGCAAAAAGGAGTGGTTTGGTTTTCTGTGGTAAGAAGACACATTTCTTGAAAATAAAATGTACAAGTTGGTGTTTTTTTCTCTCACTTTTAAAAAATGCAATCTGAAATTTTTTTTGTGTGGTTTAATGAAAGTCTCTAAAATGCCAGTTTAAATCTACCATAACAGATACAACTTTTAAGCAGCGGCCTGGTAACCGGCGCGTTGTTAGACCTGGGGTTCTGTGGCCTAAGCCCCAGACGTTTTGTCAATGGCCCCAGATCAACATGAGACTATTAAAAGTCAGAGGCAACCTGAATTTATCCTCAGTTGATAATTGTATTAAATATGCATAAATGTGCATATAACCAACCCCTGTAAATTTGTTTATTTATATTACTTTTGTGTGCTTAATTTCATAGATTTATTTTCTAGATTTTTGTTTGCTGTGTTGGGCGCACACAAATCTGCTTTCCATCAGAGCAGCGTACACCCCTGGCATCCTGAACAGAACTCAACAGGGGAACTGCAGCCTCCATCCCGACCTGATCTCAGACCTGGAGCAGATTCGGCAGCGCAGCAGTGGATCTGTTCACTACACGGGAGAACGCACAGTGCCAGACGCGGTTCTCACTGAGCCCACAAGAGGATCCACCATTAGGAGTGGACGCCTTTGCTCACAGTCAGTGGCTGAAGAGGCTCCTTTGCGTTTTTCCTCCAGTTCCGCTGATCCCATGGCTCCAGGATCGGTTCAGAAGGAACAGCTGTGATAGATTCTCAAAGCCCAAAGCGCACAGGCGCACCATGGTTCCCCAACATGCAGCAGCTTGTATCAGGCCGCCTGTGACAGCTGCTGTGGAGGGAGGATGCATTCCTCCAGGAGTGAGGGGCAATCAGGAGTTACCCAGAGACAAATGAGTGTCTCTGGGACTGGCTGCTGAACGAGAGTACTTGGAGAGGGTTGGTGATAACTGGCTTCTTCTAATCTCCTCCTAACTCTGAGGGGGAAGCACTCTCTCACATCATGTGCTGTGCACGCCTGCACCACACTGATCAAGGTGACATATTTATTTTTTAGTCCAGGTTTGTGACCTGTGTTATTCTTTGTCACTACGGCTGAATTTTCTAAGTGGCATCATTACACCTGATCCAGCAGCTGGTTTGTTTCCTTTCATTTCTATGATGCTCCTGAGGAGTTGTTAAACTCCTCTGCTCATCATTAGACCTTTACAGTTGGTAACTTTTGTCGTCACTGTGCACAGCAGCAGATGTGTCATCTCAGCCCTTTGCCCTGCCCAGGAATTATTTCTCCTGTTTTTTTCCTGTTTTTGTTCAGCTGCGCAGGGCGCCTCCGAGTGCGAAGTTTGAGTTTTAAGTTTATGGCTGTAGTCCGGATGGCCACAGTGAGGCGTAGACTACATCCTGCTTCGCCTTTAATCCACTACCAATAGACTTAACGGGTGAAGTCAATACTAGATAGAAGGTTGGCTCCGTAATGTAACACCAAATCACATGCCCAAACATGTACACAAATGATAATAAGATGAAAATAATCCTTGGTTGTTAATATCAGCCCAGTTTTACTTATCGGACCAATACCGATATGTTAAAGAATTATTAACATCGACCCATACTGATGTTAATGCGGATGTTTCATACATCCTTAACGCAATTCAAGGACTTTATTCAAAACTAAGGTATTAAATTGTGAACAGAAGGTTTTTGAGATTTTTTTATATGAGACAAGAAAAGTTTTAAAGTCCACCACTGGCACACCTACATTTTAAAGATGTGTGAATGAATAAAACCTTTACTGCAGTTGAGTACTGTTATAATAGCAACAGTAGGAGTTGAGGGTTTTGTAACCTCCCTTCACATCTTCCATCAGCCTTGTTTGTCAACGTTCTACTTGTTTTAAACTCTTAAGTTATTGTTCTGTTTGTATATATAGGCAATTTTAGGTGAGTAGCTATTGTCTTAAAGCCATTTCCAGCCTCATGAAAATCAACTTACATCTGCTTTGATGGAATGCAGTGTTCTCCTGTCTTTCCAATTTTGAAGATTGGCTAATAAAATATGGCTCTGTGTCCCATCATTCAAATGCCTAGACACTTTGCTCAATATACAAAAGAAAGGTATAAATAAAAAAATCTGTAATTATTTATTTGTTCATCTTCTATACCGCTTATTATAGTGGGTCACGGGGAAGCGGTGCCTATCTCCAGCAGTCTACGGGCGAGAGGTCGGGTACACCCTGGACAGGTCGCCAATCCATCTTAGGGCAACACAGAGACATACAGGACAAACAACCAAGCACACACTCATTCATACCTAAGGGCAATTTAGAGAGACCAAGCGACCGAACAGTCATGTTTTTGGACTGTGGGAGGAAGCTGGAGTACCCGGACCTTCTTGCTGCAAGGCAACATGTGCTACTCACTGCGCCACCATGCAGCCCATGTTATACCGATTATACTTTTCGTACTCGTCGTCTTCAGCTTCAGCCGGGACCGGGGTCGATTTTTTGGAACTTTTTAACTCGGGTTCCTAATAAGTGTAGAGGGTGCTGTAAGTGACAAGCAAACTTTAAACTTGACCAAATTAATAAAGGACCTAGCTCATATACTGAAAGACAATCTCAAAATTATTTTTATTTAATGAGGCAGAAAAGTAATTTGAGTGATCAGGAAAAGTAAAAATGAAATGCATATGTCCACATATGCATTTTATTGCTTCATAAGTGATAAATATTTAAAATGTGGTGATGCACCAACCCAATTACAAGTGACCAAGCCAGTGTTTTCCTTGATTGGTGGTAACTGGTGACAGCAGGTCAGATCCTGAAAAATTCTGAAACTTTTAACGCTTATTAAATGCATGGAAACTAAAATTGCATCAACAAATAGCAATTTATTTCATGCACTTTGTTTTGAGTTTACAAAAGTCAGAGATAAAGGTTAGAGAGATGCATAATGCATAAATACAAATATTCTTGTAATCTCATCTTTCTGGTTTATTCAAATCTATTTCCTTCATCAAGCATATCTATTTTTATGGCCATTTAGTTGCTGAACTAAAAATCAGTCTACAACACTTAGTTTTAGGGTGTTATAGTCCTGAAAAGAAATCTGGAATCTGCAGATCAAACCTCAAAGAAAGCTAGAAATCTGTATCAGTCAGAGAACGTCTGATTGGTGCATTCCTACAAGGCACTGCATCAAATCTCAGAAAGTACAACTCAGATAGAGATCATATGCAGTCAAAGGTTTGAGTTCATAAAGCTACATGTTTGAGCTAAAGTTACTGCCAGACTGCATATAAAATAAGACCTACATTTTACAAAGTAAACAATCAATAGTTAGCCCTAAAGTGACCCAATCTTCATTCATGTATCGTAGTTCTGTGAAACTGGTTGCTTTAAATACTTTGCCAGAGATCCTGCTGCTGGAAGAAGTAAAGTGGGAGAAGATGGGGGAAGCAGATGGGAAAAGAGATAAAACAACAGGAAAACCAGAGAGTGTAGGAGGAGTTGAACTGAAACGACCAGAGAGCATCTGGATAAAGTGCACATGTAGAAGGTGGAGGGAGATGAGTCCAGAAACAAAGAAAGAGACAAGAAAGAACTGTGAATCAACATTGGAGAGGTCGAGGAGAAAGGACAAGAGGGTGTTGGAGGAAAGACAGAAATTAGAGATCTGAGAAAGAGACTGATAGGAAAAAGAAAGACAGCAATAGAAATGAGCAAAAGAGAGAGAAAATAGATAGGACAGTGGGTAGGAACTGAAGCAGCAGACGGAGCTGCAGGCTGGAGCATTTTATTCGAGCAGCGACAGCAGCCTCGCTTCCTGAGGAAAAGTGCTGCGGCTGCCAGCTCCAGAAAAAAAGAGAAGAAAAGAAAAAAATAAAACACAACAGTGTCATGTTTTGCTGCATCACTGGATCGGCCTTGAGGACTCCGGGCCAACTTCTGACGAGGGGAGTCATATGCCGCTTGGCTGCGTCCCATTTTGTCGGGCTCAGCTCAGCTCCATGCATCCTTGTAATTACTTCTACAGTATTTGTGTGCAGGGGATTACTTGGAGCGTGGTACCACTCTAATTATAGAGGAAATAATAAAACTGCAGCAGTGTAAACAATGATTTGCAATTGTGCAAGAAGCAACAAATGGTTCTTTTGAGAGGAAAGGAAATCAACCTAACTACTTTTCTTTATTCACAGATGTCGGAGGCGAGTTTACACCTTAAATAGATGCAAGATTTAGATTAAAACTTAAATCCAAAAAGCTCCCAGGATTCTTCTCTTTAAAAGCCTAACACAATCAATTCAAGACCAGATTATGGACCCAAAACTCCACTGAAAGGGATACCAAAGTAACCCTAGCAGCTCTGCAGGTTGAGATAAGGTTCACTGCAAGTTTACAGACAAAAAAAGATCCGATTTTATCCTCATCAAGGGCAAAGGAAACTATTAGTCTAACCAGAAACTGGATCCATTCATTTATCCAACTGTAGGGAAGGAAGAAATCAACAACAATAGGGCACAGGAGGGTGTCATTGAAGCCATAAAAGAACATGGAGATAAAAAAAAAAGAAGGTAATGAGGAGATGTCTTGGGAAATGAAATGACAAATTAGGAGGATAGAAGGTAGATTGTAAGGAGACAAGTGAGCCAATAGGAGTGGTTAAAGACTTTTTAGTAGAACAAGGGCAAACTGGAGGGTATACCAGCTCCCAGCCAGGGACACAGTCTACATTTTGGCAAAGAACAGGCTCTACCAAAAAAAAAGAAAAGCCCACAAACTTTTTATGGCCAGCAGCAGCTCTGAACCGAGACAGATCGGCATCTTGTGATTCACACTGAACAAAGACGGATTCAGCTTAATCCAATAAAATTTCAAAACTAATATTTCTGGCGGCTAACTGGAGCCACTCGGTGATGTGTGAAATTTGTAAAGATGACAAAAGACAATACAAGGCCTAACCATACATGAAAATATAAAGGAAGTCCCAATAAAACTCATTATCTGTGTCTTCCTTTACTTTTACACACATCAAAGTCAAACTGCTTGCGCTCCAGCTCCTTGACTCTCTTTCCAGCTCTTTTGATAACACTGACTTCCATCATATGCCTTTCAGAGTGAGTTATCTTTTATTCTTCTTTACTGAATAAACTAATATTCTTATGAAAAGCTAGCTAGGAGGGATTGAAAAGGACCATAGTTCAAATTGTTCTGCTTATTCTGTACACTCATGGCCAAAACACTTGGTTGGGACACTAACGTTTCAGTTTCAAGTTTTTTGTGGTCCATATGAGAATATTGTGCAGCATGAGATTTACTTTATAAGAAAAAAAAGAGAAGCCCTTTTTTTCTTCCTTCTTGCATTGTCAAAAAATTACCAACTACCTTTATTTGAGAATTGTCACATCATAAGCATCTATGAAGCTATGAAAAGGTACAGCTGAAATAAAATCCCAATCTACCGGTTGCTATAAAAGAGCCACTGTTTGAACACTGGATGTCATTTATTAGGAACCTAACCTGGGGGGTTAAAGTTGTCATTAAAACCGTACGGAAAACCCCAAACAGGTGGGTGAAAATAATGGTAAAAGTGATGCCTGCTTTCAAAAATATAGAATAAATGCACCAATAGAGTTAGTCAGTTTATTACCATAAGGCTTGCCATATTTTTCCATACTATTTTCTTAATTTTCTATCACAGCACTTAAAAAAAATAAAATTAAAACTTGTGTCAGTCCTTTTCTAAATGAAAATGGTGATTGCTTGTGAATGATATATTCTTTGTCTGAGTGCAAATACCCTCACAGTAAGTAAACGTTTGGTACGAATAAATGTATCACTACACTTCGAATGTTTACCTACAAAGAAAAAATTGCAGCCATCATTTCTCTGGATCTAAATGGCTTCACACAATAGCAATAGGAACACACTAGAATGAATATTGATCTTAAAAAAGCTGTTCTCTAAGACATTAAGACATTTAAAATGGAAGGTCAAAGCTAGTCTTCTTTAGAGGATTACTGAAAAGTTTTCAGTTGCCACCATTGCAGAGCTTGCTCAACCATGGCAGCACAGCGAGGTGAACACTTCTTTGTATCACTGGCAAAAAGACCTCAAAGGGAGTTTAATTTTTCCTGCCTTAGTAATTATGAATGGAAAAAGGCAATAAGGCAGAAGGTCAGCATAGTGTTTTGTGGAGGAAGTCACTTAAAGTTTTGAGACAATTTGCAGAAAAACATTGTTGACTTCCAATTTTAAGACAGTGACAAAACCAGATCAGACCATAATGTTTTCTGAGACAGAAATAGTAATTATATTATTCCAATGACTGGATAATTGGACAATGAAACGTTAAATCAAACAGGTATATGAAACTGTTAGATAAACCATGAGTGAACAAGAGAAATACCAACATTTACATCCTATTTAATTCCAAGGCAGCAGTGCTCAGAAACTAAGAGTGTCCTGGTTTCCAAGTCCTCTTGACCCGCCTCTTTAGGCATACAGTCACGAAACACACGGACAAAACACCTACAAATGCTGTGTGTGCGTCCATGTTTCAATGTAAGTCTGTGTGGATGCTAAATGATTGATCAAAGGATGCCTTTGTGCAGGCACCTTGTGGTGCTAATGCATCATTAACACAGCTGGCAGTATGACCCAGCTCTTCTGAGAGTGGCAGGCTATTTCCAGCGGCTTCCTCTTAAGCCTATAGAGATCCAAATCTCACTTGTGTTACATAAGAGTTCTGAGAAATGCACGGAAAAGATGTCATGGTTGGATTTTACCTCAGTTTATTTTAGCAGGGTCTTTTGCACAAGAGAAAGGAGACCTGAGTTTTCACTGGTAACAACAGACTGAAGGAATTACTGCCTGGAAAAAGTTACAGACAGAATATAGCAGTCAATCATGCAAAATAAACCACTCTGACAGGGCAGTAAGTACATCTGGCTGGTGGTAACAAAATAAAATCCTATTATAATTTTGACAAAACACTTGATGTTGAAAGATTGCAAAAAATCTCAAGAAGTTGCACCATTTTCTTAGACCTGCCTTTAAAGCTTTGCAATATTTCACAATAATTTCAACATTTTTCTGTACATATATGGCAAGGCTGATCTTAGAATACTGCAAGGGACAAGCTTAAATTGTTAAAGTGTACGAAAACTGAAAGAAAAAGAGAAAAATATGCTTAAAATATGATTAAAGGTTTTAGGTAGCGTTTTTGCTTTTTTGAAATACTGTTGGAAAATAAAAAAGAAACCCAAATGGTAGAAAACATCAAGTTGTACTGTTTAATTGGTTTTGTGGGGCCAATTTGCCCTTTTGCCAATTCGTACCTCCATTTATAACATGGTTTATATCCTCCCTTCCCATTTCCATTGCTTACCCATGTGCTTAAATCACAGGGTATTAGTTCATTTTATGGAGATAAATAATTATAAAAATGTTCAAATCTTACATATAATTTAACTGCGGGTACAAATTTGGTTAGTAAGGGTTTAGACTAGACCTTTAGACGTTTAGACTTTGGTGGTATCTTTAAGCTACAACCTTTAGTGTCCATTTGAGTGATTCTCAACCGACTATCAAGCGTCCAGGTCAAGAGTCAGCTGCTCTAGCACTGAGAATATGGGTTCTTAGCCAGGAAAAGCTGAACTGCTCACTCGTGGTTCGGAGGACCAGTTCGAGGAGTTAACATATCTTTGTGTCATGTTCATAAGATTTGATAAGGTGGAAAAGGACATGAACAGACCGATTGGGCTTTGTGTGCTGTAACACAGGTGCCAGTGTAGTCCATCTTGGCAAAGAAACAGCTGAGTTAATAAGCAAAGATCATAACCTACCAGTCCGTCTACATTCAGACCCAAACCATAATATACAGAACATGACCGAGATCCCAGATAAATACACCTGAAATTAGTGTCTTCAGTAGGGTAGCTGACTGAGTCTTAGAGATGAGGAGCTCTGCAATGTTCGGGGAGATCCTTCAAAACAAAAGAAGTCTGCTGAGTTGGTTCGGGCATTAGGGTTAGGGTGAGTTCACAGTGATCACAGTGGATCTTCGGCGTCTCCCTTTTAAGGTTTTACCAGGCAGGCTTCACTTGGCAGAGGTCCGAGATAGACGAAATATGCCTTCTGGGCAGAGAACACAATTCTGGACCCGTTATCCCTGAAACCTATATCAGATAAGCGGAAAACAACAGATGAATAGTTGGATGCAAAATCTATGTCTAATGAAAGTAAAACTGCCCTAAGGCCAAAGCAGCATAATAGTTACCACATACAAAAATAACTGATTTCTGTCACCAGCTAGAAAATAATTGACTCAACAAAAATTCCTGCAGAAGTCTGATTACCTGTATGCAAAGTGGACCTAAAAAGTTACATATGAAAAAAGTAAACCCAGATCATGACCCTGCCGCCTCCGTCGGTATGGTGTTCTTTTGGGAGATTCTCACAGTTGCTGTTGTTGTACCAATCATAACTTTTGGCCCACAAGTTCCAGTTTAGTTTGATAAGACCACAACAAACACAGTCTCCAACGACGTGTTAGGAGATTTCAGCCAGGCATGGATCCTTAATTTGGAAGAAAAAGCTTCGGTTTTACAATCCTTGTTTACTCCCGACATAGAGAATACAAAACATGACTCACATGTAGACACAAACAGAAGCTGCCAGTACTTCCTGCAGCTCTTTTAGTGTTTCTGTTAGCCTCTTGGCAGTCACACCCTGATCACTTCTATCTCTTCTTGTTATCAGTTTTGGAATTTAGTTTAGGTTTTGTACCTTACTGTTGAGTCATATTGTTTCCAATTGATAACTGTCTTCAATGTGCCATTGAGAATAAATATCTTTATATCTTTCTTCTGACAAGTACCGTTGTACAAAGAGACTCTTTTGATCCTTTGTAACCTCTTTGGAAACGACGGGTTTAGCTAAAGGATGCAAATAAGCAAAAATCAGGAACGTCCGACCAGGACAGCTGAACTTCATCAGACTAATCAGATGTATCATAACTGTTGTAGTTTAAGGGTGTGCACCATTTTGCCACTGCTTACCACAACTTTTATTAATATTTTCTCCACTAAGTCATACTCAGACTGAAAAACAAAGTTACAAAATTCATCATGATCTAATTCTTATGCCACATGAATCTGACATTTTAACACAGGTGTGGACACTTTTGAAAAACACTATAAGTGAAATTAAAGGAAAATACTTGCAACTGAGGCACAGCTGTTGGATCAGACTGATGCATACCATGACCTTTAGTCATCTTGGCCCAAAGCAGAAACTAAATGTTTTTGAAACAAATGCCAAATAAGCTCTGGCAAAGAGCTGGCACAACAAGCAGAGGTTGGAAAAATAATGTAAAAATCACCCCTCCCTTTCCCAATTCTCCCCAGAAGGTGGCTGATTGGGTTGCAGCACCACACGTTGGGAACCAAAGGCCAAGCCAAAATAACCCTTTAAGCATTAGATAACATGGAGGTATCAAACAGTAATGAAGGGTAGCTCTTCTTAATGACTGATAGAACTTTGGAGGCAATTTGATAAACGAAAAGGGTAAAATTAGTCCTTTGAGCAGAAAGCCTGGAAGAGCTTTAGGTTTCTTGGTGACTGGCTGGTTAATTGGGGAGCCGTACTCAGCTTGGCATTGACGACGTGTGCCAAGTTTGTCAAACTCTTGTATTGTTCAAGGTCGAGCCTGCGGAGCTGAATATGAATGGCATCAATCTTTTCATTCCTCCAACACAAATTTCACATAATTTGCCTACTTTTACTTCCATCAGTCATGACTGCAAATCTTTAATCCTTCAGCTCACGTTGCTCTTACACAGAGCTTTTCAACACGAGCATAACTTGGTAGGAGCTGTGTGGAGCAAGCTGCACATGAAAAAAGGGAGCAGCCAGCAGTGTTTGCGCTAGAAGAAATAGTTTCTAAAGGAGAGGTTTTGTTTTAGAGTGAAGTTACCACTGACACCACTGGAGGGTCCTGAGCTGCAAAAGGTTTTTGATCTACTTTGGAAATTTTGTAGAAATAAACATTTAAATGCTTGGTGTGCATTTACACTTTTCACTACAATTATTTTGGACTATGTTATGACTAGCGTGCGCATCAGGAAATTGAAATTTCCGCTAATTCTTCTTTGCAAAATGGCTCAAGCTCAGTAAGATTGAATTGAGAGCAACCGGATTTAGGTCTGGACTATGAATGAGACAGGCTAGAGCATAATTATACTTTGATCCAAATCATTCTATTGTAGCTCTACCTGTATGTTTCCAGTTGTTGTCCAGCTAACAGGTGCCCCTCCATCCTAGCCTCAAGTCTTTTGCATGCTCTGACAGGTTTTCCTTCAGGATCGCCCTGTATTGAGCTGCATGAATCTTTCCTCCAGCTGACCAACTTCACTGTTCCTGCAGGAGAAAAGCATGCTGCAGCCACCACCATGTTTCACAGTGGGGATAGTGTTTTTACGGTATCGTGCTGTCAAAAAGGTTTACATGGTTTAAATGAGCTAGCTAACCAACGTTTTCTACTCCATGAATTTTATTTCAAACAACCTTTTACTTTTTCTGAACTTTACTATTTCCAACCAGTATATAAATATCAAACCTGTGAACCTGGGTAAAAATGTTATGAATTTTCTTTTCACAGGGCTACGCCTTCAAAACAGAGCTTTATTTTTAAAAAACTCAAACACATTTACATCTATCCAATATTTGAGGCTGCAGGTACTTAAACATGTGTCTTAGCTCCCACTGATGGGCTAACCAGGTGCAGAATATCAAACAAAGAACAACTTGTTCAAGCGAGTCCAGATTAGCGGCAGGTACAGTATAAAACCAGAAACATTTATTGTTGAGGAAAATGATCATATCTGCCTTCTTAGGCAGTATGTGTGAGCATTTTGGACAGATATTGTCTCCTGCGGTGGAGATCACATGTTCACAGGGTGTCAAACAAGCTTGACCACATAGATACAAGAAAGCGAGATCTGACAATATGCAAAAACATCAAGGCATAAGAATAATTTTGCAAGGTACTATAAAAGTAAGTTTTATTTTAATGGTTTGTTAAATAGTTTCTCACTAATGTGAAACATTATATTTCAGTGTTTTTCTATGCAGTCTATAAGTCAAAAAACAAAATACTAGTAAATATTTAAATGTTAAAATAAAGTTGTGATGTGACTTTCACTTTCAAAAATTCTCTGTATTTATTATTATTTTGTATTTGATTTTTGACATTTAAAAAAGAAAACATTTTTCGATACTCAATTTTGTAATACTTATCCAGAACTGGAAAAGGGTAATAAAAAAAAAATCCAATACTTCCAGATTTTTCAAGGCTGTGTAGGAAAACTCCATTAATATACGTTAGAAATTCAACTTTTCAGTGTTAGATTATGCAAATTCAATAAAAGATTAATTTATTTTACAGTTTATTTTAGTAATTTAACTATGGGATTTATTGAGTGTAAAAAGTGCTCTAGTTTATTTAAAAATACAAAACAGACTATGCATCATACTCAGTTCTTATAGGTGTTTAGTTAATAGCCATATTGGTTAAATAAATGGATTTCATTAAAGGTTCTTTGCTTATTAAACCTTTTGTTTAACCATTTTATTTTTCATGTGCAAAGATGAGAGTGAAAGCATTCAGCAAGTAGCTTCTTATTTTAGCTGTTGACGCTCTTGACTCTCAGAGTTTTAAATGACAAACATGGCTGACAGCGGCTCAAATCAGCTGGAGCTAATTGACGGTGATTCTGCATGCAACATGATGGCAGGCCAAATCAAAACAGGCTATTGGGTGGAGTTTCTGCCTCTGTGCTCACTGAACCCCCACCTTTTGTTGATATCACTCTTTAAAGCTATTTTTCTGTCAATAAAACCAAAATGTATTTGCCTTCTTATGGTAAAACTAATTTAAGAATTACTCAGTTTAATATTGCATCTTTTTTGTAGGATCGCAGTACAAGTACCATATTTTCCGCACTATAAGGCACACTTAAAAACCTTTAATTTTTTCAAAAAATGACAGTGCGCCTTGTAATCCGGAGCGCCTTATATATGGATTAATTGGTTGATCCATACTGGTTGTACACGGCGCTCTGTCAAAATGTTTCAGTACGACTGGTAAATTACAAAGCCGCACCGCTTGCAGCATTACGGCTACCGTAGTCAGGGGCGTCGCCGAAGTAATAGCGGTAAACACCTGTACTGTGCTTACTCCTAGTCCAACACCACTTGTGTGTGTATAACGTTTGAATGTACTGTTGCAGGAATTGCTTGAACTATATGTGATTAGAAGCTCAGTGTGTGGGGTGTATGTTTCGTGTGTGTGTATGGAAGATGTTGACATTACTCCTCCGGACAGAGGTGGCGCTGTGTGCTGCCGTAGCTGAGAATCAAGAGTGAAGGAGTGACGTCGGTATTATTGTGTGTGTGGGGTGGGTAGAGACGGCGACCGGAGCAGCGGTGTATGAGTCTGTAAGCCCTGTGTTTTTACGTGCTGCAAAGTCATTAAAAAGAACCCCGAATCTTGTCAACAACTCAGTGTTTTGATGCTGTTTCTTCATGCTCAACTCAGCAACGTATGAGTGAGGGAGTTAACCCCGAGGAAACTAGTAACTTCGGCCCTGGAGAAAGCGTCTCCCCTGTGTCATCAGACTACGGTCAGGGGACAGAAACAGGAAAGGTTAACAGTACTAACGTTTGATTTAGTGCATCAAACTGTTTCTTTTATGTGTTTACTAAATCAGGGAAAAGTTCCCTTTCACGTTTTAACTAACGTTTGATTTCAACTTCATAGACTCCAATGCATTCCTAACGTGCGGTTGGCTCTATTAAATAGAATTCTACGTAGAGGAGACCTTACCATGAGAGTGAATGGAGTTATCAGAACGATGGTTTGTAGTGTATTAATAAAGTTTGACTGACTTATCTGACTGTTTTGTTGACATTCTCTTTAGCACAGCTCCATCTAGTGGATGCATAACGCAACCCCAGTCAAACGTTTGACTGCAGTAGCTTCTATTCTATGCACCTTATAATCCGGTGCGCCCTATATATGAAAAAAGTTCTAAAATAGGCCATTCATTGAAGGTGCGCCTTATAATCTGGTGCGCCTTATAGTGCGGAAAATACGGTATTTGAAATAGAGTTTTTCTAAGTTACTCCAGATGCCAAAACGGAGAGAAACAGTGGTATACAGCATTCCAAAAAATATAATTAGGCTCATAGCATAATTGCCTACATCATATTTTGGCTTATATGACTTATATGACTAGGAGGTAATAGTCTAAAACTAAGAAAATTACTTGTGAACCACTAGTGAATTATTAATAATGGACAAGAATCATGACTTTATTTTCTCAAGGACAACTGAAAAGGAAATGTAATGAATGAGCAATACATGTTGCAACACATGATAAGACAAAATTTACAGGAAGGGGACCGGTCAAGATCAAAGATAAGAATAACGCCACTTTACTGAAGTGACAAGTGGGAAAAGTTCAGATTTCCTGATTCTCTTTTGCAAAAAGGCAGCCGTTCTGACACACTTGCTTTATACATTCTCATGAAAAGCTACGCTAACAGTGAAGGATGGTAATTCACAAACATTAAAACGCTGCGACCTCGAGATGTCATGCTAGATAAATGCAAAAACACTCATGGTTGCACACATATCTACTGCATTTGCGTGGATATATTTCTTCAGAAACTAGAAGTGCCCCACAACTATGAATATGAAAATACAATTAACAGCTTTGAAGAACTTTATCAAGGCCAAGGCCTTGATTTGCTCTCCCAAAGACTCCAAAAAACACACAAATATTCACACACACATGTGCACGCACACTTCATACAACTATGGCAAACAAGAAAATATATAACCAAGACTGTCCTTGAACAAAGCAACCAATCTTTAATATCTGGCGGAGAACCAAAAAAGTAACCACACCTAACAAAGGCAGAACATTTTTAAAATGATTACACTTTTTTTGTTGTTAATAGGAAAAAAACAAACTTCCATTCACTTGTTAAATTTCAGTTTATTGTACGGGAGCATGCCACTCTGCCCATATGACTCCCATGCCATCCTTCTCTACTAAAATTTAATGGATGCAGTGACTCATTAAAAAGTGAAGGAGCGGGTGTAGGGAGGATAAGGGTGGAGGGGGAGTGTGTGTGTGTGTGTGTGCCTGTGTGTGTTGAGGGCGGGCAAAAAAATTAGGATCGAGTCGGGGGGGGAAACATGCTGCTTCATTTCCATGGCGTCGCCATAGCAACAGCAGCCCAGTTAAGACGACGAGGTGCCCTTCTGCCGTCACAGCACCTCGCTGCCGAATATTAACCAGGCCTGCGCGCTCAGGTGCTAATTAGGAGAGGAGGAGGGGTGAGGAGGAGGGAGGTCAGTGGAGAGGAAGAGAGCAGGAGGGGAGGTCAGGAGAGTGGGGCGGAGGGTGGAGGAGGAGGGAGATAATGAGAAGAATATATAACACAAGAGGTGACAAGAGAAGGAACAGAAGAGATGCAGAAACGAGGTCAAAAAAGGGCAGAGGATGAATGAAGGAGGAGTGGAAAAAGGTGATCAGGCAAAATATTAAAACCACTGACAGGTGAGGCTTTTTACAACTAAGCATCTCTCTGAATATGGTCAACAGACTTCTCCAGATATCATCCGATTTTAACCATCAGAATGATGAGTTTCAAAGCCAATGTAAAGAGTTAAATTTTATTTCAGCCTGGTGTGAAAGATATATAATATACTGTTGCCACAAAATCAAAAAACAAAATCTTCCAAACATAAACAGTTAAATTTGTGCCTGGTTGCAGGAAGGAGCAGATGAAGCAATCCTTCTGTGTATGTTCTAATGGATGAACCAATCACAGTTAAGGTGGTTCCCTGTTCCACCAATCAGAGCTTGGTAACTGTGCAGTGTAATTAAAATCTATTAAACCTCACCAACCTACGACAGCAATCGTAACATCCACTGTCTATGGCAGTAATCATCAACTGGCGGGTTCTGAGCTATATTCAAGATCATGAATGGATCCCACCTGGCCCAGAAAATATTAAATTTTTTTTCATTAATGCACATTCAGATGAAACGGGTCTAATGTAACCCAAGCTAATTATAGGGTTATTGGCAACAGAGGCTCAGCCAATCAGAGCACTTGCACATTGCACGGGTGAGCGGAAAAACAGAAGGGAAAAGAGAAGCTGCTAGCCAGTTTTTGTGGCCAGTTTTGATTTTTCTGTAATCCAGTCTTCTCATTCTTCTCTGGTCTCTGAACTTTACAAGCCATTTTGCCCACACAACCACTGTTCAACAAATAAATTCTCTTTTTCTCTGTAAACCCAAGAGGTGGTTCTGTGTGACAATAGTAGGCCAGCAAGTTCTGAAATACCAGCCCATTTGGTAGCAACAAGCCATTCCACTTTCTAAGGTCACTTGTGTCCACTTTCTTCTGCCTTTTGAGGCTTAATGTGAACTTCAACTACTCATTTTCAACCACATCTAAATGCAATGAGTTGCTACCATATGATTGGTGGATTTGCTACTTGTGTTAACAACCAAATAAACAGCTGTACCTAATAAAGCGTCGAGTGAGTGTAGATTCCTGTTTTTTGCACTCTTCAAAACATTAAAGTGCATTAAGAGCCATTCAAAATAAATAACAGCTGTGTCCAAAATATTTTGAAAAATTTCTGATCTATTACCTTTGGATTGTTAAATCATTCATTATTAATTTATTGGAACTACATGAGTGCTTTAAGAATCTTCACTGTAAAAAAACAGCCATTAATTACTTATTCTAACCGCAGAGGTGATGTCACACTGTGTGAGTGAAATAAGAGGTGTTGTAATGCAGAGTTTTAGTATTATTTTAAACAATTAGCGTGATGAGCATTGGTCTCCTTGTGCATTCATACCCGTTCAAAATTACAGATAAGACTGTAGATCCTCACGGTAACTCTGAAATTTCATAAAGGCTGCCAACATGTCCAAACCTACCATATTCTATGACATGCAAAAGCAGACACCGAGAAAGGAATAAGCAGAACGACTTCTGGTTATTTGCTGATGTCTGTTGTAGCAGCCTGAATCAACAGCCTATGCCATCTTCAGTTTCCTTTGAAAGAGCTACCTACAGCTTTTATCTTTCCTCTAACTTCTTTTTAAGCACCCCACAGATACTGAAAACATGTATGTCTGAATGTTCTTCCTTCAGTAACCTCTTCCACACTGAGGAGAGGAGAGGTTTGTTGTTTTCATGACCTGGCAGTGCTTAAAATTGTCTGGTTCTGGTCACCAGCCAGTTTCTTGGTGAATCTCTAGGATGCACATATTACAATGTGTTAAAAATCATTAAATTGCAGGGTTTAAAGTGCTATGCTGAATTCAATTTATGAGCACAACAAAGGGTACAAGATGTATTATTGTCCAAAATCCCTTAAACCAGATCTGACTGAGCATCTAAAGTAACAAACACAGTCCACAGAGGCCCATCTGATCCTACATCCAAATTCCAGAGAGCACAGGCCGCCCCAGATGTCCCATGTTCATTTCATGTAGGACCAGAGTTTCTTGGCACATTATTTGGCAGGTGGTCTTTTTGTTGCAGCTCACTGATGTAAATGCACCAAACAGAGGAAGATAAAACAGAAGAAAAACACATCTAAGTAGGTGGAAAACTGGGGGGAATGATGAGAGTCAAGACAAGAAGAAAACAGAGAAGGGAGGTAAGAACATTGATAAATATGAAAAGATGAAAGGAGGTAATTGAGAAGTAAAGGTAGAAAATGACAAGATAAGAGGAAAAAGGAGAAACAGGAGATTGGACTCAGAAGAAAATTGAATTATATGGAAAGAAGAAAGGAGGTGAAGAAAAAAATATCTGAAAAGTGAGACATATACAAAGGAGAGTTGAGTTTAGAAAAAAATAAATTAGGTAACTTAAGAAAAAGAAAAAAAAGATTAAGGACAAAAAGGCCCAGACCTGAAACCGGAGGAGAAAAAACAAAATGAATCAGAGAAACACTAAAAGCAGGAGAAGAAAAATGAAAAAATTATGAAGGGGACAAATAAAGGAAGAAAGAGGGAGAAATTAACAAAGTCTCATGTTGTTCTGCTCCAACAGGTCGGAGGACAAAGAAAGTGGAAGGACAGACTGACAAAGGAAAAGAAAAAAAAGAGGTAGGGAGGAAGATTAAAATGAGAGAACATGAGATGAAAATAGGCTTTCATAGGTAGAAAGAGACAGAAGAAAAAAAGAGGAATGACAGAAGGGAGGTGTGAAAAGAGAATGAGCTGGGTCAATAAAACATGCATGAGCCAGTCGTTCTGTGTACATCGTTGTGAATTTCATTTGCATTCGTGTTCACGTTTGCCCTTTAAGAGATGTCCTTCTCTTCCTTCACCCTGTATGTGTGTCTGTGTGCAACATCTTCATACACATCCCTCAGAGACGTATTCATCACTTTACATAACGTGCATAAGAGCCCTCATATACTTTATTTTAGATCCCGTTTCAGAATACATGCCTGCAATAACATCTCCACAGGCACATCTTCACATGTATGCATCATGGGATCATGGTATACTCTCCATAAAGCCGAGAGCAGCTTTAAGCTTTCTGCAACCCAGATGTATACTGGCTTGTATATAGGTCAGAACAGCTCGTCCATGCTAACACCCTCTGCCCCGCCTTAGCGGCTTCATCTTTTAACTGATGATGACATGACGTTTTAAGGAGCAGAGAAGTTTTAGGAGGGTAGGTCGAACGTAAAAAAAAGGCACAAAACAGCTGGAAGAAAGTAAATTATACGGTTATTATTATTTTCTGTTATTACGGATGCTCACAATCAAAAGCCCAAGTACTATGTAAATTTAACCATGTTCCATCTTTTTTGATATTTAGCTCCTAATGGGCAACACTTTCATATGATCTTTAAAAGTGTTCTTGATAAGGAGCTCTGAAGACTTCCTGAAAGCCCTTTAATGTTATTTTTTTATGTGGCAACCTAGCAACCACAAATAAACGTAAGAAATGCTGCAGAGACCTGACATAAGACCTGAGACATTCATAATCGTTCAGCTGATCAAACTACTGTAAGCCAAGTTATCAGCCATTAGCTTTTTAGGAACCAGCTTGTTGGAGCTAAAATACTACTCTATGGCTTTCAAATTGTGGTAAAGGTTTCTTAGTGAACATTAATAAAAAATGCATTATGAAGACCAAGGAACACAACAGAAAGGTCAAAGATAAAGTTGTGGAGAAGTTTAAAGCTGGTGAAACTTTGAATCACTCACAGCGCACTGTTCAATCCATCATCCCAAATAGAAAAATATGGCACAACTGCAATCATGCAAAGCAATGGCTGTCCTGATCTGACCGGCTGGGCAATGAGAGGATTAACCACAGAAGCTGCCCATGGTAACCCTGGGGGAGCTGCGGAGATTCACAGCTCGGGTGGGAGAATGTGTGGACGGGACAACTATTAATCATCCATTCCACAAATCTGACCTTCGTGGGAGAATGTCAAAAAGAAAGCCATTGTTGAAAGAAAGCCCTAAGACTGACTGTTTGCAATTTGCTACAAGCCATGTAGAGGGCACAGCAGTAATGTGGAAGACAGGGCTCTGTTCAAACAATGCACATAACTATGAACACACCATTCCATTGTGAAGCACAGTGCTGGCAGCATCATGCTGTGGAGGATTCTATTTTTTTCTTCAGCAGGGACAGAGCAGCTTGTCACATTTGATGGGTATGTGAGGGTAAATAGAGGGTTATCCTGGAAAACAACTTGTTAGAGGTTAAAGATTTGAAACTGGGGTGAAGGCTCAGCTTCCATCAGGACAACAAACCTAGACATACATGCATTAAAACAGCCTAGTAAAAATGTAAACATGAATCCACTGAAAATTAATGTTCACAGATGTTCTCCATTCATTTTGACTCTCTTAGCTTAAGCCAAGGATTAGCAAAAATGTGGTCAATGCATCATTATGCCGAATTTTTCTTCCTCTTCACAATTATGCTATACTCTGTCTGGGTCTCACATATAATTCCAATAAAATACACTGAAGTTGTCAGTTGCAATGTGACAAAATATAAAAAAGTAAACAGAGTGTGAATACTTATATTGGAAGTACATAAATAACGTGCTATTACCTTTCTTAAAACTTTTACAAACTAACTACAATAATACATCTGATAGCATTTGAGTGGCATGCAACCAAAGGAAATTTCAAAGCCATGCAGCATTTTCCAGGGAAATTCTGCCCTCGCAGTCGGAGCTTACACTCTGACACTATTTACAGGTGGAAATTGGTAATTACCTTCAAGGATGTGCCATGAGCAGATCATTCATTCAAGTGCTGCATGGCAACAGTTTTGGCACTATGCTGAGTGACACCACACATGATAACGCTGACTCTAAAGTGGCAGTCCCCTCGCGGCTCACACTTCTGCTTTCACTTATGTGTAACTGCACTCCGCAACTTCACTTTCAACATATTAAACAAAAGCCCGTTAATCTCAAACACATAGAAAATTGATGCCCTGAGTAACAGACTGCGCTTAGTGATGACACATTACTCCTGTGAATGACATTGGTGACTGAGCTCACACTTTAGCTCCTATTTTATTGGATAAAAGTTGACGGTATCCATTTTAATACAGGGAGCAACAGGCTCAGTTCCAGTTTTGAGTAGTTGTTACGTGAATGTCTACTGCTAAATTGAGCCCAATCTGTTCAATCCTTGTAACTTAATCTATGTGACACAAACATCTGAAAGACAAGCAAACCAAGTCTGTAAAACATCAAAAAATGCCACATGAGAAACGACTGAGAATCCAAACTAAAACAAAACATTTATTTTTAGTCTTTTTCTACCTACATTTAAGGCATTCACATCATCTCAAAATGCAACTTTCTGTTAAACTTTGTTTAACATAAAGCTAAAAAAAAAAAAAAAAAACAGGAACAACTCAATTATTAATATCAATGATGATTAAACATCTCCAAAACATTGTAGAACAGTGGTTCTCTACTTGGACCAACATCATTTCACTTGGTCCAAGATGTCTGATAAAAAAAATTTACATATGGATTTGGTTGCATGCAGAACTATGGTTTGATTTTCCAATGTAGCAACACGCATTTGTTTCCACGTTACACAATCAACAAATCAGCATCCCCATGGTGACAGGACAACCCGTGACAAGGTGGGTGTGTTCAACCCATGAGGTCCATTGATTTATGACGAGGAATGAAGGAGTTTATTTCCTCTGTACAGAAAAGCTTCTTCATCGAATCAATGAAGACATCTGCAGCGATACTCGCTGCATTGCTGTCTTTGATTAAAAGACACGAAAAGAGATGCAAAGAACTACTGAGACAGACGCCATGCTCTTGTAGTAAATAAATCAGATTCTCCGTAGTGCAGCTCTGTTGAAACCTTACAACACATGTAAGCCAGTTTTAATTTTGTTTTACGAGAAAAGCGGATGACGACCCAAAGCACAAAAATTACTTAGACAAACCTGAGTTGATGAATGAAGCCAAACTGTATTACATTCACATCAGCAGCTCATTAAATGACTCTAATGAATCTCGCTCTTTTGCTGTGTTTTTATTAAATACTGTTAAAATACGTTTCTTTCAGCCAAATATACCTTGTGAAGCACAATGTTTTGAGACATTTAGTTGACTGCTTCACGCAAACTAATTTCTGATTCTTTGATGGTAACACAGTTTGTTTTACCCCAAATTCGAATAAGTAAATTCTAATGGAGCCATACTTTATTTTTATTACTGTAAAATGCAGTTCTTACTTGAGCTTTTCTTAATTTAAAAACAAAAAGGAAGACCAAATGGCAAATGACAGCAATGTGAAGCATTTTTTTTTTCTAGTCTTGTTGAGGCCATGGACCTGCAATTTATCTCTCCTCTAAAGGAGGGCTTGGAATGCAAAGTTTGACAACCAATGGCCTGAAGAAAAAGCTGAGCCTCTATTTGTGAATGGAAAACACGCAACTCATCAAATGCTAAAATCTAAATTTTTATGAATAAAGACGTTTAGTTTAAGATCCATTTTTGCATGGCATTTATGAAAAATTTGGATCTCTTTTTAAACCCTAAACCCTTACTCTGAACTTCTAAATAGTGACATTGCATATAAGTTATACATTTCAAACTCAGCCAGGCTCACATAGGCACCCACCAAATGAAGCAAATGAATAAAAAATGTGAATTTATAAAGGGATTTAGAAGGATAAAATGAACTAAGAACTTTATGTTTTCAGAAAACGAGAGAAAAAAAAGAAAAGTTTCCATTATTAAATGCACTTAGTCATAGCCTGCAGATTATTTTAATTAAAAACGATATTCTTTCGGTAATACATGTTTTTATTGGCTTGTGAGAATGGGAAAAGTTATGGCTGTTCAACACGAACATGGACTGTTTTAAATCTTCTTTGGCTTCAATTCAAATTGCAGCAATACAGAGACTTGTGACATATGGAAGCCACATTCAGGACAATTAACCGTCACCTCTATGGGTTTTCTCAACAGTGTTTCTTTCCCCATTAACAATAATGCCAAATTCAACCGAATGAAGCAAATATAGATAAATGTCAATAGGCAAGATGCAGCTGAAACTCACTTCATTGGCTACAGAGAAGCAGCCTCAAACAGCGACCTCCCTTCGTGCCTCAGCGCTGAATTCCTCTTTTTTTTGCACATGAATTGAACTGTTTTGCACAAGACTGCTTTACACGCATGCATGAGCTCCTGCTGATTGAACCCCATGACAAATGGCATTGTGTGCATTTTTTTTTGTCTTTTATAGAGAAGCTTCATGGAAGTCATTCAGCTTTTTTTCACATTGAAGAAACTTTTGAAGATTCTGAAGCTGGCGAGGAATTTTCAGTCGCTTCTTTTTGCAGCAAAACACCTGCAGTGTTACTGGTTTCCTTCTATGTGCTGATGTTCAAAAGAAAATAAGGTAAAAAGAGAAACCAAAATTAAAATTTGTGAAGACAGAAATGTCAAAAGGTTTAAGAGGAGTGTTTGAATCTGCAAATGAAACTTTTGGGCATTTTTATGTTTTATGCATTAAATTCTAAAATAGTAAATTACACACATCTGTAATAGTGTCCGAAAAAAGACTTTAGTCTAAGCTTTTTAATGTGTTATGCACATATTAATGTAACTTTTAAGACTGTTTAAAAATGACGACTTTTCCACATCAAATTGTTTGAGATCTATAACTTTATTTAGGTAATACTAATCCTTACTATGTATTTATGGCAGATGTTTCTACAGATGGATGGATGGATGGATGGATGGATGGAGGATGGATGGATGGAAATTGGGTTTAGGAAAACAAGCTGAAAATACAAAAAATTTTTCATACCCCTACTTCTTTTCCCACACTCATCCAGACCTGGAAAACCCGTAAACCAAATTCCAGACATATTCAAAGTTTTCCAGGCTGTGCAAAGACCAGTTTAAAGAACCAGGGTCTACACAAAATCCAAATACAAAACCTAATGATTTATATTCCTCTCTCCTGGGCTACAACCAGATCTTTCAGAAAAAAACATATTCCGGTGCAATCATGAATGCATAATGAAAACATCAGAAGAAGATCAACAACTGAATTTATGCAGGAGGTCATGCAATGTTCACGATTGTGCTTCAGCATTTAGTCTGCAGTCAGGGTTACTTTAGATTCCTTACAAAATTATAAGACAAATTAGAACCTTAAATTAACAGTTTAAACCAGCGTAAAGGGCACCGAGACCTTGATTGTGAGAGATCTAAATACCAGACTTAAAGCATTCAACAACAACCAATTTCCAAGCGTTCTCTCTCTGAGGGTGATGCAGGGTGCCGGCGCAAACAAGCTCTGTTAGGATAATAAGTACAGCTTTTGGAATAAAATTCAAGTCCGTCCAGTTCTTTATCACCATTTAAAAACAATTAGTCTATGTTTCATCGTTTCTTTTTTTGTTTTCCCCCCATTTCCTTCCAAGATGCCTGCTCAAAGATTACAGTAAAATCACCGACTGCTTCCTTCCTGCTGCGCACTGGTTTTACTACTGTTTGAGGAATTCAGGCCTCATCTTCCCCTCCTCTCGCTGTGAGTTTGCCCAAAATGAAAATGTAAATGAAAACAACCATCCTGCAATGACACTTAGGAATAAAAGCGCTGCTGGGGGTGCAGCGCATTCTTTTGGACCAGGCTGGAGGGGGGTGGGGCTTCCGCCTCTTCATGTGAAAAGGCAGAGACGGGACACCTTGCTGAAGAGAATTCCATTAGTATGGTTTCTGTGGTGGGCTTTGCTGTCACATGGGCAGTAATGCCGCCTCAGAGGGACGTTACGGACTGCCAAGAAAAATTTCAGGAGCCAGGCGTGGAGAGAGCCCTGCTGAGGAGAAAAAAAAGGCTCTGGAGTCCAGAGTCCACAAAAGGACTTCTAATAAACTTTATCAGTCACAGTGCTTTCCTGTAGATTAGATTTAGTCCTTCATATTTCTCCACTTCCATTCTGTCTTTTAAAACAGTTTATAAAATGTGCTGGGTGTAGCTCTGAAGCAGTGTTTTGGATGTTCTACTAAAGGATAATCTATGATAGGAGAAAGAGTATGATATCATTCAATAGGGTATTTTACCTCTACTTTTAAATACCTTCATTTATTTTAGGGCAGTTTTAGGAGCGACCGCACATAAAAACAGGTATTGACTTCAATGATTTCAGCTGGTCTGACAGTCCAAATTCAGACCACACACACACTGAGAGGATAGTTTAATAGTATTTAACAAAACGATTGTAATCCATTTTCCACTTTAAAATTCTAACCTTTTCCAGACGTTATCTGTAATTTTAGGAGTGTTCTGGATACCTGAGTATAAAATATTTGTTGGAAAATGATTATAGAGTGGTCAGGTTTTATTTGTGGAGGTTTCACAAACCATAAAACAACACACTGCTTGAAGTTTGCTTCTGATTTAGTACTGCGGATAAGGGACATTTCACAACTTTTTGGGGAATCTGGACTAATTTAGATCAGCTATATTTTAATACCTATAGTTCTGTGACTTGTCAAATCAGGACAGGATTATCCTACACTGACAACAGATTATTTTAAAGAAGTGTTTGTGACTTTTAAGAACCAAATGTTATGCCTAAAGTCATGATTTATAGTTGTCTAGAGGCCAAAAAAGAAATGAAAAGTTATTTTACTTTTCAAATATAGTGTCTTTGCATGCTGCAAACCATAAAACTTGTGGTTAAAATGTTAAATGCAAGGACAGATTTTGCAAATCAATAATAAAAATTGTCATTTTAGTACAAATCATTGTGAAGCCCTGTGTTTTTAGAAATTAAGATTCCTTTCTTTTAGAAAATTAATTAAATCTGGACATTGACCTATTTTTCATATTCAACTGTCTTTTTTTCTAAACTTCTCCAGACCTAAAAAAACTATTACTGAACAATCCAGACTAAAATTGTGAATATAATTTATAATGTTCTGGACAACTACCCATGAAATAAGAAAACCAGTCAGTCATTTTCTACCGCTTATTCCATAGTGGGTCACGGGGGAGCTGGTGCCTATCTCCAGCAGTCTATGGGCAGGAGGCAGGGTACACCCTGGACAGGTCGCCAGTCCATCGCAGGGCAACACACAAACAACCAAGCACACACTCATTCATACACCTAAGGGCAATTTAGAGAGACCAATTAACCTTACAGGCATGTCTTTGGACTGTGGGAGGAAGCCGGAGTACCCGGTGAGAACCCACGCATGCACGGGGAGAACATGCAAACTCCATGCAGAAAGACCTCAGGCCGGGAATCGAACCCAGGACCTTCTTGCTGCAAGGCAACAGTGCTACCAACTGCACCACCGTGCAGCCCAAACCAATTAAACCATTATGAAATTAAACATTGCTAAAGTAGGCTTCTGATTTGTATGATGATAAAGGGTCATTTCACTGATTTTTTGGCATCGAAAACTCAGATAAGTTATGTGTTGGTTTTTTTTATATGTAACACTGGCCACATTAGGACTGGACTCTGGATTGTTTTTTAAAGGCCAGTTGCATTTGTCAATGCAAACTCAAAAAAAAAAAAACAGGTCAAAAATTCCAAATTTACGTTCTGATTTCGAAAATGTATGATAAAAAAATGGCACATAAAAATCATGTGAAATGTAAAAGCAATATTAGAAATATAAAAATAAAACAAGTTAAGAAACTAAAATGTTTTGCATATTCAGTTTTTCTTTTCCAAGATCATGAAAATGATTGAACAGCATTTCACATTTCCAGACTTTTCCATGTCTGGACACAGCACCTGGCTTGTTAAACCTATTCAGACACCTTCAGCTTATTCTGGGATGTACATTTTGATATTAATATTATATAAATAAAACATATGAAAATATAAATGTAAAATTATACAATTATAATATAAAAACAGACAGATACCCTGGTCCTATTTCAGGGCCTTAGATTCAAACTTTGGGTGTATTTACACTTGCCACTTCTGATCCGCTTTAAACGGACCAGAGTTCGTTTCCCCCCTTGGTCCGGACCTTTTGTGCAGGCGTGAATACACTCAAGCGAAGTAATTTAATACAACCTGGTCCTCTTTGATGATGCAGGAGGTGAAAGTGAATAAAGTAACAAGAACCTTTAGATCTTTATTTCTTAAAAAAAAAAAAACACAATAAGCCAATTTCAGGTAAATAATTATTTCATGGTTAATACTAAAGTACTTTACAGAGAATGAACAAAGTCGACACCAGTCAAAAAAAGTCAATGGAAAAAGCAATTAATGAATGTTTAAGATGCAACTAAATTATAATGAAGATCCAGTATGGACAGTCAGCATGGTCTATGACTTTGAAGGCTTAAATTTGAGATAATTAATTTTGAGACTTTTTTAATACTAATATACTAAAACTACTATACTAAAAACAAGTACATAATTAAAACGGCATTACTACAGTAAAACATTTCAAAACACAAAACATTTTTAAGATTCCAAACAGTTCAAGGACCAGCCTAGAAAGATATCCACACACTACATCTCACCTTTAAATATTAAAACCCCAGCAATATTCTGACATCTTTTGGGCTGTGTTGTTAAATTATTAAATGGCTGGAGGTTATTTAGAAAATTCAACTGCATCCCTCTTCATTAGCTGCCATCCAGCCCGTTGGAGCCTGATACCTGAACTTTAAAAACACACATTAACTTACTTAAAACAGGTTGTGGACAAAATGTCCTTTTTCAAAACTTGCACATCAATATACATTAACTCTTCAGCGCTCAGGTATTCTGATGCCTGATTGGCTGCATGTGAACAAACCATGTCCCCTGCAACAACTTAGACAAGCTCTTATCTCACTTATGAGAAACCTTAAGGAGATGTTTGAGAGATTATTCTGAATGTCTCAGCGTGGAGCCACCTTATCTTGTTTGTTGTTGAGGTTTACCGACAGCCTGATCTCAGTTTCCATGGTAATATTAGCAATTCCCCTTGCTGAAAAATAATGAAGATTGTTTGGTCATTTGTGAATAAATCGGATATTGCCGATGCTCTGATTGCATTGATTTCTGTAAAGGCTCCCTGTGCCTGCACCCAGCTTCCTGGCTCTCTTGTCTCCATGGTGCTCTCTACAATGTTATTACTTCCTAAGATTTCCTTTTCATTTAATGAAAGGTGAAAAAAAAAGTGAATTCTGCCTGTAGCCATTTTCTGAGAAAAACATCAACAGAGGGACCAAAATTATTTTTGCAAACACTAATCTAACACAGGGAGGTCAGAGGTTAAAACAGGTATTCAGTGTTTTTCTTAAGAGCCCTTGAGCATGGACACATGACAGCTCAGGAGCCTTGAACTTGGGTACTCAGTGAGAAGACCCTCTCCCTGCTCCCCCCACTCAATCCCCCCTAACTAACCAGGGGAAATCAAAGTTAAATAAAGGAAATAAAAGGCAAATAAAGAATCACCGGTGCACCGAGCTGCATCTCAACAAAACTCATTTTGAGCTCAAGATGCGAGCTGGGACACACAAAAAAAGAAGAAAAAAAGGTGGGAGGAATATGAAAGAAACAGCATGAAGAGTCTCCAGGACAGATTGAGAAAAGGTCAGTGCCACCATGTAAATTATATCCTGTGATTTTTTTTTAACCACCATTAATCTCCGGTCGAAAAGGCTGCTTCTCCTCCACAAACCAAACACCTGGATAGCAGGTGAATCTGATAATGGAAGGAAACTAATGAAGCAGCAAGACTGATGGGAAGCAGTGCCGTCCCGATGAGCCACTTTCAACAAGTAAAGGAACACTCTGAGTCTAACTTTTATCAGTGTTTAATTTTCGTAAATCAACTACATCTTCATTTAAGACAACTAAGTCACACAATAAAGGGTACAAACAACTTTCAACTTATTTCAGTTTTAACTCTTGGAAACCTTTTAACACCAATCAGATCTTTTTTTTTTTTTTTTGCTGTTAAAAGTGAGGACCAGAACTCTTCTGGTGCAAATAGAATGTGAAGTGATTTCTGTACACCTGCAGGTATTCACATGAAACGGCAGGATGCTCTTTCTATCTTCCTTCTGTAAAGTAAATATCATCAAAACTCCTAAATACTATTTAAACCACACCCAAAGCTGATTTTGTATTTTTTTACAACTGTATATAAAAGTAGAACAAAACACATCCTTTAAAGACACTCAAATGCAGAACATAATTTGATGTACATCTGTTGTTTAATATGCATCCTGAAACGTTCAGAATTATATACAATAACTCACTGGCACCCTTAAGATGTTTTAGCTTGAAAAATAAAATGTAATTAACCTTCATCCATTCATTTTCCTGCTAATATCACTATGTAAATACATGATTGACCAACTAAACATTCTAAATCGGCTGAGGCTTGCATAAGCAAATCTCAAACATTAGTGAACATATGGATCCATTTAAAATCCTCTGAGGTCCACTGATTAGATGAAGGCGGTTTTGGCTAGTGTCAATATGATATTTTACTTCAAACATTGCTTTGATTTAAAAAATTCGGTCCTTAACTAGCTATCTTCATTTCCTATCACCACTTTTTCTGTTTCTATTTGTCGGTTGGAATCTGACACAACATTGGTCATGGAGTTCAACAAGGTTCAATTCCTGGTCTCTTCTATTTAATTCGGATATGCTCCCAGTTTTCGGTTGGTCATTAGGCAGCATTACCTGTCTTATCTATCCTACACTGGAGGTTGAATATAGATCCTTCTTTTATTGCCTGATCATATTTATCCTTTAAATTTAAATTTTGTTAACATGGCCAAACAACATTGGGCTTCAACACATACCCAACATATCACAGCAAGCATTCTGTCACCTGAGAAACATATCCAAGGTTTAATTTTAAAACACCTCTTACGGATTTTAAGGCTTTGAATGCCCTTGCTCCCTCATATGTTGTTGAAATACTAATTGAATAAATTGCAAACAGACCTTTAAGGTCTTCATGTAAATGTCTCCTGGTCATACCTAGACCCAACTCAAAACAAGCCTATGGTTCTTTTAGACGTCATTGCTTGGTTCTGTGGAAATGTCTGCTTAAAGAACACAAATCAGTCGCAACTTCTTGCATTCATCTGTATCTAAGCTTATAGCTTGGCCTATGTACTTTACTTGGATAGATTTCCTTTTATTTGTTATTATTATCTTGATTTTATGCATAATTGTGTTTTTTTTTAATACATTTTGTTCCATCTCTATTGTTCCATTGTTCCATTTGTTCACATAAGTTCTTTAAAGCAGTCAGTGATTTAGTCTTTTGTAGAAAACAGCTGTTAACCTTTAAAAAATGTTGTCAAACCCGAAGAAACACTCACAGCTCACAGCTGGAACCCTTCACGTCTCTATAAAAAGTGTGCCCCATTAGAAATTAACTCTACCAACGAAAAATTACAAGCAGGGTCCAAAAGCATTCTCATGCTGATTGCGTACTGAGCTCTGCAGCTGCGGACAAACAGCTAACAGAGTTTTATAGTAGAGAAGGCTGGTAAGATTCGGCACTTTTGCTTCTCACTAGTAGAAATTGACCAATATACAACCACAGATGATAGAAAAAATTGAGATTATCAGATTTTGAGCAGGTGTTGTTGAAACTGCACCTTCTGGCCCGATTTTCAAGTAAACAGACACATGTTAGTCTCTACATTTCCAGCTAATGAAACGTGCCAGATGTGTCAACACATCTGTGAATCGAGTCGTTGGTTTGATGGTTCCACTAGCAGCTTTGAGGAGCTTAAGTGACCTAAAAACTGGATTAAAATGCCTGCCACAACTTTTCATGCATTTCCTACCAACAGCTAGGGGTGTCCTATTATTCAGACTGGTAGAATATTTTCTTCATCTCAAAACAATTCATATCATAAACAATCATAAAAATGTCTAGTAACTTTTTATTCCAATACATTACATTTGCTGCTATGATAGGTCCTCCAAAAGCCTATGAAACCTGTCTACAGCAAATACCTCACGAGTTTACTGACAGTAACAACTGACGGAGTATCAACTTCAAGAAGAGGAGCTCCATTGTGTAACGAGATATTTTAATATCAACCTTTTTGATTCAAAGGCAAATGAGAAATGTGAAAACTGGGGTTAGGGATAAACTATTGAAATTAAAGTTACTTGAAAAACAAAAGCTTTATGCCACAGGCTTCATAACAACTCATTATCTCCATCAACACTGTAGAAGTACCAAATGAGGTGGTTGACTAAACAGCAATGGGGTTGTTTCTATCAGTACTTTTCCAGAATAGAAAAAAAAAAAAAAAGCCAAAGTGGTCCAGTTAGTTATGGAAGTTTCACTTTGTTTACCCTGCACAAACTATTCTCTTTTTAATATTTCTTTTTGACTAACGTACAAACAGCAGTCACTGACTACTTATATAAAATGACATTTGAAAGAAGAGCTTTCAGAGTAAAAGGTATACATACAGAAAGGTTCAGTCTAACAACTTTACAGAAAAACGGTCAGTACCAGGCCAAATGTATTGAAAGATGTTGGTGGTTAAATGCAAAGCAGTATAAAACATACCTCCTAGTTAGGGCTGCACAATATTAGGGAAAATGTGATTGTTGTATTATCGTTGAAAACAGTGATAACGATATTTGTTGCAATTTAACCACATTTCCCCACTCGTCTCTGTTTTCTATCTTCACATTATCCCCAGAACTGTCTGTGAGCTTCAGCATCTCGGCCACTCAAGTCTATACCACATGTAGCCACCAAGGGGTACATGATATAGAGCTGCAAATGTCGATACTACGCTGGCGATTACAAGTTGGTATATTGTGCAGCTCTGCTCATAATATAGTGAATATAGGATTAAGGCATCCCTAGGATTTTAAAAAGCTCTGGTTTCAAAATCTGTAATAATCATCATCTGTCATTTAATGAAATGCCAGAAAAGGGTCAAGAAGTACCAGGGTTTTCTTCGGCTGAATGAAGCATAGAATAACTCCACAGCCCCCCTCCCCACCTGTTGCTAGTGGGTCTTAAACATTTCTCTTGAAAGTCATTGCAAGTGAAAAACAAAATTCATCTTTCTCTTCTTAGGGTAATGCTGTACTAATGGGAAGGTACTTGCATTTCTGTTAAGCAACTTCCTAATTAACCTGCTAGTTAAACTCCTAAAGTTACTCTTTAAAGAGACAAATGACATAAAGGTTTTATTTCCAGCGCAATGACCATTTTTACATAAAACAAACTGCTTCCAAAATGACTGTTCTAGATCTATCTAAAGCCCTCTGCCACTTTTTACATCACAAACAAACAAAAAATAAATCACATCCTTTAAAACAGCCTTTTAGTCAACCTTGACCCTAAACTTCATCTCATTACTTGCGACCAAAGTAAAATTTAATCTTGTTTCTATCTTAATTAGAAAAAAACTGATTGGTAAATTATAAGATACGAGAACATAAAACTATTAAAACATATATAAAAATACATTTTAAACATAGAATAACCATTATAAAGATAATTGTTTTAGCAGGTGTAGAAATAATTGTTGCTTTTCTGTTTAAACTAAAAATAATAAAATCCACTTACACATTCAGGTTTAAACGTTGATGGTACTGTGAAACCGTTGTATTGTTACTCAGGGTTGTCATACTGTGGGAACATCATACTGGTCCAAACCCAAGTTTGAACCAGTATGCCCCTTCATTGGACTGCCCCTTATATTGCTTCAGATATAAATTTTAAATCATGTGCCTGAAATTTAAAGTGCAAACTTTAAAAAACTGGAATGACGCACAAATAAAGTCAGTTTTTATTTGTTAATGTGGGCCCTTACCATGACTGAATAAAAAAACTAAAATAAAACTTTTAATCCCAGGACACAACGTTTTGTTTTTCTGCATTAATGGAAAATTATGCCAAACCACCTCAATGCATCTTCTTGTCACCTTTTCCAAAAAAAGAAAAAATAACAGAATGCAATTAAGACACATTTGTCATTTCTCCTGGCGAGAGACCCGTATGGTTCAGGTTAATGAGGTTAAAATTTGCTGAAAGTACACTATGTTTTCACGTCTGGGGAGAATTCGAGGTACCTGGTGTTCTCCTGAAACATAATGAGCGCATTAACCTTCTCTAGAAATGTTTGATTTCCAGGTGACTGTGCTGACGACGTGAAGGCTTCAGCTCTCTGCTGCCAAAAATTCTGGAGCTCCAGCCGCTCTGGGTTGGAAGTTTGATTTTCTTGCATGTGCTCTTGCCATCTGAGCCTCCTGCCGCTATTTTAATCAAAATAAAGCGATTGTAAATACGCAAATGGTGTCATTTATTAATTGCTGAAGTCAATCCCTCTCTCTCTGCAGATCTGAGTTTAACAGCAACTTGGGGAGAATGCATTCTGAGTCAAAAATTATGGTAAACATGACAGAGGGGTCAATGGTTTGGTGGCTGATGCTCTGCTTTGTCTCACTTTCCACATCTTGCGGAGCCTATAACTTGTAAAAAAGCTGCTTCCCGAAAGACTGAAAAAAAAGGTGTGTTTTAAAATTTTTTAGAAGGCTGAATAAGATGATCAACTGTGTAAAGACCCGCTATGCATCTTTTAACATGAAACACCATCTCAGGCTGCTACCAGGATTCAGCAACTGGCTTTATTTACAAAGCTTTTTTTGACAATTTTTGGCCAAAAACAGCAGGCTGCACGCAGCAGAGGACGGCCCTGGATGGTGGCTCGGTTTAATCACACACTCAAATCGAAGAGGCGCTGAGAAACACGAGCACGCACATATTAATATGCATGCACAAGCAACGGGGAGCACGCAGCGATGTTCACACAGACACACACACACACACACACACACACACACACACACACACACACACACACACACACACACACACACACACACACACACACCCGTTAAGCCGCCCATTCTGATAGGTTAAGCTTCACTCCATTTGGTTAAATGTTTTGTTAAAGAAGCGCTACACCAGTGGAAGGAGGGAGAGACAGGGTGGGGTAAATGCTGGGGGTCTCTGTGGCAATAAGGGAAGAAGGGAGGGAGTCAAGAACGGAGTGACGCCAGAAAAGAGCAGGCGGAAAAAAGGATAAAGGAAGGTGAAGCGAAAAGAAGAGAAGAACATGGTGAGGATTTTAAGAGAACAAAAAACAAAAGGGGGAAAAAGATGCAACCAGTAAGGAAGGAAAGGAGATAAAGGTTGGGAAGGAAGGAGAACCTAATTTGGTTTGAAGGTGAGTACAGCAAGGAAAAGAAAAGGATTTAGTGAGGAAATTTGCAAGTGTGGAAAGGAAATAAAGGCAGGATGTTCAAACAGTAAAAATGAGCAGGTGAAAAGTCAAAACAAAGGTTGGAGGAGAGTGATATGGAAATATGAGGAGGAAAAACTGAAGGAAGGAAACAAGCAAATTTGGTTGGAAAATCATGATGGATGTTTAGAGAAATAAGTGAGAAATAAAACAGGACGAATGTAAGAAAAGATTCAGACAAGAACCAGTCCAAAAGAAATATGTCAAATAAGCACAACCTTTGACATCATTATGTGGTAGTGACACAGACAGACCAATTATGATGCCCTTGTATGTCTGTCCACAGGACTTGTTGCAGGTTGGTGCGATTTAAAATTTTGTCACCAGCTCTCACCTGAAAGAGTCCACAGTTGGTTTTCTGTCAGGGTTCATGCACATGCACACATGTTTATACCCAAGTAGAAAAATAAGTAAGTTCAGTTCCTGAAGCTGGTGTGCAAATTGTCTGGAGGAAAAACAGTATATGAAGATTTTTCGATATTCAAACATACTTTACTAGTAATTAAGCACTGAAGCCAGAGGACACAAAAATTTTATTTAGCTGGAATCAGAAATGAGAGGGAATATGTTTTTGCTGTGGCTTAAGCACATATTTTAACCCAGGGGGCTGCAGTTAGAGGCTCAGGTTAAAATATTATTTGCGGTGTGAGAACAGTTTTGCTGTTTTAAAATCTATCTTGTGATTAGGGTTAAAGCCACAACAGCTTAACTGTATATTTTTTACGTAGAGGTGATAATATTCCACCTGAATCTGTGGTGGGATCCAGTGATGATGGCGCCGACGATGGCAGGCTCAGAGCTTCGCTCTCTCTTTGTTTCTGTATTTTCTGTGTTTTTATGTTTTTCGAGCCACAATTCTGTGGTCTCATTCAGTAGAGAGGAACTTCTCAACATCAGAGAGTCCTCTCTTGGGATTTTTTCACCATCTTTCATCGATCCGAGGTTCACTGAGCTCCTGGCGAGCGGAGCTGCGGCTCTATACGGGATACTGTGCCGAAAGCATTGGAGGGGAAACCGTGCTGGCGCGCTGGTAAAGCTCCACAAAAGAAGACTTCGCACACCACTGCCTTCAATCCACCTGGCAAATGTCCGCTCTCTAAACAACAAGATGGACGAGCTGCTTCTCCTCACCGGTAAAAACACGGACCTCCGCGGATCAGCGGCTCTCTGCTTCACCGAGACATGGCAGAGTGAAATCATCCCGGACCGCACACTGCCGGACTTCCAGCTGCTCAGAGTGGATCGCAGCGCGGAGCTATCAGGGAAGAAGCGAGGAGGCAGAATCTGCTTTTATATAAATGAAGATTGGTGCAGAGACATAAAAGTGCTGGGGAAAACATGTAGTCTGGATCTGGAGTCATTTTCCATAATCTGTAAACTGTTTTATTCACCGAGAGAATTTTCCTCGTTTATAATAATCGGCTCATATTTTCCACCGCATGGCTGCACTTTTGCTGCTGAAAAACATCTTGCTGAGCTGATTACAGATGTGGAGAAAAAATACACGGACTCTTTCATTATAATACTGGGAGATTTTAACAGAGCAAACCTCTCCCATGAACTCCCCAAATACAGACAGCATATTAAATGTCCCACCAGAGACAAAAACACACTGGACCATTGTTACACAGCTTTAAAGGACTCATATCATGCTGTTACCAGGGCTGCTCTGGGTTTTTTGGATCATTATCTAATCCACCTCATCCCAACCTACAGACAGAGACTAAGAGCTTCCAAACCCAAGGTTCACACTGTTAAGAAGTGGACTGAGGAATCAAAGCAGATGCTACAGGCCTGCTTTAAATGCACAGACTGGACTGTTTTTGAAACTTCAGCCTCGGACTTAAACCAACTAACTGATGTGGTGACATCATACATTAGTTTCTGTGAGGACATGTGTGTGCAGACCAACACTTTTGCACCTTTGGGAATAACAAGCCATGGTTTACTCCACACCTCAGGAATCTCCGCAGGGAAAAGGAAGAAGCTCACAGCAGTGGAGATTGGGTGTGGTACAGGCAGGCCAGGAACAGACTAACAAAGGAGATCAAAACAGCCAAGAGAAGCTACAGTGAGAAGCTTAAGAACAGCCTTTCTACTGGTGACACTTCAGCTGTATGGACTGGTCTGAGAAACCTGACTGCCTATAGGAGCCCCTCCACCCATCCTGAACAGAGTTGTCTCCTGGCCAACCGTCTGAATGGCTTCTACTGCAGACATGACAAGAAGCCATTCACACCTCAAACCATCTCCTCCACATCCCATTCAGGAACAAATTCCTCCCATAAAATAACCAACCCCCCACCATCAGATCCTCTGCCTGCACTAAAGATCTCCGAGGAAGATGTAAATAGGCTCTTTCAGCGCATGAAAACAAAGAAGGCCCCAGGACCTGATAACGTCTCCCCATCATGCCTGAAAGCCTGTGCAAATCAACTCGCTCTGATCTTCACAAGGATCTTCAACAAATCAATGGAGAAGTGTGAGGTCCCCTCCTGCCTCAAATGATCCACCATCATCCCGGTTCCCAAGAAACCCACCATCATAGGATTAAATGACTACAGGCCTGTAGCCCTGACATCTGTGGTCATGAAATCCTTTGAGCGGCTGGTGTTGAAGCACCTGAAAGACATCACAGGCCCCCTGCTGGACCCCCTGCAGTTTGCTTACCGAGCAAACAGGTCGGCAGATGATGCTGTTAACTTAGGTCTACACTTCATCCTGCAACACCTCGACCACCCAGGGACGTACGCCAGGATCCTGTTTGTAGACTTCAGCTCGGCCTTCAACACCATCATACCAGACATCCTCCACCAGAAGCTCACCCAGCTCAACGTCCCAGCCTCCACCTATCAGTGGATCAACAGCTTCCTGACGGGCCGACTGCAGCAGGTGAGACTGGGGAGCATCTTCTCCCGATCCAGATCAATAAGTACTGGTGCCCCCAAGGGATGTGTTCTATCCCCACTCCTCTTCTCCTTGTACACAAATGACTGCAGCTCATCGGACTCGTCCGTGAAACTCCTTAAGTTTACAGATGACACCACTGTCATTGGACTGATCCAGGACGGTGATGAGTCTGCATACAGACAGCAAGTGGATTGGCTGGTACACTGGTGCGGTCAGAACTACCTTGAACTCAACCCACTCAAGACTGTGGAAATGGTGGTGGACTTTCAGAGAACACCACTCCCATACACCCCCCTCACCATCCTCAACAACACTGTATCGGCCGTGGACCACTTCAGGTTCTTAGGAACCACCGTCTCTGAGGACCCGAGATGGTCTTCACACATAGACACTGTTCGAAAGAAGGCCCAGCAGAGACTGTACTTCTTGAGGCAACTCAAGAAGTTCAACCTTCCACAGGAGCTGCTGGTCATCTTCTACACTGCAATCATTCAGTCTGTCCTGTCTTCATCCATCTCAGTGTGGTTTGGCTCATCCACAAAACAGGACAGGTCCAGACTGCAACGAATAATCAGGACTGCAGAGAGAATAATCAGGGCTGACCTTCCCTCCATCCAGGACTTATACAGGTCTAGGGTCAGTAAAAGAGCTGCTAAAATCTCTGCAGACCCCACACACCCTGCACATAAACTGTTCAGAGCTTTACCTTCAGGTCGCTGCTACAGAGCACCGTTCGCTAAAACCAGCCGCCACAGAGACAGTTTCTTCCCCCAGGGTGTTTCTCTGTTGAACATTCAATAGCGTACAAAACAACAGCATACAGATGTTGCAAATGCACCTTTTTATTTATATATGTGTATATTGTACATTGTAAATATGTATATTCTGTAATGCAAAATCAAAGCTGATTCTGATTCTGAAAAAAACAACTTGTTGCTTCTGGAGCTGCTGGCTTAAAACTTTCCATCAGAGGAGCTTAGTTTATCTTGAGCTTTTTCTGCAATTGTGCTGCTGAGAGACATAGCCTACTGACCACTTTTCGTCACTCTGCTACTTTCTCCTACTACTCTATTCATGCATTACAGGCCATAATAGCTACCATGATCATTGTTTCATCTCTTTGTTTTCTTTTCATTGAAGCTCAACCTGGTCTTGTGTGTCAATGTGGAGTCTTTGATGTAGATATTCCCACTATTCAGCAAGTTGTTTTTTTTCCCTAAAGAAAGTACTCCTGGCCAAATGCTTCAGGTTTAGATGTGTCTCTTCCTTGATAAAGTCATTAGCAGAGTAGCCATTAACTTTGCTTTCTCCCCTTTGTTTTTCTTTACACAGAAAGTAAATAGTATAAAAGGATTAAACATAAATAGTACCTTTCTACTCATACCATAAACCCAAACACTTTTTACACAGAATTCTACACACACATTTATATAAAGCCAGTTAGGTAATTTAGGATTAAGTGCCTTGCCCAGGGGCACATTAACAGGTTATGTGGGGAAGCTAATCAATTTTCCCACGGTGCTGTAGTCGCTGTGGAGGACATAACAGCTTCCATGTTTAACCATGTGTCTTTACTGATGGAATTACTGATTAAACTATTGCTTCAATTACGTCTGTGTCGTTGTTTTTCTTTCCCATAGATGGTACACCTGGCCCGGTTTTTCTGTATCTAGCCATGTTTTTCCTAGAGAAAGTCATCAACTGAAGCTTCTGTTTCTGTATTTGGCAGACATTTACCCAAGGCATCTTACAACTTTCCTTAGACAGAAAAACTTTTTATCCAATTTGAATAAATGACTAACTGACTGCACTGTTCAATGGTTAGGAGTAATTGGAATGTATGTACCTGACTGTTGTGAAGTGCCATGAGACAACATGTCTTGTGAATTGGTGCTATATAAATAAAACTGAATTGAACTGAATTACAAATGATGATATAACAATGCAGTTAATATCAAAGCGTCACTAACAAAAAGCTATTAGAACAAAGACTAGTCGGGTTGTGTCAGAGGTGACAATGTAGAAATAGATTACAGGCAGAGACAGTTCAGTAGAGGGGATAGGAAAGTACAGATAATTATTCCTGTCATTAAGTTTAGGCACTCTCTTTGTTATTCCATAGAAAGTACTCATGGTAGGTACTGTGGTTTTGTGTCTCCTTCCTGTCCTCTAAACCCCCAGCTGGCCATGGAAGATGGTCACTAAAAATGAGCCTGGTTAAGCTGGAGCATACTTTCTATTAAAAAGGGAGACATTCCTTTTCATTGTCACCACAAGCTTCCTTAGTATGAGAGATTGCTGCAAAGTCAATCACTTGATGCAACTGGCTGGACTTCTTTACAGTGGAAACGTTTTACAAATTGGCATTTAATGATCAGTTTAAATGGATGTAAATGGATATGAATCAGACCTGTTTGTCTTGAAAAGTGCATCAAGATGACTTTTTTTGTTGGTTGGCGCTATAATAAACTGAAAGGAATTGAGAAAAAGAAGAAAAGAAGGGATGAAGGAAACAACATTTGAAGGGAGTGGTCGGAAAAGACTGGACAATGAGGAGACGGAAGGCAGGACATGTTAACACAATTACAGAAACAAAAGAGGTAGTCACGACACAGGACGGAAAAGGGAAAGAAATTAAAGATTGAAATTATAGAGTAGGTGAAGTATAAGTGACAAATGAATAATAATCCAAAAACAAATGACTGAAGAGAGAATTAGAAAAAGAAGAGGATTTGGTGGAAGAGGGAAAGGAAGTAGGTTTGTCAAAAGATGAAAAATAAGAGCAGCAAAGAAGAGGATGACAGTAGACAAGAGAAGAGACAGAAAGGAGGAAGGGAATGGGGGGGGGGCTTGTGTGGCTGGAAGGCCAAAATAATGGAGCAGCTCATCTCATGGTGAATTTGAATGGAGGCTGAATTAATTTAAATCTCATCACGACCCGCCCTCTAATACCTTATCAGTTCTGCACGGAGACAAGGGACGTAATCGCATTAGACCCGCCACTCTGCTCTACTGCGCTCTGCTAAAACACACTGACACACACATCCAGTACCTGCGCTGGTATGAGCTGCTGCTGCTGTACACACACACACTGGACGTAGACTGTGGAGCGTACTGTCACCGTGGTGGTGTGTGAGACTTCATGCTGTGAGTGCACGTGCATTCAAAACAACACACACACAAAGGCAGCGTGAAGAAACGCTGCCAATGAGAACAAATCAGCAAGACAGCAGCAAGCATGTAAACACACACACACATTTCTGACTGTATGAGGACTTTCCAGGACAGAAATGAACCCTAGAAGCATGTTTAAAGTCTTTATACTGCTCTTTAAAACACATTCCCAAAGTGTCAGAAGAGAAAATAACCTCACCAGCCAAAAGTGTCCTCACTGCCATACAAATACACAAAGGAAAACAAATAATAAACTAAAACACACACACATGGGTGCTACAGCACAAACTCCCCACAGTGACACTGACAAATGAGCGTAAAAACACACTCGGTCGTATGGAGCCGAACGAGCTGAGCAGCCTTCACGTTACCTTCTAGGGGAAAAGGCTCATGGGAAGTTATGCACTCTGCTGTTGACATTGGCTGCGATGGGACAAGCAGCTTTACAGCGCTGGCTCCTCGTACAGTGCTCACACTGGAACAAGCACACATCCCGACTGACGCCAAACACACACACAATCACACGTGCATTCTAAACAAGATGGCGCTCGACTTATACACTAGACAAACCAACTCACACACACCAGACAAGATGGCTGGAAAAGTCAGGAGGGGTTCTTCTAGGAGTAAGGGCTCCAGAGTTTAGAAAACAAGGGGAAACTCCACCCTGAAGGACACAAAATAGTTGTGAAAAATAAGAACACCATATATTTTTTTTTTTTTGCTTTTTTAAGAAATGTTCATTTATTCATCTTTTTTTTTATCTTTAGGAAAGAAAATGATTTAATCACAACTTGCAATTGAAAATGAACCTACAGGTTTACTCATTAAACAACGGATACCTCCTTCTGGCTGAAAAAACTTCTTGTAGACATCTGCCAGTCTCTGATTTGATCCACTTCTTAGTTTTAGCTGATGTTTGAGAGGTTGCTTGCAGGTAAAGCCTGTTTCAAGTCATCCCACAGAATCTCAATGAGATCAAAATCTGGGTTCTTGGTGGATTCACTAGTAGCTCTGTACTTCACAGTTACAATGAGGGGTTTTGGAGATGGTTTATTGTATCTTGCTGTGTGTTTTTAAGGAGAACTTACCCATTTGGCCAGCTCTGGGCAATGTGGTGGTTGTAGACTATTTCCTGTACAGTATAACGACTGATTGAGAGAGTTTTTAAAATCCCTAACAAGACTCTTAGGCTGCTACAATCATCTTACTGAAGGGCTCAAACAGCTCTTGATCTTAAGATGGTGTTCACTCTCACTTCAACATGCAGGAGCACACCAACCTAAATGTCCATGGTCCAAATAAATTATTCACCAGAAATTGCATTTCTTTGTTACTTTTTAACGAAAACTAGAAAACATACAACCTGTCGAAGGGTGCCCAAAAGTTCTGTGACTGTATTTAGTATGACATTTTAAAACTAATTTAAAGTATTACAGCAGGTTTTCCTTAAATGTGCAGGTTTGTTTTTGTTTTTTTTGCATGGCATAGCGACTGAAATGAAATATTTACAACAATACTGTGTAATACTTTATAATAAATAAATTTTTTGGATTTTATATAATTTCTTTTAGAAAATGTGTCCAAAATTTTGTTTGACGTTTTGAAAATAAAGCTTTCACAAAACTCTGTCGAGCATAACATCAGGCTCAAGAGATTGGCTTCTTTTGATTTGCCAAATATTTAAGTTTTAAGTGATTTTTAAATTTTATTTCAGTCTTTTCTTCTCCTTATTGTCAGCCCAACCTCATCAGTAAACATCAATTACATTATCAGTCCATTGTGTATATGGGAATTAAACCAGCGGACGCTAACGACAATCAGCCTCCTGCTGTTCTTATTAAGTCCACATAAAATGCACAAGTCAGTTGTGTCAAATGGTCTCTACACTGTCATGATGAGGAAGGTACAAATTATGAAGAATTACTGCATTTAAACAGAACTGAATAATGCTGAAAAATACCAAACAACTAATGAATTAGACTCTTATCTAAACATTTTTACAGATATATTTTTCAAGACACATTTCATTTTCATTGTTAAACTTGGGATTTGGAAAAAAATCTGAAAATGTTTTTGACAATATAAATTGAGGAACCAAGTATGCACTGATTTGTGAAGCAACAAAACGGCTTCTTTTATATTTTTTTTTACCGAAATGAAAAAGGCATTGACAACAGCACCCCCAATATGCTTTTTGACAGACGTTGTGCAAGTTCAGTGGCAAACTCGGTTAACAGGGCCCGTATTGCAGTAAAAGTTTCCAGACACTTTCCACCAATCGGTCTGAGCGGTATAGCTAATTACAGTGTCTGTGGAAAGGTCACATCAAGCCATGAGGCAGGGTTAGCCAAAATGAATAGCTGCCTTGAAACAAATTATTTTAATATTTAGGGCAGAAAACTGATTTCATTTCACTATAGCAAGAACATTTAAAAAGGATATTAAGGTCACTCTACAAATATAAAAAATGCCTCTAAACCTCAGATAAGGGCAACAGCAGAATTAAGATATACAATAACCAACCTAACATCAATCAAAATGGAAGAGTTCAAAGATCAGAGTGACTCTGAGCTCACAATACAGAGGAAAAAAACACAGCAGTGATTCCAGAGGGGTTCTGTATGATGCAACAAGAAGCAGTAAAGAAACAACTTTGCTGAGAAAAAGTCATGTTTATGCAATTTTAGGGTTGAATGTCAAATCAAAATTTGACTTGCTTCAATCAGTGAGACAGTACAAGGGGAGAAATAAAGCAAAGCTTCCCAAGTAAGGAGAGAAATTTAGTCTGGGGTTTACTTTGAGTTTCATAAAAAAGAAAAACATTTCAGTGTAGAGTTCACTTCAAATGTGTGGACCCGCTGTGTTCTCGCTGTACATGGATGAATTTACAATGGGTAATATATATATGTATATACGTTTAGATATCCTCCCTTACAAAAACATGCAAAGACTTCCCATGGAAACAGCGGTCAAGCTTTACGACCAGGCATCTGGATCATTATGCGAGAAATAAATATGCGATTCTGACAGATCTCTATTGACGGGCCATGAACTTCCTGAAAAGTGGAGAAAGTTGTTGGAACCCTTGTAAAGATCTGCAAAAAGCCTTTAAATAAGTTTACTTTTTATTGTAGTGGCATAATCCCATGTTCAAAATCAGAAAAATCAATATTTAAATAAGAGTATGATAATGGATAAAGGAGGTGAAAAAAATCTCCAAACCTCACTGCTACGAGTATGGCTACAAAGAGTGGCGTCTTGGGGTCACCAAGTAACCATAACAACCTTTAGACGTTTTTTTGTTCTACCATCACAAGCATAAATGTATGGAGTTAACTAAACTCTACTGGAGACATGTGATTTGGATGGAGTTTTGAGTGCAGGGTGTTTTGGGGTAAAACAGAGGGTGACATTGTAGACCTGGTTCTGTTCCAAAGGACCAAGGAACCTTTTTAATTTTGAAGATTTTATAAATCTTCAAAATTAAAGGGCTGCACGGTGGCGCAGTTGGTAGCACTGTTGCCTTGCCTTGCAGCAAGAAGGTCCTGGGTTCGATTCCCGGCCTGAGGTCTTTCTACATGGAGTTTGCATGTTCTCCCCGTGCATGCGTTGGTTCTCACCGGGTACTCCGGCTTCCTCCCACAGTCCAAAGACGTGCCTGTTAGGTTAATTGGTCTCTCTAAATTGCCCTTAGGTGTATGAATGAGTGTGCATGGTTGTTTGTGTGCTGCCCTGCGATGGACTGGCGACCTGTCCAGGATGTACCCTGCCTCACACCCATAGACCGCTGGAGATAAGCACCAGCTCCCCTGCGACCCACTGTGGAATAAGCAGTAGAAAATGACTGACTGACAGATTTTATAAATCTTTACCAGAGATAGCAAAAAATTTGTCAGTGACTGAATACGACCAAACAAACAACATTGTTCTCAACAGTCAATTAGATCATACCAACTTTTTCCTTGTTTTGTTTTTTGTTCTTTTTGTAGAAATGTTTAGTCGGAAAATATCAGTTATAGAATTTGTTATATATTATTTCTCCTCCATTCATACGGGCATTTTCACGAGCTACCTGCCATCCCTGAGGTTAAAACTCATGGATTTTTGTTCCCCACACTCCTGTTCCTGCTATGGCACATATAATTTTGATACAGTATGATTCATCGTGTCTGCTTGACCGATATTTGCCTTGTGTTACAGGGCGATTATTGTCCGTTTTAGTGGATATTGAACACCAGTGAAGGTAGCTTAACAGCACTATAGTCAAGAACTAATTATCTCAAAAAAACAATAATGTGCATCATATTACATGATAAAATATGTGCAGAAAATAAAGTTTCACAAGTCTTTTTGATTTTATACTGAAAGTTTGGTATAGTTTTAATTATATTGCGCACCACTGGTTATTGGCAAGCAACAACTATAGAACACACCGTTTGTCATCGCACCTATGTTTTCGCCTTGTCTTTCCTTTTTGTAGAATAGGGTCTTATTACCCCAACAAATTGCCTTTACAGCCTTAAAAATGTTCAACATTTTAGATTAACTTGTTTCTTTGGTGGTAAATGTATGTGGCATTAGATGGCAAAAACATTCACGGTTTACTGCAGTTTCTCAAGTGCCAATAACATTTTCCAAAAGGAAGGGAGAAGAAGAATGCAGGCAGGTGAGGATTTTTCAGTTTGGAAAGCGTTCATCAAATGAATGAGACCAGATGAACTTTTGAAGCTCTTATGCAATGGCACAGACCGCTCTGGGAGTATAACACCCCAACTTTTTCCTCAATTTCTCAGAGTCACGCTGCAGAGTAACAACAGTAAAATGTGCATGACCTAATAAACCAGCTAGTAACAAGTGAATACAAGCTCCTCAAAGTGCATGGTTTTCACTGTGGTTTACACACCATTAAAAATGCTACTGGCCACCATTTGTGCATTTAAATAATGGACAAATATCAGTATGCCTGATGTGCGCAGATTACAAAGGTTTTTATCTAAAACCTTCTAAGCCACAGCCAACGTAAGAAGAGCTTTCCAAGAGTTCATGCCTCCCTTACAAAAAGGAATTTTTGAAGCAGAAAGCATGTTTTTGTGTGCGACTAGAATAGCTGGTCAAAGCTCTGAATCTTTCAATGAATACCACAATGTATTAAAGATTAATTTAACATATCTTTTCTGTCGACAAAGGCCACTGTCCATTTGTTTTATAATTTGCCCACAAATATGGTGTTTCTTTGATTGAAAATTCATTGATTTAGTTCACAAATGATATTAAATGTCAGTTTAGTCCTTTTTCATCAGCAGAAAATTAATTAAAGTGGATTTTCTGACAATGAAAAGAAAAAAATAAATTATGATGAAAGTAGAGTTGGAATACACAAAGCAGCTAAAATGTAGTTAAATATTTTCTAAAATCAAATTGCAGATTTAGCTGAGAAGTTACAAATTATTGCTTTAGAGCTATGAAGATGTACCACAAATATTGGTACATAAACCTATTTATGACCTACAGTATTCACTTCACGGTCTCATTGCATTTATTTTGTTGTTGAAGCCAAAAAAGGTATGTCCACGTTTGGTTAAAATAAAATAAAAATAAAATATCATCTGTCACCTACCAGATCTTAATGTACATCATAATGAAAATTAGGCAGAAGCAGGGTTTCCAGTATCAAGGTATGCGTTGTTTTTGCTAAGAGTTTACGTTATACTCTTCCTACAATTTAAAGTGCTCTTACCCAAGTACTGCTGGGCACTGCTAGCCAGCTGGCTGAAAGAAGGCCACTAAATTTTTCTAGTATTTACAACAAAGACTGGCTTTGGGAATGTGTCAGGTCGAGGTCAAAGTGAGTTAGGTAGCCGGCTGCAGACTGGCATAGCCTGACAAATTAACCCGCTAATGTCCGCTTTGCAAGCTTCTGTTACTCTATAAAGACCAGAAGAGCTAACAAGTACAGTACTCTGTCCAGTAAGGATAAGATCTAATAAACTAATACAAATTGTAACATATACAGTGATTGATTTAGTGTCAATTATGACAGCCAATCTTAATTTAGTTTAAGGCAGGGCTAAATAGGATCTAATGCCCCTTTTCCACTGGCTTGTTTTAGACGCCGTGGCTCCGCTCCACTCGGTACCAAGTTGTGTTTCCATTGATTAACTGACGGCAGGAGTTATGGCTTGAAGCCATACCAGTGGCCTCCAGCCAGTGTAGTGCACTGAGCCGCTATTAAAATTACTGTTTGACATTGTCACATTAAAGTAATCTGCGTGAAATGATGAAAGATAAATAAATAGAAAATGAAAACATAAATAAACAAAATACAAATGTTAGTATTATCGTATATGCAAGAATGACCTTTTTGTTTGTATAAAATGATCCGCTCTGATAATTATCTGGACCACAGCCCAGCAATAACTTATAAAATAAGGCTCAGGGGTTTTGATGTGAGGTAAAGTGGCAGGAGAAGCAGAAAGGAGACACGCAGCAGTCTGGACTGGTAAAGACAGTGTGAAAAAGTTAACATTTTGGGCTTTAGGAGGAGGTTTTTATCTCAGCCATGCCAATAACAAGGACAAGGGCTTTAAAGGGCAAAATCACAGACTTTTGACCGCAGTGAAGTTAGCTTTAGGTTGGACATAGGATATTCGTGCTCTGAAGATTCAGCGGGGTCTTCCTCCCGTTTGATCCGATGAAGGCAGTCTGATTACGGGCAGCGGCTCTCTGCCTACTACTTCCTCCTGCGGACGCTGGTTCTCTTAAGGAACATCAATAACTTTCTGAACCAAACACGCTGTTTCATAGTGGTAATGTTTTGTATGTTTTGGGGAAAATGTATCTGCGTCCGAACAGCTGATTTTATGTGTGATAGTTGAGTAAAATAATAAATACAGTCTTCTGCCCTATTATTGTAGTAGTTCTTGAGTTGTATTAACTCAACCTTGCACTACCTCTTCAAAACCCTTCTTATTTCTTCTGGTCCCATAGCCAATCAGTGAACAGCAGTCTGTTCTTGTCACATGTAGTCCACTCAGCTCCGGTTAAAAGTAGGTACCACTACGAATGACACAGTAATGGAAACGGTAGCAAAACGGCCCCAGTGGGGTGAAGCCGGGCTAAATAGACCCAGTGGGAAAGGAGACACGCAGCAGTCTGGACTGGTAAAGACAGTGTGAAAAAGTTAACATTTTGGGCTTTAGGAGGAGGTTTTTATCTCAGCCATGCCAATAACAAGGACAAGGGCTTTAAAGGGCAAAATCACAGACTTTTGACCGCAGTGAAGTTAGCTTTAGGTTGGACATAGGATATTCGTGCTCTGAAGATTCAGCGGGGTCTTCCTCCCGTTTGATCCGATGAAGGCAGTCTGATTACGGGCAGCGGCTCTCTGCCTACTACCTCCTCCTGCGGACGCTGGTTCTCTTAAGGAACATCAATAACTTTCTGAACCAAACACGCTGTTTCATAGTGGTAATGTTTTGTATGTTTTGGGGAAAATGTATCTGCGTCCGAACAGCTGATTTTATGTGTGATAGTTGAGTAAAATAATAAATACAGTCTTCTGCCCTATTATTGTAGTAGTTCTTGAGTTGTATTAACTCAACCTTGCACTACCTCTTCAAAACCCTTCTTATTTCTTCTGGTCCCATAGCCAATCAGTGAACAGCAGTCTGTTCTTGTCACATGTAGTCCACTCAGCCCCGGTTAAAAGTAGGTACCACTACGAATGACACAGTAATGGAAACGGTAGCAAAACGGCCCCAGTGGGGTGAAGCCGGGCTAAATAGACCCAGTGGAAAAGGGGCATAACTTGGCATAACTTAGCCCCTTTTTCACTAAAGTCGACTGAAACTTTAGAGACGTTTTAGTCGACTGAATCTTACTAAGTTTGGCTAAAATATATAGTGGAGGTAGAGTAATGCATTTTTGGTCGTCTTACGTCATTTAATGAAATTTAGATTGTTACACCCAGGTAAATATTTAATATGGGAAAAAATGATAACATGTACATTGTGGATAATACAGACATATTTACGTTTTTCATTTGAAGCAATTTTGTTTGAAATTTGTTTATCAATAAAAACTGTAACAGTCCTATTATTTGTGCAGTACTAAGAACAACTGCCAGTTTCTGTTTAACAGTGAAGCAATTTTATGTTGTCATACACTTATGTTTTACTTTTTGTGTCATTACTGTGAAATGGGGGTATTTTTACAGTAAGATCAAAATAGCTGTGCCCAAACTTAATATTTATTTAACATAAACTAAGCAAAAAAGCCAAAGCAGTGGGTAAAACAAAGTACATCTCATAATTTAGTACACAGTAGAGCCACATTAGTGTGTGCGAGCTGTGTAATACGTCAGAGCACCAGGTGCTGAAGCTAATTATCGAAGGGAAAGCCATGGAGTTTGCTCCAGCAGCTCTGTTATTTGTTTGACAATGCGATTTTTCAGAATTCATGTAACAGCTGATAAGAAGCTAATTCAACCTTGTTCTGTCCAGTAATGTGACAGCAGCAGTTCAGACCTGTACTCTGTTTAAAAGATCTGTTCCACGGTCTGACCTAATTAGACTATAGTTCCTAAACGTTGTCGAAAACAACAAGAATGCTCATGCAGACATGTTGCTGATACCTTCGATGTTGTTACTGGAAAACATTGGATGTCTGAGAGGTGATGGTGCAAGTTCTCCTGTCAAATTACCGTAGCTTAATTTCAGGATGTGCAATTTGTGTTAGCACTTTGTAGAAGTTCAGCCTCATACTTAACTAAAAGTTTCTCTACAGATGCAGATGAACACATTTGAGCTACTTTAGCAATTTTCTCCTTTTATTATCAATGCACTGCAACATTATTTGCAATGATGTTATTTGGTCGCAAGGGTCTTTTATACCGTTTAAAAACACTGTTCTTAAGTAAGTTCTTAAGAGATGGTCGTAAGTCATTTTTCTCAAATCAAGTTTGGTCTCAAGTCTCTGAAAGTAAAGTCCAAGGCTACGTTCACTCTGCAGGTCTTGAGTCTCAATTACAATTTTTTGCTAAAATCATTTCTTTTTTAAATTGGTCGTTACATCTACTAATTAAATGTGACCGCCATCAGACTCCAGTCTGAACGGTTTACGACTCCAAAGCGATCAGCGTGCTGGAAAAGGATAATGTAATGTCACACTCATAAGCAAACTGCTTATTGTTGAGCAATGGGAGCCAAAGGTAAGGAATAAAGAGAGCACAACTTTTAAACAATTGCCTTTCGTGGAGCAGTGTCTGCTACTGCTGTATAGAAGTCTGTGTGGATGCTACGCGGAGCCGTTAATTGATGTGAAAGTCAGATAAAATGCGGCCTGACCGCTCTGACTGCGGACGCTTGAGGATATGTATTCGATTTAGCACAATTTTGATTTTTTTTTGGAGGGGAAAAGATTGGAATTGGGCTGTTCTGACTGGCATGAAAAAGTGGGATGTGTGTGTCCGCATGGCGGCCTACGAAACTGACTCTGTTCCAACAGTTCTATAAGGAGTAATGAGCTAAAGTTCAAAAAACTATTGAGAAAAGCTTGTGAAAGGACTAGTATTTGACCCAAGTCATTCAGTTCAAAAGGAAATTTTAGCATTTACTAAGAAAATGTATGTAAGCTTCTAAGAAGAAATTAAATAAATACATCATTCATTGTTCTGGCATTAAGCAAATTATAATAACTTGGTAATTATACCTGACCTAAAACAGAAAAGGTTTTGTCTGATTTATTGTCAGAAAGTAAAGCAAATGGTTTATGTTCTTTTGTAAACTGTATGTAAACATCTGGTTCATTCTGTATTATGAGAAAGGTTGCTTTCTATGATGTGGTGATTCTTTAGAGCCCGTAACCTGAAATGTGCACGTTTAAAGGCGGACATTCAGAGTGATTTTCAGGAAAAAATAAAAATGAATCCTTCCGAATCCTTCCAGTTCACTTAAATACAGCCAGATCAACCCTGTCCAGCCGACACTTCTGACATTTACAAGACAGAATGACAAATCAGTTATAAAAATGTGCCAGAAGGTAGCTTTAGAGGCAGGCCACTTTCTTCCAAAAACCCCTCCACAATTTGAGGGCAACCCCAACTAAAATACACGTGGACAGAAAATACACCCACATGTGCGTGCTTCTCCTTTTGCAATAAAAGCATCAGTTAACAAGCGATGGATTTTTGTTGGCCAAGCCTGTCGGAGACAGAGGAAGGCGCTCTGGCTGCCAAATCAGTGTTTTCACAGCCTGAATCACAGCTTACCATTGATACTAGCCCAGGGAGGAGTACGCACACACACACACACACACACACACGCACACCAAAGCAAATTACACAACGTACTGATGGAGTGATGCATATGCACTTTCAAATAGACAGGAATAACTTATTCTCCATACACTCATGTAAATATATCCAGAGCGACCTGCAGAAACAACTTACACTGTAAAATTGCACAGTTAACATTATGTAATATTATGCAAATATATGCATATGCATTTGTCTCCCTAGCTGTAGCCTGATCTAAACCTATATTAGAATATACTCCACATCTCCTCACAAATATGAAATCCAATAAAAACATGTCTGCCCAAACATAAAAACAAATGCACTAAGATCCCTGAAATTCAGACAATTCCACACCTGCATTTCTTCATCTCCTCACCCTGACAAGTCACATTCTACACACACACACACACACACACACACACACACACACACACACACACACCAGGCTGCTGCTCACACTGAGTGAAGAGAAAACAACAGTCACCATTAGAGGGCCTTCTTTTCGGAGCAAAATATCTCACCCTCTCGCTTTCTGTCTTATTCTTTCAATCTCTGCTACCTCTCTTTCTCTCTTACACCCCCTCCACCCCAATCTCAATCACTCCTCCGGTGCAGTTTGGGCTGTTTCCATGGCAACTCACCGAGTCCCATGGTCGCTGGAGGGAGAGAGCGTTACCCCACTCGTCCTGCCCAAAATAATAATAGTAAAGAAAAAAAATCTTCACTCAAACTGTGGACTTCAATCTCTGCTTGTGTGTACATTATTACTGTGCGTGGCATCACGGCATGGATGTGTGTGTGTTTCTGTCCCCAAATTGTTGGAGTGGCCACCAATAAAAATAAAAATAAACGTTTCCACCAATGTTTAGTGTCTGCCTAGGTCTTTGTCTTTGTGAGACGCAGAAACAGACTCGTCAGGGCAGCTGCTTCAGATGCTGATCAATAAAGATGATAAAATCTGATTTTTAATCTTACTTTCAGCTATTATGGATGGAATAATTATCAACATATGAAATGGTGGTGTTTAATCTAATGCGTTTTGACTGATTATTAGCATTTACTGTGAAGCTGATTATATTTGCATTATTAGAGGAGGTAGTGTAATCTAATTTCCCATGTTTATATATGATAATGCTTGTCATTATTGGTCCATGTTCGCGCTCAGAGCCCCACGAGGGTCTTAAAACCCCAGAGCCAAGAAGATCCTGGTAAAAATTAATGAGCTTTATGTGTGCAAAGTGTCAAATATTGCGATAAAAGAAGGAATTAATGAGCAAAACTTGGCAGAAAGCAAACGGATAAAAGAAACACAAGGATCCCCCCTTTTTTGGAAAGAGTCATAGGCTTTCATGATTAATTCTAAAACAAAAATTATGAGTCTATGCAAAAGAGATTTTTACCTTTTTGTGCAAATCTTTCAACAATATTTGCATATTTATATACCTTGTCAAAGAATAGCAAAGAATGACAGAATCATGCTTTTAAGTGTGCAGTTTTTTCATTTCATCGACTCATTCAACAGGCATGATGAGAGAGGAGAAAAGGGTGGAGAAAATGAAAGATGGAGAAAAGGTTAAAAAGGGAAGGGGAATGAGAAGGATGGGAGGGATTAAGATCTGCAAGCAAAGGACAAAGTAAAAAAGAAGCGGATTAAAAGTACATTAAAAAGATGGAACTGAATGGACGGAAACACAGGAAGGTAGAAAGTGGCAAAAAACAGGAAGAACTAGAATGGATGTGAAAGAGGCAGATTTTAAGTTCTTAGATAAAAAGGATGAAGAAGTGAAGAAGGGAGGATTAGGGCAAGAAACCAACAAAGTGAATACAAATTTGAAGGGAGAGGATGCTACAAGTCAGAAAAGAAGATTTTTAGGTAAAAAAAAAAAAACAGCAGAGAACTAAGAAAGAATAAAAACATAAAACAGGACAGTAACAGAGGTACAGAAGAGAACAGATTAGAAAAGAACGGAAAAGTACATGAAAAATGACAGAAAAAGTATCTAAAAGTGTTCTCAAATACATTTCTTTATCCCTTATTTTTTCAACCAGCTCTCCTTTACCACCCACAACAACATTGTCTTCTCATTTTCCTCATTAAACTTTTTCCAATTTTCCACTTTCACCCGTCCTTTGTCTCATAATTTCCACCCATCCCCCCCACCCCACCATCTCTTTGATTCATTTTTCAAAAGCCGTCCAAACTCTTGCGTCCCTGCAGCCTCTATTTGTTTGTAGATCAATAATATCTAGTGACAAACGACGGCCTTCTTTCCCCACTAACATGCCAACCTGAAGCCTGACACACTCACTCTCCTTTCTCTTTTCATTTTTCTGCTTTTCCACCCTTCTTCTGGTGAGCAAACGTTTTTGTCGACAGGTAACGTCTATTTGCCTTTTATGTTGTCTGTTAACATTAATAATCAGCAAAAAAATTACACTCAAACCATAGACTGCTTTACAGAACATTATGCTTTAAAATTAAAAGCAAGTTAAAATTCCTTATGAAACTACAGGGTTGTGACAGGCTTTAAACAAAATGTAGCAAATATCATAGAAAAAAACCAAAGCAAAAAAAATTTTTGGGTTCAGTTTGGCATCATAATTTTGCGAACCTTAAATATCTGACCAAAGTTGACCAAACTACATGGAGACATGGTGAGGAAGTGTTTGTTTGCTGTAATGCCACTAAAGAAACTCCCATAGTTCAGGGGTTCCCAAACATTTCAGCCTGTGACCCCCAAAATAACAGTACCAGAGACTAGTACCCCCTTTTGGCAACCCACTAGAAATACATTTAACTATTTCACACTATAATTATTTATTACATAAATAAATATTTTGTGTCATACTTTAATGCTATATTTAATTATTTATTGATGTATAAAATAAATAAATGGTACAGTTAAATTATTTAATAGGACATCTCATGATACATGTATTTATTTCATTGTACTGTATTTATTCTTTTCATTTCACATTTATTAATTTAATTTTGTCCCTTTTGGCCCTCCATACCGCTCAGGGGTCACATCACAATAATTCTACCCCCCACTTGGTGTCTTGCGACCCCCCCGTGGGTCCGACTCCCACTTTAGGAACCCCTGCCATTGTTATTGGGAAAGACATAAACAACTTGCGACTAGGAGTGTAATGGTACACAAATTTGTACCGAAAATATCCGGCACAGCCATGTCGGTTCGGTTTGCACGAGTACCGAACGGATACCTGAACACAAGCAAACAGGAACTAAGTGTGCAATGCAACATTCTGCAGAAAAAACTTTAAAAAGTGACACCAAAGCAAAACAGAGACGGAAGATTAAGGTTTTTTCATGTAGGTACAGTGAAGAAAGAAGGACCAAACTAAAACTTTGTCAGTTTACGCATCTTTGACCTGCATACAACTGAATTACTCACCTGAAACAACTTTAAGCCAGATGTAAACATTCAGGTACAGCTGTGAACGGGATTTGTCGAAATATACTACTACTCCAAAGTGATTTAAACATGTTTTATTCTCAAGTATGGGCACAGTCTTCTTTAAGCATTTCTGAACATTAACAGTACAAGTACAAGTAATGAGAGGAGAATAGATTCTTTAGACTCACTGGGTTCAAATCCGCTAATGTTACTACTTAAAATAAAAAAGATGCCATGGCTGAATGCGCAGCTCTGTGCTTCAGATACTTTAGAGATCAAAAGAGATCTTTGTAAAGAAAAAAAAAAAAAAAACCCTGCCTTTGGGGTTGAACACACTGAATAAATAAATGCAGTGTTTGAAACACTGCATTAAACATGTTCCAGGTGATGTTTCTATTTTGTAAGATTGAAAACTCTTCGGGGAGCAGTGTCACTGTGGACCGGCCTCGGGCTCGAGTAAACATGTCATCAATTTGAAAATTTGTGCGTGTTTTATTGCATGTGTCTATCTCTCCTAGTTGTATGGTAAGAAGAAGTGTCATTTATTCAGCTACACTCAGACACACACACACAGACACACACACACACACACACACACTCGGCAGCCAAGCAGAGAAAATAGTTTGGCTGCACATCCTGTACTCCTTGTTTAAGCTCCACACTGAGAAACACCAAACTCTGTTTCTTTGTCTCTTTTTCTCTCTGTTTTGTTCCCTTTGTCATTCTTTCTTTCACACACTATACTTACACACACACACACACACACTCCTCTCCATGTGGACAAAGCTTTCATTCACAGGAGGTTTTGGTTGACCGGCTCGGCCCGCTGGTGAAACCCGCGACCTGATCCAGATCTGACTGACCAGTTTTCATGTCCAAATGATTGGGCTGAAGTGTTTTGGTGGGCTGGTGTTTTTAAACTGGGTGGGCTGGTGTGATGTTCTGATGGCTACATGGTTATTATGTTATTTCACTGAGATTTAGGTTTGGCCAACCAATTTTATCGTTATTATAATAACAATCACTTGATTGAGTGGTCGTCTTCCCGCTGATCTTTGGTCCTTTTTAGTGTTGTTTAGGCAAGAGATTTTGAATGTAACCAAGTAAGCCTTCATTTTGCACATATTAATGTTTTTAGAGTTTTGGTTCACCAAACTTCTTCCATTATAAAAATGAAGAAGAAATCTATCATCAATGATTTCTCAATGACTACATGTGTTACATTTAGGTTTACATTTTTAATAGTAATTTATATTTTTGCTAGTTTTATTTTTTAAACAAATAGATTTATTACCAGAGCTATAACAATACATTGTGACTACAACAAGAGACAGACATGATTGTAGATTAAAGAGAACGAGGCAAGGTTTGAATACTTTTTTGAGGAAATTCAGAATCATCACTTTTTCTTTTAAACAGAATAAAATTTTTCACATTACAAACTATATTTTAACGGCTCTGTATTCTTTCTGTGTTAATGCATTCCAGATCTGTCTCAACTAAGTACTACAGTTTTTAAACCAAACCTTATTTATGGTGGCTGTAAACCCGCCCTTTTTTGTCTTTTCAACAAACACAATTAAATTTCCACAAATCAAAACTGTGATTTAAATATTTGTTCAGTTCAGATTCAGCCAGTTCAGGTTTGACCAAAACAATTTTAAATGACAAATGATATAATGCAGTCCAGATTACTCTAAAACGTTTTTTGGGCTGAATAAAAAGCAACAATTATCATGCCAACTTTATTGCCCTTTATGCAGAGTCCAAAAAGCTTTAAACTGCTCTTTTTTCTGTTTACAAACAACAGGTAAAATGTTTCAGTTCAGGTTTGACCAGTACTAAGTATTTTAAGTAAATAAGTAAGTATTTTAGATTTCGAACTATGAATGAGAAACCTACAAATGCGATGCCAACTTCAGTGTTGTTAGCAGCTTGTGGTTTTTGACCATATTTTCCTATAATGTATACAAACCATTCTTGCCTTGTCTGTCACTGTTAGCATAAATCTTTCTTCCTACCGTGTACTCAAAATGCTACCACACTTAAGGAAGGTGGGGACTTTTCAGTAAAATTTAGCCAGATGAAGTCATTCAAACTGCAACAACAGGGCTTCGAGAGCCTTCCTTCAAGACAAGAAATATTGTGACGTCTCAAAATCTTAAAGCAGGAGATCTCATTAACCCTTTTTACTACATTTTTAGCTTTTATTTATTTTTTTTATACCTACATTTATAAAGTCTTCTGTTATAATTTTATGTTTTTTGCTCTCTTTTGGAATTTAAACCAGTTTTGATGTCTAACTATGGTTGGTATAGTGAATATTATGCCACACCAACCATGTACCAAAACCAAGACTCTTAAATGAGGGTAATAACATGGACATTGGTAACTGATAGTTTTCAAGTTTTTTCCTGTTTTATTTCAACACTGACTGATGTTTTATAATGCCAATGATAAAGTGGAAATGGTTGGGGCCTTTAAGAAAGTGCTGATGGAGCCCTTAGCTATTCTTTATGACTTAGAGTCATAAAACGTTACAACTATCTTTAAATTAGCTTTAAAGCATTGCAGTTTTACTTAGATTAATGTATTTGCAGCAACGATTTAAGAGAATAATATTCAATTCAGCATTTGAGTGATATCATTTTTGAAAATGTGCATGGATGCAAACTCTTCCAAATGTGGTTATGAAATGCATATGTGGGAGTATGACTATCTATAGATATGTGGTGGACACTTACACTAAGTGTGTATGTGAATATTATGCGGTGACGATGCAGATCGGCCAGCAGAAAGCTGCTATGTTCTCCAATAAACAGATATCTTGGCACAGGGGATGTGTGTGGGAGAGGTAGTACAGTATTACTGCAAATGTGTGTACTGTCGCTGTACGAGTGACTGTGTAAACAAGTGTGAAAAAGGAAAGACAATGGGGCTGAGCACTATCAGACATGCAGAAAGGGAAAACAGCCTGAGCAGCAGGGAAGAAGAATGCATGCGTTTGTGTTGACCAGCTGGTATTCCACATGTGGACGTGTCCCACCGAGCCAGGGAATCCAGCGTTATAAAAAATTAAAAAGCTCTACTTCTACAGTGGAAATCTGCCCTGTGTGTGTCTGCATGTGTGTGTTTGTGTGGGTTTACAAAGGGCCTACCATTTGGTGGGAGTGTGATGAATGTGTTAAGTATGTATGAGTCAGTTTATTTGTATATGTGTTTGTCGAACCACTCAGTATCAGAGCAGTGAATCCAAGTGCAGAGCACAGTACGTCCTCATAAACAATAAAAGAAAGGCAAACATCTAAGAAGAAAAGTTAGATTGACTATAGTATTTTATTTACTCAATATGTACTCTATATATCTGTGTGGAACAAACATGATTATTTTTGGTGAAGAGGACATAGAGTGCTGTAGTATTTGCCAAATTAAATTTTTTTTCTGTTTTTGCTTTAACCATACTGACATGTTAATCCAATTTTATAACCGGACAAAGATAAGAGTTAATGTAAAATGCAGTTTTCAAATAATAATTCCAGTTATTAAGGGAAAAGCTATAAAAACAAGGCTCTATGTAAAAAAGGAAATGGCTCCATCCACCATTGGTGGCAAAAGCTGCCATCAAGCAATTGCAATAAATGGCACTGGTTCTTTAACATCGTTGTAAGGGAATATTGGCTCCTCACCTCTTGCAGACTTTTTAATTGAGCCACATTGGAGCGCTTTCAAATATGAACAACCTGTTAAAGGTCATGCCACAAGATTTCAATTCAATTTAGGTCTGGACATTCTAAAAATATTCACTTAGCTTTCTTTTGAGACATTGATTTGACTAGCTGGTGTGTTTTGGATTATTGTCTTCCTGCATCATTAAAATGTACTTGTGCTTAATACCAGGGTAGACGGCTAGGCATTCTCTTCAGGATTTCCTAGCAGAGAACTTCCATCAATGATGGCAAATCATCCACTTCCTGAAGCAGCAAAGCAGCCCAAAGCATTACCCTACCACCACCATGTTTGGCTATCGGCATGAAGTTATTTTCCTGAAATGCTGTATTAGTTTTGCACCATGTAACAGGACACACAGCTTCCAGAGAGTTCCACATTTCTCTCAACCATCCTTAATTTTAAGTCTTGGGGATGTTTTCTTTCAGCAATGGTTTGGCCTTGGGACTATCCCATGGATGCCATTTTCACCCAGTACCTTTTTGTTATTGTTGAACCATGAATACTGACCTTAACTGAGGCCTGCAATGCTGTTCTGGTGTTTTTGGTTGAGTCGCTGGGAAGGTTCACCACTGTTCCATGTTTTCTCCATTTGTGGATAATGGCTCTCACTGTGGTTCCCTGCAGTTTCAAAGCTATAGACATGGCTTTGTAACCCTTTCCAGATTGACAGCTCTGAAATGACTTTACTTTTCATCTGATCATTAACTTTTTTAGATGCTGCCTTTCTGAGATCTTCTGCCTACTTCATTTTGCTAGACAGGTTCTGTTGAAGAGATTTCCAAAGTTTAAAGGTCTTGCAGTAATGTGGTCTGGGTGGGGTGAAATGGTTACCGAAACTGAATTTGACTTTTCAAACAATGTGGAAAATCACAGATTACTGATGTAATGGGGGATGAATACTTCACAATTAGAGTTAGATAGGCTTAGATAGCGTTTTTCCCTTAATAAATGAAATCATCATTTGAGAATTGCACTTTTTATTTACATTGGTTATCTTTTTCTGATATTAAAAATTGCTTGAAGATCTGAAACAGTAAACATAAAGAAAACAAATGAAAAACGACAAGATCTGCGAGGGGGCAAATGCTTTCTCACAGCACTGGAAATACAGATCAATACAGTGGGTCAGTGTGTTGGAACTCTGTGATAGTCCCGTCATTGTGTCATTTTAATCCACAATAACATGTGATTTTTTTTTTTACTGGAAAGAAAGACAGCCTTATCCTGCGTCTGTACGTTCTGTTTCTCAAATGTGATAATGTAATTATCAGCAGAGTGAGTAAAAACCTTGTTCTCTATGAGCATGAATAGCTAAAGGGCGATTCAGTGTTATTTCTCTCAGAATACATGAAAGTACAAGAAGTTTCAACATGACTCAGTGGGAAAACAGTCCAGCTATGAGTCTGCATTGAGACAGTGACTTCCTATCAATGCAGTTTGTCACATATGATTCAGTATGGAAACAGTGAGTGAAAGCATGGCTCAGTGTCAATGCAATCAGCATAAACGTCTCAGACAGCCATAACATATCTCTTAAATTAAACCAAGCACATGGCTAATTAGCATACAGATACACAAGCTTTTCTCAATCATTTCACAACCTTTACATTCATTTGTGCTATTTAGACTGACATGTAATCTGCTTTCAGTCATTTACTGGCTGAACAGATGCTGAAATAAACACAAAGCCTGAGAAATACATTCGCAGTTCGCTCCAGCGATGAAGCAATCTCTGCGTCTTTCCTGCCATGGCTGTCACATAAACTTTCTCCCGCATCTGTGTTTGCATTTGCATGCACAGCAGTTGTTCGCGTGCACAGCAGTCAAGGCTTTCAGCTCGTCTTGGCATCCATCTTTTTGCACCTTTGATTTTATACAATGCATTGTCACGAGATGCCTGTAAAACCTTTACTCCACTTTCCGTTGATACATTTTCTTTTTCCAAACAGATTTGTCTTGAAATGAAGAAAAATCAACAACAGTTTGATACTTTTTTGGACTTGAATGAAGGTCAGCTTTGTATAGGCTACATTATTTGTAAATTCTCATTAATATATCTACAGGGCTCTAAGTATAAGGCCCAATTTCATTTAAAGTGTTTGTTTACTTTGTGCAAAATATAATTTAATCAAATAAAAGTAGAAACTGAAAGCCATGGTTTGTTCTTGAACTTTGAAAAAAGTAATTTTAAAAATGATAAGTAGTTTATTTCCAAATAGTTTTTTTATTTTTTATTATTTGGGTTGTTTTTGTTCTGATACCTTTTAAATTTTATTTCAAATAAAGTTTGAGCTTTTAACGAATGTTTTTGAACTTAGAATTAGTTTTGGATACTTTTTCCCTACTTTTTTCCATTAATTTAAATGAAGTCTACAAAGACAGTGTTGAAAGATCCACAATTAATTCAAACCTGTGCACCCAACTCTTGTTTGTAAAAATCACTCAAGTAAAATCGTTCGACCCTGGAAAAAGAACAGTGCAAATAAATCCTTAGAAGCCCAGAATGAGTGACAATTCAATACAGATATCTGACTGCTGCTATATTTTATTTAATGTCTGATAAGTGAAACTTGTTTCAAATTCTAACATTTATGGTCATTTTAGTTTTTTATTTTATTTTAACAGCCATTATTATTGTCAAATTAAACATTAACAGTGTTGACCAGCATTTCTTAAAGCACAAATAATGGAACAAGTCTTTATGTAGTTTTTCTTCACTGCAGGGGAGTTACAATAATACAATATGGATTACTGAGTCCAATAAACATACAAAAGCCAACCAGATGTGCCCTAAGTAAAGATGTAAAAGAAACCTTAAAAGAAATATATCTTTTATTACAATAGCATAATCTGTCACCAAAAAAAAAAAAAAATCACATTTTTAATTTAGGCACATTCCATTATTGTTGGGAAAAACAAATTAGGAAATAATTGTTTTTCCTTTAACAAAACTACTGTGGCACAATTGTTGGGTTATCTGCTATTAATGGTGTGTAGATCTGTCGCTTTTTCCTAAACATTCCTCTTTACACAACCTCTCTCATCCAGAGTCCTCAGTCTTCTCATGCGGTCTTCGTTTCATCTTATAAACCAGAATTTCTATAGTATTTAGCACTAGGTACTGAGATGGAGAAGGTTGATTTTAGGTTCTGGTGAACTGTTTGAGTGTTGATTTAGCCACAAGTTTTGAATCATTATCCTGCTGAAAGTCCCAATGATGACGCATTCCTGTTTGCTAATGGAGGTTACCAGATTTTTATTGAAAATCACCTTATATTCGGGCGCAGCGGTGGTGCAGGAGTGTACCGCGTGACCCATGTTCAAAGGCTACAGTCCTCGATTCAGACATCATGAGTTCAGCTCCCAGCCCAGTTGACCTTTGCTGCATGTCTTCCCCTATCTCTCTCTCTACCCCAATTCCTGACGGTCAACTTACAAAATCACAGATCCTCTCCCATACTCAACAGCAGGCATCAGGTGTTGTTTCTACATATTCACCCTGTGTTTCATGCTAAAGCCTGTTTGGAGCCTTTATTGCCAAAATATTAAATCTTAGTGTCATAGTTCCAGTTAAAGTCCCAGCAGAGAGATTAGCAAACTCCAGAAAATGCTTCTTGCTGGCATCAGTCCCAAAAAAACGGTCTAATGGTAGAGTCTAATGGTTGTCATGGAGACTTAGTTACCCCAAGATACTACTCTATGCAGCAGATCTTCAACAGAGAGCTTTGGAGGTTTTTTAAGCTCCGTTACTATCTTGCTCATAGTCCAGATTGGCAAAAGAAAAAACATGGGTCCCCATCCAGACTTGTGGCCAGTGGCAAAAAGAAATCGGCTCAAATTTATACCCCAGGGAAAGAGGAAGTCATAGATTACAAGTTGCTTGAAACTCTTTAAATTAAAAAAGTAAAGCAGTACTTTTAAAAAAAGGGGTACCAATGATTGTGTCCCTTGTAATTTAGTAAAATAAGTATTTATTTGGGATATGTGGGATTATTGACTCTATCGAATAAACCACCTAATTAAAAGGTCTGGGTTTTCTAAATGTGTCTGATTGATATTATGTTACTGCAATAACAGACATATTTTATGGCTTTTTGTACATCTCCAGCAGGGATGCCAATAACTGTGGCTGACACTGTAATTAATCCGATAAGCTGACAAGAAAACCGCCTTTCTATACCTTTTTATCTACTAGAGTGGTACTTCTGCAGGATGCATACTTAATGTACTCACAGAGGCTAAGTGTTGCACAGCCTCTCTTATTTCCAGCCAGTTCACTTCAGAATATAGGCAGCTTGCAGAGTCGGATATTTACCAGCTGTGTGTCCAGAAGCAGTGCAGTAGAGGGGAGCTAATCCAGTAAAGTAACAGAGAAGCAGCAGAGTCAGAGGTCATTATCATTCACACGCAGCTGAACACAATACTCACACTATGCACAATGCTCAATCTTCAGACACACACTAGGTTCTGTACATCTGACGTGCACGATGAGCCTCCATATACAAGTCCTTCTCAAAATATTAGCATATTGTGATAAAGTTCATTATTTTCCATAATGTCATGATGAAAATTTAACATTCATATATTTTAGATTCATTGCACACTAACTGAAATATTTCAGGTCTTTTATTGTCTTAATACGGATGATTTTGGCCTACAGCTCATGAAAACCCAAAATTCCTATCTCACAAAATTAGCATATTTCATCCGACCAATAAAAGAAAAGTGTTTTTAATACAAAAAACGTCAACCTTCAAATAATCATGTACAGTTATGCACTCAATACTTGGTCGGGAATCCTTTTGCAGAAATGACTGCTTCAATGCGGTGTGGCATGGAGGCAATCAGCCTGTGGCACTGCTGAGGTCTTATGGAGGCCCAGGATGCTTCAATAGCAGCCTTTAGCTCATCCAGAGTGTTGGTTCTTGAGTCTCTCAACGTTCTCTTCACAATATCCCACAGATTCTCTATGGGGTTCAGGTCAGGAGAATTGGCAGGCCAATTGAGCACAGTGATACCATGGTCAGTAAACCATTTACCAGTGGTTTTGGCACTGTGAGCAGGTGCCAGGTCGTGCTGAAAAATGAAATCTTCATCTCCATAAAGCTTTTCAGCAGATGGAAGCATGAAGTGCTCCAAAATCTCCTGATAGCTAGCTGCATTGACCCTGCCCTTGATAAAACACAGTGGACCAACACCAGCAGCTGACACGGCACCCCAGACCATCACTGACTGTGGGTACTTGACACTGGACTTCTGGCATTTTGGCATTTCCTTCTCCCTAGTCTTCCTCCAGACTCTGGCACCTTGATTTCCGAATGACATGCAGAATTTGCTTTCATCCGAAAAAAGTACTTTGGACCACTGAGCAACAGTCCAGTGCTGCTTCTCTGTAGCCCAGGTCTGGTGAATGCGGCACCTGTAGCCCATTTCCTGCACATGCCTGTGCACGGTGGCTCTGGATGTTTCTACTCCAGACTCAGTCCACTGCTTCCGCAGGTCCCCCAAGGTCTGGAATCGGCCTTTCTCCACAATCTTCCTCAGGGTCCGGTCACCTCTTCTCGTTGTGCAGCGTTTTCTGCCACACCTTTTCCTTCCCACAGAGGTGCCTTGATACAGCACTCTGGGAACAGCCTATTCGTTCAGAAATTTCTTTCTGTGTCTTACCCTCTTGCTTGAGGGTGTCAATAGTGGCCTTCTGGACAGCAGTCAGGTCTGCAGTCTTACCCATGATTGGGGTTTTGAGTGATGAACCAGGCTGGGAGTTTTAAAGGCCTCAGGAATCTTTTGCAGGTGTTTAGAGTTAACTCGTTGATTCAGATGATAGGTTCATAGCTCGTTTAGAGACCCTTTTAATGATATGCTAATTTTGTGAGATAGGAATTTTGGGTTTTCATGAGCTGTATGCCAAAATCATCCGTATTAAGACAATAAAAGACCTGAAATATTTCAGTTAGTGTGCAATGAATCTAAAATATATGAATGTTAAATTTTCATCATGACATTATGGAAAATAATGAACTTTATCACAATATGCTATTTTTTTGAGAAGGACCTGTACAACTTGTACTTTTTCGTGCTGCGTCTCTTCTGCAAAGACATGTGAAGCTGGAAAAAATAATTTCTATTAAATTCAACTCCTTTCTTACCAGAATTTTAACCATGAAAAACCTACAACAGCCCACCCGCCCGAACAGGAGCACAGACACACACTCTTTTATATGTATATATATATATATATATATATATATAGGAGTTGGACAATGAAACTGAAACACCTGGTTTTAGACCACAATAATTTATTAGTATGGTGTAAGGCCTCCTTTTGCGGCCAATACAGCGTCAATTCGTCTTGGGGATGACATATACAAGTCCTGCACAGTGGTCAGAGGGATTTTAAGCCATTCTTCTTGCAGGATAGTGGCCAGGTCACTACGTGATACTGGTGGAGGAAAACGTTTCCTGACTCACTCCTCCAAAACACCCCAAAGTGGCTCAATAACATTTAGATCTGGTGACTGTGCAGGCCATGGGAGATTTTCAACTTCACTTTCATGTTCATCAAACCAATCTTTCACCAGTCTTGCTGTGTGTATTGGTGCATTGTCATCCTGATACACAGCACTGCCTTCAGGATACAATGTTTGAACCATTGGATGCACATGGTCCTCAAGAATGGTTCGGTAGTCCTTGGCAGTGATGCGCCCATCTAGAACAAGTATTGGGCCAAGGGAATGCCATGATATGGCAGCCCAAACCATCACTGATCCACCCCCATGTTTCACTCTGGGCATGCAACAGTCTGGGTGGTACGCTTCTTTGGGGCTTCTCCACACCGTAACTCTCCCGGATGTGGGGAAAACAGTGAAGGTGGACTCATCAGAGAACAATACATGTTTCACATTGTCCACATCCCAAGATTTGCGCTCCTTGCACCATTGAAACCGACGTTTGGCATTGGCATGACTGACCAAAGGTTTGGCTATAGCAGCCCGGCCGTGTATATTGACCCTGTGGAGCACCCGACGGACAGTTCTGGTGAAAACAGGAGAGTTGAGGTGCACATTTAATTCTGCCGTGATTTGGGCAGCCGTGGTTTTATGTTTTTTGGATACAATCCGGGTTTGCACCCGAACATCCCTTTCAGACAGCTTCCTCTTGCGTCCACAGTTAATCCTGTTGGATGTGGTTCGTCCTTCTTGGTGGTATGCTGACATTACCCTGGATACCGTGGCTCTTGATACATCACAAAGACTTGCTGTCTTGGTCACAGATGCGCCAGCAAGACGTGCACCAACAATTTGTCCTCTTTTGAACTCTGGTATGTCACCCATAATGTTGTGTGCATTTCAATATTTTGAGCAAAACTGTGCTCTTACCCTGCTAATTGAACCTTCACACTCTGCTCTTACTGGTGCAATGTGCAATCAATGAAGACTGGCTACCAGGCTGGTCCAATTTAGCCATGAAACCTCCCACACTAAAATGACAGGTGTTTCAGTTTCATTGTCCAACCTCTGTATACACACACACACACACACACACACACAAGCATGGTAGGCGCTGTAAACAAAGACTGACAGTTAACTGCAAGTTGGTGTAACTTCTTGTAGTCTAACATCCTGTTAATTCCTGCGACAGATTAGACAAACATTGTCAGAGTCCCACATGTTAGCTCGTACACAATAACACAAAAGCAGCCAAAGGCCTAGTACAAAGACAAGCCAAAAACAAGCTAATAGAGCACAGATGTAGAGCTGATCAGAAGGCCACACTTCTCTTCACTCTCAACCAAAACTGTATGTATTTAATTAGAAATATATATCAGGAAACTATCACTGGGATCACTTTTGACCCAACCAGAAAGGCAGCCAGAAAAAGCCCCGGAAGCATAGACGCTTTCATGCTCTGCAGTCTTTGCTGGTTTAACTCACGCTTTCTAGAAAGCATCCGTCACTCCAACCGGATGCCTTCAGAGGTGTGTTTTCACACGCCAACAGGCTGTATTAATGCAATCAAAACTCAACAGCTAAAGCTTGTGACCTTCCAAAGGGAACACATGTTAACAGTCGTGATACCATGTAATCACTTCTATGTGTGGCCTTAACAAATACAGTCAAGAATTCTAAAACAAACTATAAAAGCAAATGGTTTTTTTTGGTTATAATCAGTAAATATAAGCTACAAGAATGATTTAGAACAGTGGATGAGCTTACTTACAACTGTCTATCGTAAGGAATTACTTTAAATTTCACTAAGTATCTTAAAAGATGAAAAACATAAAGAAATGGTCATTCTTTACAGGATTTCTAAGCATACACAAAAAGCCTAATAAAATATCGGCATTGCATGGTGACCCAACATGAAGCAGGCTTAGTTTTAAACACCAACATTCTCATGATAGTACAGCTAACTCAATTTTCCCAAAGGGTTCATTGTATTTCTTTCTTTACTGAAAAACAAACAACCCAAAAAACTCAAAGTATTGACTTTATATGACCTAAAATGCTCCTAGACTCTTCAGCAGGACCCAACATACCTCATGTCTGAAACACAAAGATTTTGGTTCAATAATCTTAAAAGGCCAACCTCCAAGTGGGAATAACAAAAGACAAACAGTTGGAGTTGATAATTCTGGCAGCTTGATACAAACATCATTTGTGAAAGATGCCTGTTTCATTCTTTTCAAGCATAGAGCTGGTGGCATGGATGAAACAAGTTAGTCACATTAAAACATCTGCTAATATCATGTAATGTGCAGTAATTTTAATACCCGTAAAAGCCCGATATTCTACTGTCCCATCGTAGAAGTACTGGATGAGATCCTGTCTGCATCTACCTGTGCTTAATTGAATTTTGATTTGCTGCAGCCAGATTAACCTATGTGGTTAATCACATAGGTTAATCTGGCTGCAGAATATCAAAATACAGTTAACCATCCAGCACAATATTGTGCAAAACTGCTCAGACCAAAATGATGTCACAGACCTGAACATTATCTGAACATTACTCCAGCTGCATGCCACCAGGGCATATGTTTGTATGTGCACATCTGCAATCTCCTGCTTAAAATAATCTGTTAACACTCCAGCATGGAGAGCACCTGCACGGTTAGATCTTTAGAGCACCAGGTTTTCATCCTCAAATGTGGATCTAGATTTTAGCGTAATTTAAAATGACATAACTTAGGAGATGAATTATTGACACTCATCACTCTGCATAAAAAATAATTTAGAAGTATCTCACACTAACATCCAAATGGATACATCCTGAAAAGTATCTGAAAACAACCAAACACCCAAAGCCTTTTGCCAGGTGCACAACTGGGGGCCATTGGGCCTATTGATAATAATGTCTTATTACAGAGTAAATGAAGATTTGTTAAATTATTACCACAACCCACTGACAAACCATTAGCAAAACAATTGAAAAATCAAGCATGAATCCAGGAGTGAGTGCTAAGGGAGATATCAAGGTTTCTGCATAGTGTATTTCTGCTCTGCTTTGAATCCTCACAGCCCCCCAGGGAAGAATTACACGGAGAAAATCAGGATGTTGTTAGTGAGGAAAAAAAAAGAGCTTGGGCCTCCCAGAGAACATCAACAAGTGTAATGCTCCACAGATGTAGGGTCAGTACAAACACTCTCCTATTGCTCAGTATTGTAACTTAAAGAGAAAGCTGCTCCATGAAAGAAGAGCCATGAATGTCATACAAGCAACAGCAGATCAACCAGTTCACAAAACCAAACTGCTGTTTTAAGATTTAAAACCAGACTTACAGTGCAGACTCTGAGCTGGACTTATGATTAAAAAGTTTTTAAGGTTTTACCATGTTCCTTCTTTTGTAAGACATAGAAAAATGTAAATATGTAAAAATGTAAATAAAATTAACTATAGAATTGGAGTAGGTCACATATAAACAGCAAAAAAGTGGCATTTTCCAGACTAGGTTGCTGTGCTCTTTTAATGTTGCAGTGTGGTGTTGGACTTTAGGTTCAGTTGACTTTCTTTAGGAACTTTATTTGTTGAGAGATGAAAAGCAATAAAGTTAATAACGTTTCTTGTACAATTAGTGCCCTTGTTGTGCTTTACTTTCACAAATTATACTGGTTGATTAGTCACAAACAAGCAATTATAGGAATAAAGCTTTATTCCTCTGCTTTTAAGTTGGAAGCAAATTAAATAAAAGGAAATTGCTCACCACCGTTATTTCTGTACCTTTGACCTCATCCAGAAATGAAATTTGTATGGACATAAAGCTTCATAAACCCTCCCCTAAAGATTTTTAAGGCAGCAGATGTATCTTTGTGTGTTGTATCTGGTTTGAGCAACATAGGGAAGATTCCCCTTGGAAGTCCATTTTCTGTACAAACCAGCATATTGCAGTTCAGTATCCATCTCCAAAAGTTAAATATGTTACACAAATTATCCACAAGAAGGATAGCATATATATTAAAGAGCTCAAAGAGCCCAAACAAACAAGGCCTGCTGCCAGTAGTTGTGTAACAGCATTCAGGGTGGATTTTGCCTTCAGGCGTACACACAAACACATGGTCCAGGTCTGGTCTGCTGTGTTGTTTAAACCCTTCAGGAGATTTCTTTTTGGTGGAATATTCTTCCATCAGTAATGCCAAATAAATTCTAAGAAATACAGCTAACAAAAGAAAAAAATTATAAAATGATGAGCAGCAGTGTGCTTTTTTTCTATAGAAACCAACATTAAACAAATAAAACCTGCTTTAGGAACGTTAAAGGTGGAAAAAAGGAACTGACCCAACAGGAACAAAACCAGTTCTTATAAGATGCATCAAAGCAGCATTGGGCTGATAAAAGACTAATTTCCTTGGCTACATTGCCTTTTCCGTTTCTGCCTACTCTGTTACACCTCTATCATCAGGGGATTTTTTGGAATACCACAATACTAAAATAATTAAAAAAAAAGAGCTACGCAGAAGCTCCTCCATTAGTATCCTTCCTCCTTATTTCTTCGAAAGCACCTTTAGCTCTTTTCAGCTCTGAACTCACATCCTCGGTCTCTCAGCGAGACCTTGGAGGCTTCATGAAAGTATGATTCGACTGTTTTAAAAAGACCTTTTCACTTCAAAAAGCATTACCAAGGACCAAATTCTGCACAATGGAGAGATGACAATATAGACTACAAAGTACAATTTCTAACATTTATCATGTTGGATCACCTCTCTTTAAGCCGCCAAATATGTTTTGTTCTCCTGTTGGACAGAGTAAAAACCAGCAATTCTGAAATAAAAACTCACTCTGCTTTTATCACCTCACTTTGTTCTAATATTAGTCCTGGTAAAATAGAAATACATGAAATTTATGCATGGACCAAATTTCAATAAAAGCCCAGGAATCACTTAAAATAAAACAGCATTAATATTTTCTGAAAGAACAACCTGATGAAATTAAACTACACCAATCTGCAAACAGGTGGCTGTTATTGTTGGTAAATGTTAATGTGCATTGTGTATTATTATCAGGCTTACCCTTCTCCTAGAAACATGAACAGGGAAAGCCAAACAAATCAATAATGTCAGACATTTGCATGAAGATTTACAACAAAACCTTCATACTACTGACAGCTCTACTTTTATTTTCTCAACGGTTCTGAGATTGTTGATTCTTTCATGTTTGATGAATGAAGCAGAGACATTTATTCCTAAATCTTTTGTCTAAATCCGACCAATTTTACCCTTTTTCCAAAAGGAAAATAAATGACGGATGTCTGTGAAACACTGACTCCGCAGCTGCTTGTGTAGAAATTAGCAGAAAATTTGACAGGAAAACAGAAAAAAGTAAAACGGACAGACAGCTCAGATTATTATAAACTGTCTTCTCTTAAACTTTTTTTTTTTTTTATCAGGCATTGAAGTGTCTTAGAAGCAGGCTAACTGTAAACACATTTTAAAAAGGTCACAGTTTCAAAACCAATAACAATTTCTGACATAGCATTAGTAAGGTTCAAAATCCTTTCAAATGAAATACAGGAAATGTGCTGGCGACTAGAAAGATTCTCCATCTATATGTAGCACAGTGTATCTCCTCCCCCTTCCCCACCTGTTGCTGCATAGTGTTAGCTGGTTTTAGCAGGTGAATTCTCCTACATGTTCTATTTGGGAAAATTTCCATTTTTGACAACCTAAACGTTTGATACTAGAAGTGGCCCAACAGTCAGGATCTAGTGTGTCTACACAGATAATTAATCAACTGACATCAACTTAAAGGGCTTTAAAAAGAGGTGAGCTACACATCATTTAAACTAACTACATTTACTGGTGTTTATTATTTGCTTTTTTTCAAGGGTTTTGCACCGTTGCTTCCGTTTCCCACCTCAACCTTCTTCCATTTGGTACCCATCAACTTACCATGACGCATCTGTTTAAAAATCGGTAATGACCTGCTGTTTCTCTGTTGTTTTAGCTCACACTGACATTTGATTTAGTCAGTCAGTCATTTGATTTACAATATGTTAATTGGGAATAAATTCATCCTGATCTTTTCTAGTTTTATGAAATTTGTACATAACTAGAGTTTTTGAGATGCACCAGACCTTTTGAATGGATCTTTGTTTAAAAAACTAATGGCATTGTGTTACCTGGTGTTTGGTCAAGAACAGGAGGAGGAGGACCAGAGCAAGATGGGGACTACTGGTATACATTAGAATAGACTTGGACTACACTCACACCTGACTTTAAAGTCAGTTTCAGTACAAGAAACTGTCTTATATGTCCCTATGTGTCATAGGAAGGCATGGACTAGATACTGGTATTAAGGTATACAAAGTATTAAAAAGGCTGTATTTTCAGAACCACTAAAATGTTGTCACAAAATTTCTCTGGGTTAAAGTCCTATTAATAAGATGCCATTAAAAAAAGTGCTGGAGTTGCTGGAATTTCCTCCGACCGATAGTGAAGACAAGGTAAAGCAGCGCTGTCCCTCCACCATCCTCTGCTGTGCACAGCCAGCTAGCTGGTTAAAGAAAGTCAATAACACTTTTACCTTGCTTACAAGATAGAAAGGTCAGCTGTTGGAAACTTCCTCGGTAATGGGAAATATAAAAAGTCATGGTGTTCACAATAGAAGGAGCGCCACCTGTCAGTCTTTTTACATAAATGCCGTTTTGAACTGCAGCTGAGAAGCTGACTGCAGCCTTGGTACCTTTGGCAGATGGTCCAACTAATTAACCAGCTGAAATCTGATGGTCCTACTTGTGTTAATTATTCTGTAAAATTAGCATGCAAAAACTAATACTGGAATAAGTGGGTGTTTACTCTTTATTTTTTACCTAATTCTACACATTTAAATCCAAATACCAAAAATGGTATAGATAACCATACTCCTACTTTAATAAAAAATTTAAAAATCTAAAAATCAATACGCTGCGTTATTTTAGCAGCAGTATGAAAAATAGTTGCTTTTCTGTTTTTAAATAAAAAGCATTTACCTCTCCTTTTATACTGTATTTATGTTTAAATTGTTTGTGTAAAACATTATACCATGGTATTTTCCCTCAAGGCTATCATACTTTATACATTATTTATTATTTAGCAGGTGTAGAAATAAATAGATCATGGTAAACTTTTTTCAGTTTTGAAAATGTTATTTTGTTTTAAAACTGTAAAACGTTGGTACTTTTGATCAAGATAGCCTTTAAACAGTTGCAATGCACCGTACCATAATGGATTAGTACTCAAAAAATGTTTTAGTGTGATTGAAAACGTTAAATGTTGAGAACTTTTTAACCCGACAGAAATCTCTTTCATGCATAAACGTATTCAGTGGTTTTCTCTCATGATTTCCTAACCTTAAATTTTATGGATATAGCCTTTAACCTCAGCTTTTATAACACTATAAAGGGTTGGAAAAAAGTGAAGGAAAACCAGGAAATTGAATATCTTGGAAACACAAAATCTATCTGGGTTCACTGCAACCAAACATATTAGTTTCTGGAATAATTAGCGAATATATTAACAAAAAAAAAGTCTTCTATACATCTGAGAACACTTTTAAGTAGTCTATAAAACCTGCCTGGCTGATTCAGTCCAACTAAGAAAAAGCTCCATCTCCGTCTACAGCGGAAATGCAGGTTGGGGAATCCTTCATAATATTTACAGAGTTTAGTGAGTTGGCTGATGGCTGTGTTTTCCTATCCTCTAACAGAGAAAGTGATTTGACTGATGCTTGTAACAGATTGCATCACAGCAGGGGACGAACTAAAACGGTTTACGCACCGCGGCTCTCCCTAAACTGTCTAACAGTGGCAGCGCTCCACCTTGTAAATTTGGAATAGCAATTTTAGACATTTCCCAGTATGCCATCTCCAATTGGCCTGAACTTGAGGGACCGTTTGAGATCACTGAGGACCACCTTTGAAGAGCAGAAAAAAGAACTCGGCTTTGCAAATGCAAACACTCGATGGGTCTTTAGGAATGCACCTGAGCACAAAACAACTCATTTTTATTCATACTTACTGTTATTTTCCCTCTTTCGGTTAATGCTTTTAATGCCTTTATACAAGTTCATTCCTGCCATACAAATGCGTATACTGCTTTGACATGTGGCCCACACTCACCTGGCAAACATTGAGGTCTATTTGCAACCGCAAAATAAATATCAGCAGGAATTACGGAAAATGTCACACCACCAATAATTTGGCTCTTTTGTTGAGAAATCCACATAAGGCCAAGCAGAGGCCTACATTTACATTTGTGTTGACAATGGTAAATAACCTCTGTTAACTTAAAAGTCTGTCTCAACATGGCTCTGTCACAGTCCAACAGCCTTGAAAACCCCAAATAGGTTAAAATGAACATGTTTAAAATTCAATTCAATTCAGTTTATTTATATAGCGCCAATCCACAACACATGTCGTCTCAAGGCACTTCACAAAAGTCAGGTACATACATTCCAATTAATCCTAACCATTGAACAGTGTAGTCAGATTCAGTTATTTATTCAAATTGGATAAAAAGTTTTTCTATCTAAGGAAACAGAGCAGATTGCATCCAGTCAGTGACTTGCAGCATTCCCTCCTCCTGGAAGAGCATGTAGAGACAGTGGACAGTCACTGGCGTTGACTTTGCAGCAATCCCTCATAATGAGCATACATGTAGCGACAGTGGAGAGGAAAAACTCCCTTTTAACAGGAAGAAACCTCCAACAGAACCAGGCTCAGTGTGAGCGGCCATCTGCCACGACCGACTGGGGGTTTGAGAGAACAGAGCAGAGACACAAAAAGAACACAGAAGCACTGATCCAGGAGTCCTTTCTATGGGAAGGAAAAGTAAATGTTAATGGATGTAGCTCCTTTAGTCGTTTCATCTAGAAAGAAATAACAGATAAACTCTGAGCCAGTTTTCAAGGTTAGAGTCTGAAAGAGAGCACATATAATTAGTTACAGTAAAAGCTCAGTCAATTGCCATGTCTAGGAGAGAGAAAGGGTTAAACACTGAAAGACAGGGCCATGTGAATCATCGGTAGAGGGTGAGCATTAAGTTGTTGCCAGCAGAAGCTTGGACGATGCCCCTCTCCAGAAAGGTGTCACAGGTAGACACAGAGTCAGGCCAGGTGTAGCTTCTAGGAAGAGAAAAGAGAGAGAACAAAGTTAAAAGCTGAAATAACAGCAAATAATGCAAAATTGGAGAGTAGTGTGAGAATGTAGCGAAAAGGGTGAAAGTGGTCATTACCAAATGTATCTTTTTTTCTTCTTTTGAAGGGTGCGGAAACACTTATCCAGTTTACCACAACCACAGAAAATGCAACAGTTGCAGTGCCTTGCAAAATAATTCCCAGCCCTTGATTTTCTTTTCACTTTTTGTCATGATACAACCACTGACTTTCATATGTTTTGTTGGGATTGTATGCAATAGACACAAAGTAAAACATAATGTTAAATGAAGAAATCCATCTACCCATCCATCAACTCTGACCATCTTCCCTGTCCCTGTTGAAGAAAAGCATACCTGTAGTATGATACTGCCATCGCCATGTCTTACAGTAGGGATGAAAGTGTCAAGATGTTATGCGGTTCTACTTTCTGCCACACATCTTGTTTCACATGTACAGTTAAGCCCAAGTTTAGTTATTTTCCGTATAGCAAGAAAACGTTTTTTGATTGGAAATGACATGGTTATCTTCAAAAAGATAAGGCGACAATGAATAAGGGGTTTTATATTGGGGAAAAAAAATATTTCTCTGCTTTTATTTACATTTGGAGAAAAAATGACATGTCAATCAATCAATGCAAAAGTATATCTTGACTATTACAGCAACCAAACATTTCTCACAACTGCTGACAGTTTGTTTTGGATGAGATCCAAGTCTTTGAGATAGGAAAGCCTCCTTGCCATCACCCTAATCTTTAGCTCCCTTCACAGATTTTCTATCAGACTCAAGCCAGCTGGACCACTCCAGAACATTAATACTTTGGTAGGCTAACCATTCCTTCACCACTTTCTCTAAATTTGGATTAAGTTACCTCGCCCATAAGCTGAAAAACACCTCCAAAGCGTGATATTCCCACCACCATACTTGGCCATGCATAAATTACACACAAGTGAGTGCTATCATCTAATCTGTTGACTTCTGACAGCAATTGGTTGCACTAGATTTTAGTTAGAGGTATCAGAGTAAAGGGGAGAGTGAAAATAACCACCACACTTTTCAGATTTTCATCTGTAAAATAGTGAATCTTTTTCTTTCCAGCACTGTATTGCGCTTCAAACATGTCGCATCAAATATTTGCAACTGAGAGTAGAATTAACAACATCAGTTGTTTTGTTTTAGATGTCAATTACCTTTTAACAAAGATCTGAAGCCAATAATAAGTTCTCCAAGAAACTAAGGAATCCGCCTGCCAGGACCAACATTAATCATTTGGATTTCATAGTTTTGCAACTGGCAATTCAGTAAATCTCAGATTGTTGTTTTAAGTGTAAATACCAAAACAAAATAGCCTAGAGCTTTCCAAGTTAACCTCTACAAACACCAGCAGGTCCTTTGAGTTTTTTTTGCCCGAGGGTTTGCCTCGTAGGCTACATAAAGCCTGCCTTTTTTAATTCAGAGTGGTCGTTATTTCATGGAGCTTGAGAAAGAGTTTTGTATGAATAAATTAAGGGAGCTGATTGCTGAACTGCTGCATCACCACAAGTGACCAGTTTGGAGCATCAGTTACATGTAATTCAGAGGCGAGGTAATTTTCTGTAGTTTCATGGCAGCTCTTAAAAAAGAACTACATCTGTATTCATACAGCTGAAATTCTTCCTGAACTGCTGAAACCATGATGTTCTGGTGTGAAATCTTTCTGAACAACAAACATTCAGCTATGGTATTTTGTAGGACATGGAAGGCACTAAATGTTCCTAAAATACAAATAAAAAAGGAGAAGAAAATCTTTTTCTTTATCTGTAAATGCACTAATCTACCTTAAAAGTCTTTTTTTCTATTAGGGTAAGATACTTCAATAGATGAATCAGCACTCAACTGAATTATCACTGTGCCCTTACAAAAGTGCTTTTAAAATTAAACTGGCCAATGTCAAGGAGAATAAAAAGTAAGTTATTCTGAATCTGAAACTCCAGTGCGAGTAAAGCATCCTTGATTCCCATCGCATCTTTAAGCTCGACTGTTTAGGCTTGTTGAATATATCTCAAACTCCAGTGGGAAAAATAAAAAAACTAATTCAACAAGCCTTTTTGTTGGGGCAAATGTAGTGGTGAGCAAAATCCTCATGGCCTCGAAAAAGTTTTCTCGAGACTTTATCAGAACCATCCAGAAATTACAATTTATTTAACAATTCACTGGATTTTCTCATTTCTCCAACAAAACCTGGGTCCTTGAAAACTTTTCTTCATTCCAACATCTGCTCGCTCTTGAAATAATTATTCCAAATTGTTACTAAGGTTTCATTCAGAGACAGCTCTTAAATCCCAAAAGTGCATCCCATAATGAAGTGCTTTGTTGAATATTAGTTAATGCAGCTTGTTTGCATGCTTTCTTCTCCAATTTCTATTCTGCGTTCTTAACACCCCAAACACATTTCCCCTGGCTATAATTGGATTAGTTACCAGTGAAAAAAATCTCTTATTTCTTAACTCACATGAGCCTTAAAAAATGTTTTAAGTTTGCACGTTTCTGACACATTCAGCCTTTAAACAAGAAAAAAAAATACTTGGAGATTTGTTTTTACATTTGTTTTTAGGGAATATGTCTTGAGTGGCACTTAACTAAATTGAACAAATGTGTTGCGGATGGATGGAGGATTTGAGGGAAGCTGTGAGGCAGATCTACCTTTCCAGACTACACTCATTACTCTGAAAAACACTTGACTTCATCATGGCCTCAATTATACGATGCTGAATGAACTCCAGAGTTACTGCGCTGCCAATGCTGCTGGTCGGGGGGGGGGGGATCCGTATAGAGAGTATGTTCTCCTGCAGTTTAAATCCTGACATTCTTATATATTATGGTGGAGGCCAAAGAGACATTTTAAACATCCAGAGAGGTGGAAAAAACTTCTAAAAAAAAACATCTAAATTAAGGTTCTACTTATATCTTGCACTATCCAGTCGTTCTCAAAAAGATTGGACTGGTTGCAAATTTATTCCAGGGCAGGAAGATGACACTATGAACAATCAAAGAACTACATCTTCAATGTCTACAAAGAGTTTAGGAACAGATGGTGTGACCCCCACAGAGGCCTGATCCAAACATCTTGATCATGATCTATGATCATAAGAAGCAGCTCAGGACACCAACGCAACCTAAATACACAGATGGCAAGTTTTCTGAGATCCTAAATGAACAAACGTAAATGAAGAGTGCAGGAGAAAGTAGAGCAAGCACAAAAATGAGAAAACTTTCATTCAGATATATATTTTCACTTTCATCACATTTAAAAACACTAATATTTTGAGTTATAAAAACCTAATTTTGTTCTTACATGCCTTGCAAAGAAGCTTTTCTTCCTGTTCTTGTGGCAGACTGCACAAGCCACGTAGGGACAGAAGAAAGTGCTCTGGTCAAATGAGGTCAAACCTTTACCTCCTTGGCAGCATCATGCTGTTGGAGTGCTTTTTTCCAGCAGGTTCAGGCAAGCTGACCATAGTTTATGTTATGATTGATGGAATGAAACACAGAGTTATCCTGGAAGAAAACCAGGAAGCTTCAAAGGACTTCAGTGAAGGTTTACCACAATATGTGGACGACATACACATTTCTTAGCTGGAATTATATTCATTGCACAAAGCTTTTACCCTTATCAAATTTAAATAAAATGGGTGTCAGAAAGCATCTGTCTGGATAATAGTAATACAGACTTTGTGTTTTCAGTTGACTTATTAACATAAAGTGTGGTAATCTCTTAATGTTGCAGCCCAATTTCCTAATGGCCATTTATTCTCTGTACTCAAGCATTAATTACAAAAACTGATCAATTTAACTGTTGTTGTTGGGTTTTGCTTTTTTTATAAAAAGGAGGGTACTGGGTTCACATCTCAGGCTGACGTCTTTCTGCACAGAATCTGCATGTTCTCTCCAGGTACTCTGGCTTCCTCCAAAGGTCCAGAACCATATGTTAGGGTAATTTTTCCCTCTAATTTGTACCAGGTATGAGAGTTTGCTTGCATGGTTGTTTCTCCAGTGCTGAGAGGAACCCGCCCCCACTGAGTCCCTATATGGTTTAAGCAGATATAAACGATGGATGGACAGAGTAGTTTGCCAGATGAAGATATGTGAATGAAACATTGTTTGAACACTTTTGCAAGTTTAAATGTGTACCGCGGTTTTGTATTCATCATCATCACTTTATTACATGTCTTTACTGGTATTTTAATCATTTATTTTTGGTGATGAGGGCCTCCTTTGCCATCACCTAATCTTTAGTTCCACCAACAGGCTCTCTGAGTTGGGACTCTTGCGGGGCCACACCAAAAAATTAACATTATTTTCAATAAGACACAAGCTTGTCGAAAATAAAAGATTACTATAAACCTAAATCTGACTGGTTAACAATTATTTGTTGAGGTTTAATTGTACATAAAAAATTCAATGTGTGGCAGGAAACTAACACTGCACATCACCTTGAAAACAACATTTTAACACTGAGGTATGGTGGTGGCAGTATATTGCTGTGGGGGTGTCTTTATACAGCAGGGAGGCTGATCAAATTTGATGGGAAGATGGAGGGATCTAAATAAAGGACAATCCTGGAACAAAACATGTAAGAGGTTAAAAAAGACTTGAGACTAGGGTGGAGGTCTGCCTCCTAGTAGGACAACGACCCGAAACATAGCCAGAGCTACAGAAGAATGGCTTAGATCAAAGCATATTAATGTGTTACAACTGTCTGGTTAAGTCTGTAAGTTTGTACAAGGACTTTTACTTGACAGCTGAAAAATACCTAATTTTATATAGTTACTTGCTGATCCAACATAGCAAGAAATCTTAGTTTCTGAAATGTTATTTCTGAACAATTAACATATAGCATCCCTCTAAAACATAACAGAAGAAAGGAGGGAATGAAAAAATTAACATAGAATTTAAAAATTAAAAACCGAAAACACAAATCTCATCAAATAAAGTTAAATGTCAAAGAGTTAAAAAAAATCTGCTGTAACCAGCTACTGCAAAGGCTCCTGTAAAGGTGTTATTTGGGAAAACACAAAAACACAAAAACAAAGAGAGAAGATTTCAAGAACTGAGTTTTGATGCTCAAGTTTAACAGCAGCATCAAGGTCACCGTTTCACACACCAACTCGGAGAAAAAGGCGAACAACAATCTGCCTTGCCACATTGCCTGCCCACTCACACCTCCTCCACAGGTGTGTGGATTTTTTGGGGTGAGTCATTCTCTCCCACGTAGCAGATACCTCCAGCAGCGGTTGTGGAGATCCCACCAGCCCTTGCAGTGCATCCGCACCACTCCTCCCAGTTCTAAAACCGACTGGGATTCTCGTTCGCTCCCCGAAGCGATACTGCCACTCAGATTTCCAAACAAGAGCACAACATTTGGAGGCAACAGATGGTGATTGGATGAATAACATCATGATCAGACAGTGACACAGCATTAGCGTTAATTGTGCAGCTTTTGTTTTCTGCACTTAAAAACAAAGACGCAGCAGTGTTTTCATACATTTAGATCTCCTGTTACTAAAATAAAAAATGTGATGCAGTTTTGATCCAGGGTATAATTAAACTGATCATTAATCACTGTGCAACTGTGAATTAAGGGAAATAATAGCCGTCCTGGTATTGGAAAGCTGAGGTTCGATTCTAGCTCTCACCTCTGCCACACATTGATATGCACCTGGGCAAAGCACTTACCCCAACGTTGCCTACCGATGTGTGTGGGTTTGTGAGCATGACTGGTGTAATGTGGCTCTTGCGTAAAGCACTTTGAGTGGTCAGTTCATTTTCCATTAATCATTTTGAATTGCAGACTATAGGGATCAAACAGAGTCATTGTGCAGTTATACATTACATGCAGTTAAAATGAGGACCAGAAATATTTTTGCTACATGTAAGAATATTGACAAAAAACATTTTATGATTTGTTTTTTAATTTCCTTAGTTTTTAGCAGAATCAAACTTTAACCTTGAACCTGAAACGTCTTGGGTTTCCTTGCACAGTCTTTTCAATATAGTTTGCTGAAATTTCGGCGCATTTCTTCTGGTAGAACTGATGTAACCAAGTCAGGTTTGAGCCACTTTGCTCACACACACCTGGAAGGTGTGATAACCATTTGTGCCAAAGCTTCGGCTTCCTGGCTGATGCTATGAGATTTTACCTCAGTTTTTTCACATTAGCTCTTCACTCATGATGTCATCTATTTTTCAAAGTGCACCAGTCCCCCCTGCAGCAAAACACCCAGAAAGCATGATGCTGCCACCCCTGTACTTCATAGTCGGGATGACGTTCTCAGGCTTGCAAGTTATCCGCTGTTTTCTTCAAATGATGGTCACACAATTCAATTTAAATCACGCTGGTGTGAGCCCATCCTGGACTCTGAAATGGAGCAGAGAACCATTTCTTGGCACAGTTACAACTGCCGCTCACAGTTTATCCAGACCCAAGAGCGGTTTGCTTGCAGTGTGAATGCATGCCGGGCCTGCGTATCAAAAGTAGGAAGAGATGATGTCATGTAAGAGCAGCGCATTTCAGTAGAAAAAGAAGTAGAGGAAAAATTAAAATAGTAAGAACACAAATCAGAAGAATGAAATAGTTTGAAAATGTCTTGTGGGGCTACATGGAGTAGTGAAGAGGTGCAGGCGCACAAATACATTTAAAAAGTAGATGAGACGGACTTTCGTCTTTGTGCTTATTTCTTCTCAATCTGCTTAATACTGCACCATAAACAATCGGTTGCAATAGTATGTCTTTGTTTGGTTCAATCTAAAACATTCTCTGTGTGACAGCAAGCTGATGGTGTAAAATGTGTCAATTTTAAAGATCCCTGGACCAATCCCTGGACTGGACCAGCGGTTTAAATGCACCCTTAGGTTCATAACACCACAGGACAGGCATACAGAAATTACATTTTTTGTCCCCAAGTGTAATTGCAAACTGTAATCTGTCTTTTATGTTTATTGTGGACGAAGGCTTCATGGCCTTACAGCCTATGTTGCTATAGGACTTGTTTCACCGTGGATAATGACAGTCTATTACTTGCTCAAATTGGCATCTTTACAAGGTATTATACTTTTGTTTTGGTGTCATTAACACATTTCACACCAAAACAAGTTAATCTCTGGGAAACAGAATCCATCTCCTTCCTGAACAGTATGATGGCTAGACATTCCCATGCTGATTATCCTTGCATAGAATTATTTGAACAGATGTATGTAGTATCCAAGAAAGATTTGAGCAGGTCCACAATTCTCTTTTTGATACCTTGCTTGATTTCTTTAGATGTTTCCATGCAGTGTTTAAAGATGTTGCCTTAAAACACACCCTCAGGTGTCCCTCAATGTTTCTCAAATATTGTGAATTAACCAGAAGCTTGCAACTATTACGTTATCATATGGGTTTTCCAAAAATAGTTTAAAAGCACAATAATTTTACTCTCTGTAAACTTCTGAATTTGAAGAAGGTAATGGAAAGTCCTCTTAAAGAATATTTCTGGCCTGTATCTTTATGTTCAAAGAGTTTGAAGAGAGTCTGTAGATACTTTTTAAGAGCAGCTGAAGACATCTATTCTAAGAATCTTTTAGTTAGGCTTAGGATGTTATGATTGTTTTCTGTTTTGTACATGATTGTGGATTTTATTAGGTTACCGGTCTGAAAAGCCCTTTTTGATGCTTGCCTGTAACAGGTGCTTTATTTGTAATAATTCACTTACATGTTTACATTTTTAGAAAAAAGAAAGTATTATGGCAATCCTAACTGTACTAAAACAGGAAAAATTTGGATGTAAGGGCCAACAGTGAGAGGAAAAAAAGGTTGTGTTTTCTGGTTTTTAGCTGCCCATGTTATTGTTTAGAAAGTTTTTAATGAGGATTAAAAAGCCCGAATGTTATGAAACTCATTTAAGAGAAAAAACTAAAAATATCAGAAGCAGAGCTGTTTCTGCAACCCCAACATCGTGCCATTTGGTGGATTCCTTCAGGAGAGGTGCTTCATAACACCTTCAATGCAAATATGTTTTGCCGTGGTGACCAGTGTGCAAACTCCACCCATCACCCTTGCAGAATCAGCACAGAGCTCGACCGCTTCATTTCAAGGAGCCCGTTCAGCTAAGCAAACAAACCTTTCTGAGCATCGAGCAGGGCTGGCATTGGTCTTCGTGCTGGCTGCAGCTCAGCTCAAAAAAAAAAAAAAGAACTGGATGGCAGTCAAGCAATGGTAAATGTTGGCTTCCGCTGGCCAGGTTTTCTGCACGGATACACCCAAAGACTTCTGATTATGATTTATTCTGGTGGTCAGCTGGAAAACTCAGATGCAGACATTGCTGATTAGAAGCTCAGAAACTTAGATTTAATCTCTGAAGACTTTCAGTGCTCACTGATATTTTTAGAGGTTCTGCTATTACAACATGTCATGTGTTTTGGTGTTTGGTCAGGATCCACTTCCGACAACTGTTAGTCTTTCACTGCGTGTTGAAAACAAGTGACTTTAGTGGCTTACAATCTGACAAGTTAATTGATGGGCTGTCCTGTTCGTTTCACCATCTTGAGGTTTTCAGTAATGTTAGCAGCGTATTTGTGGGGATGGCAATCTTGCTCCTTCAGTTAGAACACCAAAGGGTAAATGCAAGCAAAATATTCCCATCGGTCCCAGCTGTACTCTGTGCTGGTGCTAGTTTCCCAGTGCAAGCATTAAATTGTAATCATCCTAGTAGTTTAAGCACCTACATTTTTAAGTCTGGTTTTGTGGTTAATCTCATCATATCTATTAGAACAAAACTACATTTTCCGTAATAGTAATCACAAAACAAAGTCACAAACATCTCAAAATCCATCTTTACAATAAAAAAATTTAAGGAAATCTAGAAAGAACTCTACTCTGGCCCTAAACCTGCCTTCTTAACTTGCTTTCCAAAATTGTGGAGCAAATAAACTTCTCCTGTGTTGTTCCACATTTTGTGGTAACTGGATGTAAAAACCTTCAAGGAGTCAGCAGAGATCTGCAGGTGCCTGAGCTGTGGTGCAGAGAAGACTAGCTACCAGTGGAGCTCTGCAAGACACATCGGTCTGAAGCCTCATCACCATAGAAATGCTCATATTTTGACTGTGTTGTACAGAAACAAGTCTGGAAAGCAACATCAGGAGACTGAATGTTAGGTCCACGAGGGAAAAAATATCAAGAAGGTTCCCCTGCCTTTTCTTGTAGTCATTTTACGAGTTATAAAAAACAGCAAACATCTTCCTTGTTTTAATGGCATGTAGTCCGGTCTTTACGAGTTTCTAGAGCGGCTACGAAAAAAGTGCCTAGGGAAAGAGGTAGTCCGGGATTATTTGTAGATACTCTGATTATCTTAGCAAGTACAGTATTAATTAGTGGAAAACAAATAATTTTTTGGGGGTGCCAACCCATCTTTAATAAGAAAGCCAATAAATGTGGAGGTTGCTGTACAAGCAAAGTGAAAAGGGCTGCTTATCCAAGCAATTTTTGGAAATGTATATTTACAGCAGAATTCTGTCAGTTTCAGAAGCAGGAGACAGTCGTGATGCATTAGATAAGTAATTTTAAATTACGCTTATGCAAAGAAAAATATTCGCTTTGATTGTCTGACTTTTACCATTTCAGTGTTTAGAAAGTTTGCTACACAATACTCAGTATGCTGAGGTTTCACAGTGTAAAAATTATCCTTTCATGCATATCACACATTATAGAAATCTAAGACCCACAAATGACCTTCATGGCCGCTCCAGAGTTGGCAACTAAACTCTTATCTGAAAGAAGAGAGCCTCAACAAAGTTTATTGAAAGCTTTCTTAAATGTGTGGTGTCCCCAATTACACAACCAGGTTGTACAGCAGCCAGCCTGTACGGTGTAAATTTTACGACATCCTCGGGTCTCAGAAAAAAGTCATCAGACTAAAAACTCTCAGATATTTGTGCGACAGTGAGAAAAGTCTGCATCAGGTGACACAAATACGTCTCCAACATAGGACAATGGCAGAAAGAAAAGTTAGTGACGTCACCAAAAAACAGTTCAGGCTCAAAACAACACCACGGTGAGTTTAAGTTGCCCTCCTCTTTCTCTGTACTTTTGCTGTAGTTGTGTCATAGTAAGTTGTGTTGTGAAATTTACATAGCAGGAAATTATAGAAGCAAAGCTAACTTTGTGGCACCATTTTTCTGAGACCTGACGATGTCCTAAAATGTACGCTGTAAGGCCGTCTACAAGCATGGACAACAGAGTTAAGTTCAGTGTTGGGGGGGCACTAGAGGCTGTGGACGCTGCCATGTTTTAACCTTTACAGCATGAAACTGCTGAACTGAACCTGCTGGTCTTGCAGAGGAGAAACATGCGCTCATACACTTCTATCAGACTGAAAATCCATCTGAAATTCTCCTCTTTTCTAAAGCCATCCTTAGTCTGACTTCACTTCCAGTTTGAAGTACGTGTCACTTCTCTTTTGCTCTTCTATTTGACTCAAGGATTACATCTCTCCTCTTTCATTCATCTCATTTGTGCTCTCTGCTGCTAGACCATTCGACACTTTGTACTATAATATGTCCTTCCCTATTCCTCCTCTTCTAAAAAACAACTCTTTCTCAAATTTTAACACCAGAAAGCCACTCTGCAGAAAAGAAGAGCAGAATTTTGAATTTTGGAAATTAAATGTCATGTCTTTCAGAGTGACCCTCTGACTTTTTCCTCTGAACCACTCTTAGAGGGAAAAGGTACTCATCCAAAAAAGCCTTCAGCAATTCAGGTATTATTCTGTGCCGCTCATCAGAACTCACCCTCTGTTTGCTTTTTTCCTTTACATTTCCAATGCCTGTAAGGGAAGATTTCCACTTTTTTTAAGATTTCTTAAAATCAACACCATAAACTAAAGATGAGCAGAAAGAGAAGAGGCTAATTAAATGCTAAAAGGATCCAAAGGGAAGAATAAAGACCCCTCTCATAAAGGGTTATTTCAAGAAAAACTAAACTTTTTGTTCCTACAGATTTAAATATTATGACGTGACTATGTAAAAAAACACATTTAAACAAATTTAATGTGAATACTTCCTCTCCTGGTCCACCGTTCTCTTTTTTCTTTCTCACTCTGACTTCCTCTGAGGATCTGGATCTTATCTCTTGTCCCATCAGAATCTCCCCACTGACTGATTCCCATTGCTGCAGATCGAGACTCTGAACTCATCACTGGGATTGACTCCAGCTCACTTTTACAGTCATCACGCTTTCATTTAAAATGTGAACACTGTTGCTTTTCATTCTCCTGTTAGAGTCCAGACCTGCTGTTTTGTTATGTTTTACAAAGACGTTTTTGTCTTATACTTGGATGGTGTTTGAATGTCTGCTATTCAAAGCCAACATCTATGCAAAAACGGCTGCATAATCTTTTGAGTTTGGAATTTATGAACTGATCTGCTTTTACTCCCACCTTCAAAGCAAGATGAAAAGCAAGCTGTAAAAGTGTCTAATGTAGCCATCATTTAAAATGACCATTGTCAAAGTGCTGCATCCCAGCGTCAGCAGAAATACAGGAAATGGGATTGTTAAAAAGCTTTTTGGTTGCTATACCAAAAAAAAAAAATATATAAAAATACTTCCATCTCCTGTGTTTACACTTTTCACTCGGTCTGGTGTGACTTTGAGGAGCTGCAGTTTTTCCCTTCAACAGATGGGCAAATGTGGTCAAACAAGTCAGTGAATCAATGCAAGAGCAGCACATGCAGGAAGGTAGATTTACTGTACACAGATGATCAGTTTGCAGCTCTATTAAATTTATTAAGCAGTGGCAAAAAGCGGTATGAAAAGGTCTAGATTCTGATGAATATTCCAATTCCTGCAAAGGTTTGGGAAGTGATTTTGGATTACACACATTTGAATACTTCAGACCAATTTGTATAAGTAGATTTCCCTTCAATTGTAGGTTTTTACATAGTGGGAGATAGCCACACAGATTGGGGCCTCGTCTCCAGTAACGTGGCTCTAAATTTTTTCTTGTCAAGTTTAAAGTAAAACCTTCAACTTATACGAGTACTTTTTTTAGCTTCGCTACGAGAGCAGAACAACTATTTCACCAAATAATATAAAAATCATATTCATACACACAAAAAAAATATTCACTTTTTGGCATTTAAAAATAAATAGTTGGAACCAAATGTATATACTTCTTCACACATTTAATCAGAAATGAATGATTATAATTTGACTAAAATAAACAACAAAAATAAATCTCATCAATAAATTAGTGTTCAGCATGACCAGATGTACCGTGTATTAAATAAAAAGCAAGGATGCTCTTCGGTGCTTCACATAAGTGCTGGAATAGTAAACTAAGGCTAAAACAGTGCAGGTGCATCGCCTAAAGTCAAGTCTGTCATTCTTCCTCACAGTGTGTCTGTTTACCAGTGCTTTTGAGGAACTGAAAGCCTCTTCTGAGTCACAAGCATAACACATTCATCAGTTGCAGAATGCACTCTTACGCTACAGCGATGTAATCATCTCCCCGGAGACGTCTATCAAAGGCAGCTGTATGTTTTAACACTTGTGGGGCTACATGGAGTAGTCATTATGTTGCACATCAGAATTAATCTTGAGTTTTTCACAAAGATAAAATAGGTTTTCAATGAAATAATACATGCAAAGAGAGTTCCCCAGTGTTGCAACAAGCTATACGCTCAGATGGCAAAATTCCCACTAAGTGGTTACAGCAACAGCAAAAAGCCAACAATGTCTTTAAGAGACAACAGTTACATGTCCTCGTTGCACCCTCCTCTGAGGCCCCAATTAAACTAATCCAGTCCTGCTGCCAAATGCTGAAAGCCAAAATGTCATTTACTCACTTCTCTACCAAAGTTCAGCAACCTGTAAGAAAATGGCACCTTTAAAAACAACAGGTAGGCCTTTACCTCCAACTGTTTAAAACAAGGTTAAAGTTCTAAACATTTGGAGAACTTGAAGTGGCAAAAAACTAAATCGAATTTCCTTAAATCAAACAATAAAGCTGTTATCAAAAAATAAATAAATAAATATAACTTCTTTTACAAAGTTTTTTTTAATTATTTTATCACATATCCAACATGTTGAAGAAAAACTTCTAACTTTCCACAGAGACGCACCGATCGGAGAGTTACCGGCTAAACCGATTTCTCTTTTTCATTGATGTCTGACCTGTCAATTCTGGTTATCCTTCTAAGGAATATAACACACTTGTGACATACAGCACATTTGCGTAAGCTTTATTTTAATGCACCTACTTTTTGTAACAAACATATAAAGAAAATGCAGCTATTTGTCAGAATTAGCACTTTTGAACCCAACACAAAATGAAATAAATACAAGATTATCCCGATTTTGCGTGAACACTGTTCTCCTGCACAGAAAGATTTATTTGTAATGTGACCTTTTTGAGCTGACTTTTACTAAGCTCTAAAACATAGCAAATTAAGGAATATATGGTTGGTTTATGTGTCTAGAGACTGCAAAAAAGAAAAGCTTTTAGTTTTGAAGCATTTAATAAAAGACCTATGCACACCAAGGATAACTGGGATAATTAATTGTTGTATCAGTGCTAAAACATGTAAAAAAAATAAAAGAAATTATGCTTAAAAGTACTCAATATTCTTTAATTCAGTGCCTGATCTTGGGAATGTTGAAAAATGTCATGTTTTGTTTGCCCGATAGGTAAGCAGTTGTTCATTTATATAAATTATATTTTTATTGTACAAATTCCCACTGTTATGATTTCCACAAAAAGGTTTCACAAATCAAGGCGGCATTTTACAGGATTTGTACCCAATTTTGAGCTGTTTAAGGTACATAAATCATAAACTACATTTTATAGAATATCAGAACAGTACATGAAATTTATTTCATATGTCACCTGTCAATGTGTTTTACATTTTTAACTACAGATGATGAAAGGTTCCCTAAAAACCTCTGAACTATCTCATTAGCTCATCTTAAAACATTAAATTCACCAACAGTCACATTTTCTTACAGTACATAGGCAAAACAACCACACTGAAGGCAGGATTTTTTGTTGTTGTTTTTTGGAGTGCGCTTGCCCTCCCATCCAGGGCGCCCTGGGCAGGGAGCCAAACCACCCATATCAAAAAACCGCCACTACTTTCAGTTAGTTAAACATCCCACATCTTTCCGTTAGCCATCATTACTCACCTGTTTTACTCTGTGACATGTTACACACTAAAGTCATCCAACCAGTTTATAAACAGAGCCAATGTTGAACACACTTTAACAAAAACATCAGATGAACTTATCTTTATAGAGCAATTCACTGATTTCATCCCACCTGCTGTTGAGAAGACATCTGTCAGTTTGTGGCATCCATGATCTCAGATCTGGCACGTCTCTATCCTGCCACCATGTCTGCATGTAATATATAACTAAATATGCAGCACAGGGCAATATAGCAACGACCTATTCAAATAAAGTCTGCAGGGTGGTTCTCCCAGAGCAATTTTTTCCAGACTTTCTAAGCTTATTGACCCACATGACAGGAGTGTTGAAATCTAGTTCAGTCTGTTTTGGCTCATCTGGATACCAAATAACTTGATGAAATGAGATCCAGTACAATATATTAGGATGATTTGCAACTGAAGGAAAAAAAACTGTAAAATTATTTTTAAAAAGTTCCTTCAGATATAAGCCTGATAGTCACCTGAGTCAACCTTAGTGAATTATTAAAATATCCGTTGTGCAACAGATTTGCATATCAGTCGCTCATGAGTTGAAAAATGTATTTCCTACATTTTGAAAATCAGACAAATAAGTTAACTTTATAAACTGTGGCCTTGGTTAACAGTAAGTTGTTTCTTCTGGAATAAATCTTCTGGACATAAACATTTAAAAAGGATGTATCTAGATTTAATCCAAAAACCAAATTTGCAGGTAATCACTGCTGCATTACTGATGCTATTGTCTCGTACATGCGTGTCTGTAAATCAGTACAAATCACTTACTCTTAACATCACTAACGAACACAGTCTAGGAGGTAGGCTGGAAAGTGTATGGGTAGGCTGTTCAAAAGGAGCCAAAATGTCGGTACTCACTGCACTTCCTCTAAGGGGAGGGGCTTCACCAAGGTGGGTGGGGCTCTGGTATAAACTTCCACTTCCTCCGCCAAACAATCTTTCCTTCTCTTCCTCTCTTTTCGTCTGTTGTCTCCTTCTTGAAGGCCGGTCAAATCAGCAGCACTTGGGGGACTCTTCGCTAGTGTCTGAAGAAAAAAAAAAACGCCCATAAAGCTGTGAAATAAAAAACAAAACAAGAATCGTGAGCAACAAATCAGACCATCAGTAAACCTGAAATGAGTGTCAGTATGTGTGATTGAAACAAGTGGTTTCATCTCATTTAATAAAAACTCAAGATTCAGTTTGAAAAATAGCAGCATATCTACACTTAGATCATATTCAGTGTAAATGTCTAGTCAAAAGGCATTGGATAGCAGTGATAATGGTTATTTAATCCAGTCACCAATTCATACCTCTGTAGTTTTGCTCATTTGCTAGCAAACTTTTTCAGGTACAAAATAAAAGCCTCTCTAACCAAAGGTTTCTACCATCTAAGCATCCATTCATGACTGCCAGGGGGATGTTTTATTACAGCTCTGATAGCCAATTATTTCAGATAATTTCCTATAATCTACAATTCTGCAAGGTTTGGTTGGTGGTTATCCAACTTACATGATATCTAACAACAGGAGGTCACTAAGAAGAATTTAGATCTTTTTAGAAATAGTCTGTCATTGTTAATATGAATCAGCTGGTTAAAATGGGAATATGCACCAAAATAAATGAAAATAGAGGCTAAAGCAAAGCCTTGAAAAATGAAATAATATTAAATTATACATCAGATTTGAGCATTTCTATGACTATTCGGTCCAGAATTCATTAAAATACTTAACTACAAAGAAAAATAAAAGTTATTAAAATGGGTTAAGAGCATGGGTATGATATAAGAGTTGAAAAAGACAACTTCTGACATGAGAATACAAAATAGGAAAGGGCAAAACTGACCCGCAATCCTTTTAAATCAACAAAATGTTGACATAAAACAGTGTGTTCTACCTGCTTATATATGTGACAAATAAAAGCAGCAATTAAATTAAAGTTGTTTTTTTATAATTTTAGGTACAGGTTTTTTATAAAAGATGAATTAGAGTGCTGGAAGAAGATAAATTGGCAATAAAAGTCCAAAATACATTTATTATGTTAATAAAGATTTTGTTTTGTTTGCTTTTTGGGTTATATTGCCCATCCTGAGCATACAATGACACAACGAATAAAAACCATGTTTGAGGAAGTATGTTGAGTCCAATAATGCTGAGAAAATATCCCAACAAAACTGTTTATGTCATGTTGTTATGATATGATGGAACTGTAATACTCTGCTCGCTTGCTTACAACAGCAAAACGAGAACCAAGTTAACTTTTGGCCAGGATTGAATTAGAAGCACTTTGTTTTTTTTGGGAGTAAACTACCAACTAATCTGTATACTATGCGCAACAGATTACTGGTGGAAGAAAAATACGACACAGATAGATAGGCGAACAAATAAACAGATTGATTAACGAAAGGGCAGATACAATTATTAGATAATGAGATGACATTGAATAAAAAAAGACAAGTGTATTTTCTTCTTCCATAGACATCAAGACTTGCAAAATACTTAAATCATACTTTATAAAAGTATAGAAGCAAAGGTGTAGCCACCAGAACCATTATCTTCTCTACGTTACAAAACTAAAACTGAAAAGAAAACTGTACAAAAAGTAGCTTTTCTACATTTAAAAAAATGCATTTGGTTTATTTCAAGAGTAATTAAAGTAACACACCATGAATCCACACTAAAGTCAAACTTGTTTGAGATGTGCTTTTTTTATTTATTTGTGGAGCAATGTGTTAGCAAATCAAGTTGGAAGTAATAGGACACCCATCTGTGCAATTTTACAAAGTTTTAACTTTATGCAGAATTTTCACAGAGGCACACAGATTGGCCATGAGTAGTTCCCCTTAAGCCTAATATAACAGAAACCGCGGCAGGAGCAAGTCCTGCTCGAGCGCATATTCAGAGCCGCAGCGCCAATCAGCCCTGTCAGCTTGTGTGCAATTGCTGGATTCCAGGCTTTAAGAAGCTATTCTGCACCAGCAGGAACCGAACCACTTTCTTTTAGTTGCCATTAGTGGCCAATCATTCGAATCCGCATGCATGTTAAAAATGGTGCCAAAAGGGAGAGGGAGATGGACGATCAACAATGTTTCTCATCAAACCTAATAGTCATTTAAGAATGACTGATTAATTGCTCATTTAAGACAGAAAACAGGTAAACGGATAGAACAGTAAAAATGTCTTTCAGTGAAATTTCACAGTATCTACTTTCATAGTTTTGATATGATTTAAGCTGAATTCTGACTGTGTTCTATTTAATTTTTCTCTAGAAAAAAAACAAAACACTGTTCTATCATCAACTTATGCTTTTTTTCATACAGATGTGACACACACGAGTGTACTCCTTAAACCTATTTGCTCTGGTACCGTTTTTAATCTATTTTCTATGGTGAAATCTGTTTTAGGAAACAAAAACAATTAAATCTTGCTTGAAAGTGGACCAATGTAGAACCTAAACTGAGCCACTGATGGAGCAATTCCTGTCATTCACCGTTTATATACTCTGTGTTGATTCTAATAAAAAGTAATCCTGCTCTGTTCTTCTGTGTTTAGCTGTGTCTCTTTCCCCAGCAAAACCAGAGACTGAACTCTTGCTGTCATTTAGTGCATACTGTCCATTTTTCCTTTTCTACCAAAGGTATACCTGGGCTCAGTACTTCTATGTTCAGCTGAGCTATTACTATTACCTACGTCCACTCTTTGTTTTTCTTTCCCATATAAAGTACAGCTGACTGTGTTTAGTTGTGTCATGGAGCCATTGATGGAACTATTGCTGTCTTTGAGTACTTGCGGTCATCTAGCACATTACTTCTATGTTTGTTGTGTTTTTCTTTCTTGAACAGTACAATTGATGGATGTGCTGCTATTATTAAAAAACGTGTCATACTTCTTTTCCAATGGAAAGTACTCCTGTCCCAGTACTTTGGTGTTTAGCTGTGTCTTTATCTTTTTCAAGACAATTGACGAAGCTATTACTACAATAACTTTGTGTATTTCTGTTTTCTTTTTTTACTTACATTTTAAGTAAACTTACATGTCTGCTTTCTATCCTCTTAACACCTGCGGGTCAGGGCAGATGGCACCTCAGGCTGGGCCTGGCTCATCTGGAGGCTTCTTGTTAAAATATATGTTCTTCTTCACTGTCTCAAAATACTTGCTCTTGTGAGGCATTGCTGCAAAGTCATGACTCGATAAAAATCATCTGTTCTTCATTAGATAAGGTAGAATGTTTTTACCAATTGTAATTACTTGATCAACAGAATTTGGATAATTTGGACTGAACTGGATTCTATATATTTGGATATGAATTGCAAACATTTGCTTTGAAATGGTGCTATAAAAAAATGAAATCAGCTGAGCCTAGAAAATAACAATACCAGCAATAATGTATGATAAACAACAGAAAACCATGGTTTCTTCACATCTGAGGTAGCTGCGTCAGACCAAAGATGAGCCTAACCAGAATAGAGACCACGCCCTGTATATGCAGGCAAGGAAAAAAACTGACAAAGGAGATCAAACCAGCTAAAAGATCCTACAGTGAGAAAAAAAAACAGCTTCCCAGCTAACGACAGCACTTCAGTGTGGAGGAGTTCGCAGACTATTACCAACTATACAGCCCAACCCCCCATGCTGTGGGGGGCCAAGGATCTGAACCGTTTCTTCTGTAGATTTGATTACCAGCTTTTTACATTTCACTATAACACAAAGGGTCAACCTGCATCTCCCACCAATAACTCTACAACCCCCTCCTCTCTCACCCTACCTGCACTTAAGATCAAAGAAGAAGATGTTAATAGGGTCTTCCAGCATCTGAATGGAAAGAAAGCTCTGGGCCCTGATGGTGTCTCCCCTCGGCCTGAAAATCTGCGCTGACCAACTACAACCATCTTCACTCATATTTGAACAAGTCTCTGGAGCTGTGTGAGGTTCCCTCAGCTTTAACCGCTCCACCATCATCCGGGTACCCAAGAAACGCACCATCACAGGTTGGCAGACGATGGTTGGCAGACGATGCAATCAACTTGGGTCTACAATTTATTAAGTACCACCTCAACCACAAAAGGACATATGTCAGGATCCTGTTTGTAGATTTCAGCTCAGCCTTCAACACTATTAACCCAGTTATCCTCCACCAGATGCTCACAGTGCCAGCCTGCACCTGCCAATGAATCAGCTTCACAATTAAGCACCAGCAACTGAGGCTGGGAAGCCTGCTCAAGCACCATCAGGACCGGCGCCCCCCAGAGGTGTGTTCTCTCCACACTCCTCTTCTTTCTGTACACAAATCACTGCATCTCAGGAGACCGGTCTGTGAAACTCCTGAAGTTTGCAGATGACACCACTGTTATTGATTTCATCCAGGACAGTGACGAGTCACAGGAGCTGCTGGTCACCTTCTACACTGTCATCATTCAGTTTGTTTTGTGCTCATCCATCATTGTGTGATTTTGCTCATCTACAAAACAGGACAGTTCCACACTGCAACGAACAATTAGATCTACAGAGGGGATCATCAGGGCTGACATTTCATCTACCAAGGACTTCTACAGGTCAAGGGTCAGAAAAAAGGCAGTTCTCCACAGACCCCACACATCTTGAACTCAAACTGTAGACTTTTACCTTCGGGTTGGCACTACAAAGTGTCAGTGGCAAAAACCAGCCATCACAGAGACAGTTTCTCCCCCCCAGGCTGTCTCTCTGCTGACCACAATAAAAACCTCAAAGCCAGAGTAGTCGAATACTCTGATGGAAACAAAATAGGCATATTTGCATCACAACCTTCCTTCCATCTTTTAGATGGAAACTGCTACTCAACCAAATTTCACACAGCATAAATGAAGCACAACAGAGCTGGCTTTTATCTAACATCCATTTTTGGTCAGACTGCTAAGCAATCTCCCTTTCTGGCTTTTGTTTGAGCCTTAAAATGAAAATGGAAATGGCAGTCACGATTTTATAAGCGGTAACAGCCTGGCCCCACTGCATGAACAAACTTATTTCAGCAGCAAATTTGTTCAGTGTGATCCAACCATGATTAAATTGCATTTTAATTCCAACAGAAAATCATTTATGAATCATCAAATTTCGCATTCCACTCATGATTGAATTCAGATCAGTTGGGTATGATTAAAATCCGAATGGTGTGACAGCCCCTAAACAAGAAAAATATGTTTATTTTCTTTTATAATGGCAAATTAAACCTTGAACCAACAACACATTGCACAACATGGAAAAAAAGAGAGTGCCTGGAGCATAATTTACTGACAATCTAGGCCAGAAATAAATACAGTAGTGAAAACCACACATTCTGACAACGCTAAGCATTAGAAAGCAGAGATAAACTAAAATAAGGGTTTATTAAGCATTAAACAACAGCAGTTGATCCTTGTCCTTAGGAGTGATTGTTTTTTTCGCAGCCACCCTTGCTCCTGTCAGTGATTAACATCTAAACATTATGAAGCTCTTTTAAGAGGGAATCACCAGCAGTGTTTTCCTCAGGATGTGGTGTGTGTGGGTTTCTAAGGCTCGGTGCGTGAGCCGATGAGATCATCAAGAGGACTGCAGCACAGCAGGGAGAAACTCACAGAGAGAGAGAGAGAGGCAGCGAGAGAGAACAACAGGTCTTTTCCAGAGAATCTGGATCCCCCCTCAGAATTGACCTCATCCTCCATCCATCACCTACCCTGATCCTAACCGGCTCAGCTCTGTTTTTCTCCATGGTACTCTAACAGCAAATGGGCTTTAGAGGTGATCAGTGCGTGAAATGTGTGAAACCACTGCAGTAAAATAAATACATACTAGGAGCCAAAACATAGAAGAACCCAATATGTTCACACTATTTAACATAAAATTAACAAATACTTAGGCATCAACCAGTCATCCATTGTCAATACCCACTTGTTCCAGCTCAGGGACACAGCATAGTGTCACAAACTCCAGTCCTTAAATTCCAGGATGCATAAAGCCTAAAAACACACCAAAGCCTATTGTACTACGATGCGCCTGGACTGGCTTGTGATGTTGTATTGTAACTCAAATCGTTCTAATAGATTTTAGCCTATATTCTCATATTAAAGATGCAGCACAGAACAGAAGTGATCTAAGCACATTTTATCACTGTGCATCCTGTGTTTAAATTGTAAAAAGAGGCTTCGTCCCATTGACATTTGTTGGAGGGTTCTGGCCTGCATTGTTACCCTCTCCACTCAGCTCTGGCAGAACAGGCAGAGTTGCTCTGCCTGTTTGAAAAATTTGGCTCTTGTGATTTTCTGATGACTTGTCATTAATGACACTTTTAAGTTAAGTAAAGCCAAAATGCAATCATATATCAGCAACAGAAGGCAGAAGGACAGGCTGCAGTTACTCTTATAAACACAGGGTGTCTCTGTTGACAAAAAAACAATACTGCTACACAGCGAGGATGTGTGCAGAAGAAGAGTAAAAAGGAAGTACAAGCCACACATTAAAATACATATTTAAACACATCTGAGAACTGCTGACATCAAACTTGCAGCAGTTCTTAATTAGAGTATTCAAAGTATAACTGCCCAAGCTGACTGAGCAGGCAGCAGGCTATCAAAGAGCCAACACAGAAACATGATAGGAAAAAAAAACCCACTATCTTTCACAATCGCAGCAAAGTGCAGTTTCTGAATCTCCAATTGACCCGTTTTCATGTTTTTGAACTGCAGGAAGTAGTAGAAGAGAACATGCAGAGAACACACATATTCACGAGGAAAACATGCAACTCCATAAATACAGGTCCTTCTCAAAATATTAGCATATTGTGATAAAGTTAATTATTTTCCATAATGTCATGATGAAAATGTAACATTCATATATTTTAGATTCATTGCACACTAACTGAAATATTTCAGGTCTTTTATTGTCTTAATACAGATGATTTTGGCATTCAGCTCATGAAAACCCAAAATTCCTATCTCACAAAATTAGCATATCATTAAAAGGGTCTCTAAACGAGCTATGAACATAATCATCATAATCAACGAGTTAACTCTAAACACCTGCAAAAGATTCCTGAGGCCTTTAAAACTCCCAGCCTGGTTCATCACTCAAAACCCCAATCATGGGTAAGACTGCAGACCTGACTGCTGTCCAGAAGGCCACTATTGACACCCTCAAGCAAGAGGGTAAGACACAGAAAGAAATTTCTGAACGAATAGGCTGTTCCCAGAGTGCTGTATCAAGGCACCTCAGTGGGAAGTTTGTGGGAAGGAAAAAGTGTGGCAGAAAACGCTGCACGAGAAGAGGTGACCGGATCCTGAGGAAGATTGTGGAGAAGGGCCGATTCCAGACCTTGGGGGACCTGCGGAAGCAGTGGACTGAGTCTGGAGTAGAAACATCCAGAGCCACCGTGCACAGGCGTGTGCAGGAAATGGGCTACAGGTGCCACATTCCCCAGGTCAAGCCACTTTTGAACCAGAAACAGCGGCAGAAGCGCCAGACCTGGGCTACAGAGAAGCAGCACTGGACTGTTGCTCAGTGGTCCAAAGTACTTTTTTTGGATGAAAGCAAATTCTGCATGTCATTCAGAAATCAAGGTGCCAGAGTCTGGAGAAGAGAAGAGTGGGGAGAAGGAAATGCCAAAATGCCAGAAGTCCAGTGTCAAGTACCCACAGTCAGTGATGGTCTGGGTGCCGTGTCAGCTGCTGGTGTTGGTCCACTGTGTTTTATCGAGGGCAGGGTCAATGCAGCTAGCTATCAGGAGATTTTGGAGCACTTCATGCTTCCATCTGCTGACAAATTTTATGGAGATGAAGATTTCATTTTTCAGCACGACCTGGCACCTGCTCACAGTGCCAAAACCACTGGTAAATGGTTTACTGACCATGGTATCACTGTGCTCAATTGGCCTGCCAGCTCTCCTGACCTGAACCCCATAGAGAATCTGTGGGATATTGTGAAGAGAACGTTGAGAGACTCAAGACCCAACACTCTGGATGAGCTAAAGGCCGCTATCGAAGCATCCTGGGCCTCCATAAGACCTCAGCAGTGCCACAGGCTGATTGCCTCCATGCCACGCCGCATTGAAGCAGTCATTTCTGCAAAAGGATTCCCGACCAAGTATTGAGTGCATAACTGTACATGATTATTTGAAGGTTGACGTTTTTTGTATTAAAAACACTTTTCTTTTATTGGTCGGATGAAATATGCTAATTTTGTGAGATAGGAATTTTGGGTTTTCATGAGCTGTATGCCAAAATCATCCGTATTAAGACAATAAAAGACCTGAAATATTTCAGTTAGTGTGCAATGAATCTAAAATATATGAATGTTAAATTTTTATCATGACATTATGGAAAATAATGAACTTTATCACAATATGCTAATATTTTGAGAAGGACCTTTATTTGCTCCAGCTTGAGGGCCAGGATTTCATTACTATCAAGAAATTCTCCACAATGTGGCACCTACCAGATCTGATGATATACCGCATCGGCAATTACCTGACCTTTAGTGGTACCTTACACTTTAAACGTTTTGTACATTCCACAGTCCCCTGACACAATTCACCACAAAAACAACCGATGGAAGAACAAATCATGGAAAAATAATTGGCGATTTTGATCCGTTTTGCTCAGATGGTCAGGATGAGGGCTTACGGTGCATACTGCCCATTTACCACAAGTTTAGCTACTAAAATGTTTGTTTTTGACAAAACAATACCTAATGAGTCAATGTGGAAAGCTAACATGCTCTGTCAGTACATTGTAACTTTCCAAATTAAACTGCATTAACAACAGAAATGTGATTCATGACTTGTGACAGTGATTGTTGGAAAACAACTTGGTACATTATTACTACCGTCCAGTAGTGTTAGCAGTACCCTGCCATCAAACTGGTCTCTCTAAATTGCCCTTAGTTGTGTGTATGAGTGTGTGCTGCCCTGCGATGGACTGGTGACCTGTCCAGGGTGTACCCCGCCTCCCGCCCGTAGACTGCTGGAGATAGGCACCAGCTTCCCCACGACCCACAATGGAAGAAGCGATATAGAAAATGACTGACTGACTGTTTTCAACATTCAATTCAAAAATTCAAATTCAAAAATACTTTATTAATCCCAAAGGGAAATTAAATGTTGTTGTAGCTCATTATGAAGGTTTCTTCAAAGAGCCGTTGTAGATGCTGATGGCTGTGGGCAGGAAGGATCTCCTGTAGCGCTCATGGACAGCAACATGCTGTCCATCCAGTGTTTTTGTTCTTACTGTACAGCTAGTTTGTAATGTATTTATATTAAAAACCATAAAAAGATGGTATAGTTCACACAGTTAAGAATTACAATTAGAGATGAACTAATCAAATTTTTATTGGCTGAGGCCGATTTTTGTTTTTACTGTACGTCTGACTAGCCAATAAGGCTGCATGATTATAGGAAAACATGCGATGTGGGATAATGTTTGTAAATGCATGATGACAGTAACACTTCCAATGAAGAAATACACATAAATACTAAACAGATGTCTTTCTTGTTTGAGTTCAATACAAACCTACATCCTAGATAGGGATTAGTCTTTCCAGCTACTAGGGGAAAAGAAAATCCTTATTTTGATCTAAACAAATAGCTTTTTTTAAATGTTCCATCTGGCTTATCTACTCTTTCCATAAAGAAACAACTTATTTATAGTTTCTCAATGACTTTATCAGAACATCTTAATGGCCTCCTAAATATATTCTGTCGCATTAAACAACAGACATCACCAGATGGATTTCTAGCAGAGAAAGCCATAGTGTCCTCTCAGGGTTTATTCCTACTGTCCTAAGGTCTGTACTCAACCAGCAAAAAAGGTGTTTAAGTATGCTGCTCCCTCTGCATGGAATGAACTACAAAACTCTTTAAATCTCTAGGATTTTGTTACCTTAGACATGTTTAAATCTCTCCTTAGAAACTTGGAACCATCCACTAGTTGCAGGTGCTTTTGCTAAATTTTATATTCTATTATTATATTATATTCTCTTTTAGACCCTTTTGCTGCTTTTAGTTTTCATGCAGCATCGTTCCTGTTATCATGGTTAAATAGTCTTGATTGTTTAATGTCAAATGCTTTACATTGAAACTGTGTCTTTTGTGCTCTTGCCTGTCTTGCACAGGAGAACACTCTTGCAAAAAGAGCTCCTTGATCTCAATGAGTCCTTTTCTAGTTAAAAAAAAAGGTTTAAATAAAAAACTCATATAAATACATAATATTTTTTGCAATCCAATGAGTTATTTGCCCTACTGATACTGCAAACATTGGTATTGCGACATGAATAGATTTGCATTAAATTGAGCAGCTTTTTTACCACATACAAACTTGTTTGTGTAAACTTTGTGTTTAAGGGTCTTAAAATGACTTTTTGTTGTTTTTACAGACTCAAGAACTGGAACATTGCAGGTTATTTTTACTTAAGACTGAAATCAACAGGGAATGGGGTCTATATGAAGCCAAGGCAAAACTGGCTGCTTTTTATCACTAGTTGGTTGTGTCTATCTCACCTACTAATTATATTTACAAGGACATTTTGATCCCTTTAATTTTGTTATTGAACTGTTCTTATCCAAGTCAGAGCTAGGGAAAGCATTAAAAATGAAGTTTCCTAATGGGTATACAGCAAAAGCAAGTTTGATTTATCCTGACTGATGTTTTAATATTTAAGCTTGTTTTGACATCTTATGTAACATGTTCCAAAACCTCATTCTTTTCACATTTTCTGGCCCAAATTGTTCTCTATGTGCAACGACGAATCAAAGAGAACTAATCTACTGTACACGAGTCACACCTCCTCACCACTGTACATACATAATCCTCTCACATTTATCTGTGTTGTGCCATGCGATGTAGGTGTTGCAGCCTGCTTGCATCATACGTGAGGTTCAGCTGCGTCTGCTCTGTGTCACTACATGAAATATATTCATATGTAAGTGTCAAAGTCAAAGAGAAATTCCTGCGCATGCTGCACTCCCTGCCGCTCTGACGCAGGCAGTCTCACGATTGATGGGACGGCGGAGGACATGGCATCAATCTATTTTCCTGGCAGCACCTCGGCGCTGGCGAGTTGCTTAGATATACTTTGTTGCTCATCTGGATATTTTGCATATCTTAATTAATGCTTACAAAAAAACATGCAAATGAACCAGTCTGCTCTGTGTAATTAGAGTTGTGGGTTTTCTCCTTTAGTGGCAGCAGTGAAGGGGCGTCTAACTATGTGCCCGTCTCCTTTATACTTGTCCTAACCTGAATTTAATCAATCAGTTCAATTAGAGGGCTGCACGGTGGTGCAGTTGGTACCACTCTTGCCTTGTAGCAAGAAGGTCCTGGGTTCGAATCCTGGCCGGGGGTCTGTCTGCATGAAGTTTGCATGTTCTCCCCGTGCATGCGTGGGTTCTCACTGGGGACTCATGCTTCCTGCCACAGTGCAAAGACATGCCTGTTAGGTTAATTGGTCTCTCTAAATTGCCCTTAGGTGTATGAATGAGTGTGTGCATGGTTGTTTGTGTGTTGCCCTGCGATGGACTGGTGACCTGTCCAGGGTGTACCCCGCATCTCGCCCATAGACAGCTGGAGATGGGCACCAGCTTCCCTGCAACCCATTATGGAATAAGCGGTAGAAAATGACTGACTGATGACTGACAGTTCAATTAGAGATGGGATTTTGTTTGCAATAACACACAAAAGAAGACATGGGCACGTGCAGTTGTACATAACATGAAACAACATTCCTAAAGATGCGGCAATCAATCTGACAGAGACAAGTCAGACAATTTTTCCTTCCTGGGTTCTGATAAGCCGATCTGTTGGTTACAAACTAAGAAATCCCAATGTTTCCAATCCAGTAGTAGTTTAGTAGTTGAATTTAGTTTCTTCCTTTTATGTGAAAAAATGTAATCACCCTATCAAATGTTCAGTTATTAACAAATGTGCACATATTAATCTCTGAGCAAATTTATTTGTTGGACCACTTGTTGCTGAATATTGGAGTACTTGCAAAGACACCAGGCCTCCTGGTGCTTTTGGCCATTTTGTATCCAGGACATGGCGGCTGATATGACACGCCCAAGTCTGACGTCACAGGGTGCTATATATGGAGGCATCCATGTTGAACACGCCACCTTCTGCTGGAGACCGGACTAGCAACTGAAGCGCGCCACTTCAAGAGAAGAGCTCCTTGCGGAGTTCAGTTATTCTCTCGTTGGACAACGAACAATTCCTAACTGAGGTTTCTGGAGTGAGAAGGCCAGAAATTTCACTTTGCCGATCGAAGACGTGAGCTTAACACGTAACTAAAAACAAGGAGTTTCGAGGAGTCGAACCGCTACCATGTTTCATCCCAAGTCGACTTTGATGGTCAGATCATATTTTTCCTTTTCGCCAAGAAGACCAGAAGACGAAGACTGACCGCTTTTCCTGAAAGTAATTGTGGACGCACAATTAACTTACTTCCCACTTTTCCTCGCACTTTTTTGCTTGTTAGAGGTGTTAGCCTTGTTATGTAGAATTTTGCATGTTGAGTAGGTGAAGGTTAATAAATATTCACATAGATAAAAAGAGAGCGTTTTGTGTTCATTGTGTGCAAAAGTGATTCGTCAGTCAAGATAAGGTTAAAGGTTCCACACGTTTCGGCAGAAATGGTCAATTAAACAGTGACATCTCCGGCAATAGTTATTAATTATTACCGAGTATTTAACGGTTGTAATTGTTAAAGGCGTTGAGCCACAATTACAACACCAGAAACATCTCTGGTCTTGATTCATAAATGAGGATTTTGGTTAAGAAGTTGATTTTGTCAGGTTATGATTTTTAATTATAATCATTGATCAAGATTAATCAATCAATAATCATAACCCCCAACATATTTTATGCCTTTAAACGGAAAGATCAATTACAAGTAAAAAAAAAAAAAATCTACCTTTTTCTTTACAGATTAAACTTAATATATCAACAAAAATTTGCATTCTAAGAAAATGTTAGGAACCCTAACAACTTCTTTTAGCACCTTTTGGCTAAAATAACTTCAGTGAGACGCTTCTCGTAGCCCTCCATCTGTCTCAGACATCCGAGGAAGGTTTGCTCCACTCCTCACTTTAGGCTGGGAGATTTCTGAGGTGTTTCTTATCTAGCGCTTTTCTAGTGCTTTACACTAGAGCTAAATTTACCCAGTCGCATTCAGTATTCAAGTCCAACTTTCCTTGGGGTACCTTGTGTCACATGTTGATGTACCACTGATGTACCTTAGGTACATCAGTGGTACATCAACATGTGACAGTAAGAACCTGGAATTGAACTTGCTATGGTCGGATAGCAAGACAACTACTCTTCCCACTGTCCCACAGACGCCCCTAGATCTGGGATGTGAGTCAGCCCAGGACTTTCCATTTCTTAATATTCAGCCAGTTCTTGGTGGATTTACTGGTATGTTTTGGGTATTTGTCATGTTGCACAGTTGTGCCTCACTTTTATTATTATTTTTTTTTTACAGATGGTCTTACATTTTCCTGAAGGACCCTCTGATACATGGACAATTCATGCTGGATTCTATAACAATGAGCTGGCCATGCCCTGCTGCAGCAAAGCATCCCAAAGCAAGAAACGTCTAGCTCCATACTTCACAGTTGGTGTAAGGCATGCTCTATTTGGTTTATGACAAACATTTCCTCTGTTCTAGCATCCAGATAAATCAGTATTAGACTCGTCTGTCCAAAGGACGTTATTCCAGAAGTCCCAGCCATTGTCTGTTCTCTCTGGCAAACTTCAGCATGGCCTTCATGTTTTCCTTAGAGAGAAAAGGTTTCATCCTTGCCTACCTCCCAGGAAAGTTAAAAGTGCACTTTCTTTATGAGTGTTGAGGCACATGCTTTTACATCAACAGTGGCAGTAGCCTACAGGAGGTCCAATGATCACATACTATAGTTTCTAGAGACTTCTTTATGCATCTTGCAACCTGCTTTCGGGGTGATCCAGTCTAAATGGACATAACGGGACATCTTGGCAGTTGTCTTTAATGTCCTCCACTTGTAAAGTATTTTTTGTACAGTGGATTGGCTGACCTCTTAAAATCCCTTACTAGACTCATAAGCTGCAACAATCGTATTTCTGCAAGCAAAAATCTGAATAATGATGATCTAATTACTTAATCACGTGTACATGAAGTGTACACGTGATTTAAGTACACCTATGTTTCATTTTTTGCCATTTTAAGTAGGTATGAATGTGGGAGTGTCATCATTTATTCCTGAAATATACGTTTTTATTACATTTTACATGGTCTGGTCTTCAGTTTTTACTGTTTATTTATATTACTAGAATTACTTTTACTGACTTTAATGACAAAGCTTGTCAAGAGTTTATAATTAAAGCTCCACTCAATTTCTTTTTAAACTGACAAAGCAACTTGAGAAAATTAAAGTGGAAAAACGCACTACATGCTGATCCAACTTTGATGTAATGTCCTTAAAACAAGTCAAAATGAGGCTCAGTATTGTTTGTGGCCTCCACGTGCCTGTATGACCTCCTTACATCGCCTGGGCATGCTCCTGATGAGACGGCGGATGGTCTCCTGAGGGATATCCTCCCAGACCCGGACTAAAGCATCTGCCAACTCCTGGACAGTTTGTGGTGCAATGTGACGTTGGTGGATGGAGCCAGACATGATGTCCCAGATGTGCTCAATCAGATTCAGGTCTGGGGAACGGGCGGGCCAGTCCATAGCTTCAATGTCTTCATCTTGCAGGAACTGCTGACACACTCCAGGCACATGAGGTCTAGCATTGTCCTGCATTAGGAGGAACCCAGGGCCAACCGCACCAGCATTTCTTTGGAGGGCTGTGCGGCCCACCAAAGACATGCCACCCCAAACCATTACTGACCCACTGCCAAACGGGTCATGCTGAAGGATGTTTCAGGCAGCAGATCGCTCTCCACGGTGTCTCCAGACTCTGTCACATCTGTCAAATGTGCTCAGTGTGAACCTGCTTTCATCTGTGAAGAGCACAGGGCACCAGTGGCGAACTTGCCAATTCTGGTGTTTTCTGGCAAATGCCAAGCATCCCGCACAGTGTTGGGCTGTGAGCACAACTGCCATTTGTGGACGTCGGGCCCTCATACCATCCTCATGCAGTCAGTTTCTAACCGTTTGTGCAGACACATGCACATTTGTGGCCTGCTGGAGGTCATTTTGCAGGGCTCTGGCAGTGCTCCTCCTGTTCCTCCTTGCACAAAGGCGGAGGTAGCGGTTCTCCTCCACCTCTCCTGGTGTACAGGCCTGTCTCCTGGTAGCGCCTCCAGGCTCTGGACACTACGCTGACAGACACAGCAAACCTTCTTGCCACAGCTCGCATTGATGTGCCATCCTGGATGAGCTGCACTACCTGAGCCACTTGTGTGGGTTGCAGAGTCCGTCTCATGCTACCACGAGTGTGAAAGCACCACCAACATTCAAAAGTGACCAAAACATCAACCAGAAAGCAAAGGTACTGAGAAGTGGTTTGTGCTCCCCACCTGCAGAACCACTCCTTTATTGACTATGTATTGCTAATCGCCAAAGATTTCCCCCTGTTGTCTATTCCATTTGCACAACAGCATGTGAAATAGATTGTCAATCAGTGTTGCTTCCTAAGTGGACAGTTTGATTTCACAGAAGTTTGATTTACTTGGAGTTATATTGTGTTGTTTAAGTGTTCCCTTTATTTTTTGAGCAGTGTATATTTGGTGGCTGATAGGTTGAAGCTCCCATAGTGGGGTGATATTGTGATGAAGGAAAAGAAAGAAAAGAGACATCCAAATGTTTGTTAATAGTAAGTGGTATTGTCTTTGCAACATACAGCAATAGTATCACAAATACATGTTTTCCTGCGGTTGTACAGCCCTAATCTGATTGTAGCAGGGGAAAGCCTCAAGCAGCACTAACAGCCAACCCACAGATAAACTGTTGTTTTTTTGGGTGAAGGTGCACCCATACTGGTTTGTCAATGTATGAATAGAAAACTGTCAATCTTCCACAATGACTAAAAATCTGAACATTTACAGCAGTACTTCCAAACCTCGCAGCCTTTCCTCTTCAGTTGCCTCAAATTACATGTTAGTGGCCTTAACATTTTACACAGTGTGACACAAATCTCTGCTGCTGACTAGCAAAGTCCCAAATCCAAGGGAACTGGGACAAAACTTCCTAATAAGTGTTGGGCCTAAAAGCAAAACACTTCTGACATTGTGGGGATTTCCAACCACACCAACACCAACCTCAAGCCCACAATGACTGGGAATGTTTGCTTGTGCTCCAAGAAATGGATACTTAGATTCAGATAGAGATAAGCCTTCGTCTATGAAACAAACTGTGCCAATAACATGTCATATTAAGTTAAATGTTATTATAGTACTCCTTGTTGTTGGTTTTGGTTCGTTTTATTCCTGCTCTGGAACTCTACTCAAACCAAACTAGTATTTCAGAAAATTCAAATGACAAAAATAGTTAAGGAGTAACAGACCAAGGCTACAAAAGCCACTTTTGGATAATGGTCTTGGATAAAGTAGAGGCAGAGCCCAGCCACCCTACTGAGATAGCTGCTTTTAATCAGAATCCATAATCATGTTCTTTTAGTCATAATTCCTATGTCAACATTCTGGGCCGCTTGACCTAGGTAGCAGGCAGGGCGTGCTGATTCCAGGCATAATAATCTGACTTTTGGGCAGTGGTGAGCACAGCTAACCAAAACATTAGTTAGCTTCACTAACCCATATTCTGCTAAACTATTAGCTTGGTTAACGCTAAACCACTAATAAGAATTAGTGGAAGCTAAGGCCAGCTGCTAAGTAGAATCTCAAACTCCACCGCACGTCTTTGTCTCCTTTCAGTCAATAAGTTTGATGATTTGCCAATTAAATGCGCAGTTAAATAATCCCGTTTTGTTTATAGCACATTACCAGACTTATTCCTAAGGACATCCTATTAGCAGCGATTTAAGGAAAATAAACCAATTGTTGAACTTGAAGTTGGTGAAATATTTAATGAAATGCAAACAAAGCTAGTATTTGAATGCACAAAATGCATGTTTTACATGCAAGAATGGATAAATATAGTCAACGTTTTGGATATTTATGTACACTATTGCTGGCCCAAGAAGTTGACACTTGGGCATTTAAGATTCATTTTGCAAGGTTGACTTGACTGGGACAAGCAGCTGGACACTTCATATGAAACCAACCCCCAACTTTAGTTTTACAAAACTAAAAAGAGACATCTGGCAGTGAATCACTGCACTCTTCATCAATAGTAATAGCACTGATCGATCACAACACTGAAAGCAAGGTGTTTATGTAACATTGACTAAGTTATGTTTGAATTTATTCTTAATTCTTTTTTAAATCTGTTTTAAGCACAGTGCTTGCAATATTTACACATTTTGCCCCAACTTACTGTAGGTTTTTGTACTCCAGCAAAAAAAGACCTTCCCAGATTTAAAACAAATTTCAATTTATGACATTTTGCATATACATATTTCCCCTAAAACATACTTTTCTGAAATAATCCTGTTTACTGAATTTCACACACTATTTGATTCAGGTCCACAGAGCTGTAAAGGATATAATTGTTTCCCATATATAATTGTTAAATGTGTTTTGAAACTATTTCATTCTGAAGTTATCGCATAAGGCAATATTGTCTTGGAGGCATCATGGCAATGGGCCACTTTCCTTTACCATGTTATACCAAGATTCTGAAAAGTCACAGTCTTAAGGGCAGTGTTAATTTACTTCAAACCATTGGTAAGATTTGAAGTCTTAAGAAGGCTCTACCCCAGTAGATAGCCCCAATAATTACCAGCTAATATCAGCCTATAATGCGTCCAATGTTCCTCTATAAAGAGCAGAGCAGCAAAGAGATATAATATATACTTCCAAGTTTCTTGTATATTTTTAGATTCCATTTGTGTATCAAATCAAAACAACATTATTAGAGCAAAGCATGTCTTGGTACCCATTGTATGATAGCCTTGAGTAAAAATACCATGGCTTCACGGCATCACGGAATAAAAACAAAATGCTTGGCATGATGTTTTTGTTTTAATTTAAACACATACAACCCTTTTAAATAAAATGCTAATTAACTAATATAACATTCTGGCTATTTTGGTTATAATAATGTCCATGACATTTATATATTGCTATTTTGATACATAGACACACAAACAGAGGGTAAACGAACATGGGTTAGAATGCAGTTACTTTAAAATTAGAGTCAGCAGTTTCATGTTCTCATGACGCTGACTTACAAATATAAAAATCTTTATAAAAATCAAGGATTAATTTCTTCAGCAGTCACAGGTGATGAGATCAATTAAAGATTATTCAGTTAAAACAATAATTCAATATGGCAGAGAATGCCATATGGAAGAGTATATATATATATATATATATATATATATATATATATATATATATATATATATATATAAAACTGATGTACAATCATTGAATTTAGTGAAAGTTTGCCGGAAAGGTTCTGTGGGCTGAAATTACCTGGTAAATTATTGAAGCTCTTTGTCGGTTAGGCTGTCCTGTAGTCGAAATAGTAAATGGACTGAATTTAAACAGTGCTCACTAAAAAATATTATTTGTACAGCAATACACAGATTGGTAAGCAACTTATGGATGATGAGCCCAGAGGCAAATCATCATGTAACAAGGGGAAGCTGGGATCAAACCCACAAACGTCCGATTGCCAGATGACTACCCATACCTCTTCAGCCTCTTTGCATTCTAACTGTAATTTCGAAATAGTATTGCATAGTAATGAACAGTACTTTTTCCCCACCATGACTTTCCAAACAACCGACTTCCTTGTAAACAAGAGCCATGTGAAGGAGCAACTAGTATTGGGATGAAACGGCATGAAATAACTCCTTCCAAATTGTAGAAGAAACCTTTGCCCACTCTGGAACTTTCTGGCGTTTTAGTAAAATAACTTAGTATGACAGATAATTTTTTAAATTTTGGTACACCATAATACCTGTAACTGGTCCATGTCTACTTACAACTGTACTAATGATTTTTATATATTATCTTAGCAGCAGCAAGATTTTGTTCAATTGCTGTATATTTTTAACAAAAACAATGACATGTTGTACCCATTTGTTTTACATTTTGGGCCAGCGCCTTTCAGGCTACACAATATTTTGACTCTTTATGGTCAACTGCTTTGATGCAATATTTGGTGCAAATGCATTCACACTCTTTATGCCAATAATATATCCTGTCAGTTGGGTGGACTTTGACTGGGCATGATTTCCACACCTTATCCCTTATAACAGTTAAATGCAAGTGTTATGGTCATTGCAATCTTTAACAATAAAATGGCAAATGCATGTGTTCCGAATATCATGCATCCAATCTAATGTTATTATTCAGGAAAACTGTGATATTTATACTCAAAGTTATCATACTAGGAACATCTCATATCGGCCAATATCTTATATCAACTTTCAGTCATACCCATGTAGGTGCACATATGCACTTTAACAAATATAATTACACCCCTAAACCTAATTAACTTCAAGATATTACACTGAAACGTCAACACTTAAGTACCTGATATTCAAAGGATGTAAAACATATGTTTTCCATCTAAATCTTGAGATCAAATTACATAAAAGCTTTTGTAAAAATAATATCCTAACCTCGTAACATCATATTCAGACAATAAGAGCCTGTCCCAGAGTTCAGGGATCTCTCTCTGAACTTAGATCATAACAATGGCTGGGGCTGCATAACAAAGAGACCACAGATTTCATTATGATCTGGACAGCGGGAAAATTCCACCGCATTTATTGGTGAAGAAGAGCCGAAATTTCTTGTTTCTGAGGTCTCAATATGTCAGGATGACCGTTGCTCAACCGAGTTAATAACAACAGGACAGAACAAAGACTGAAAGAGCTGAATGAAGATTGAAAATAAAAAAGAGAGCCTTCCCCACATGCTGAGAAAGTAATAAAAGCAGACTCGGACTGATCTGGAAACGTCAAGTTTGTGTACGCGTGAGCAAAGTCAAAGTTAAAAACATCTAATAAGATTTCATTGATTGTATTATGTCTGAGTGTGTGTGCCAAAGGTTTCCTGTCAGCCTCATCCGCAGTACAGTGCAGTATTACAGTCTGAGAAAAACAACAGTTGTGCATTAATTCAGCTGAACCAAACCAAATGTTCAGCAACTTGGCCAGCATCCTTTATATTCATCATTTCACAGTTTGCCACCACAATGACCAAAATAACAAACTGATACTTGACAATATTAAAGTATAAATGTCACATAACCCAGCTTCAAATATCAACTTTAAAGCCTTAACTCTAAATGACCTTGATGGAAACTGTGCCGTATTACATTCTATAATTGTTTACCATTTGGGAAATTGCCAACATTGAGTGTGGTACACTGAATTTTCATTAATATCTCCTAAAACACTAATCTTTTTAGATTTACAGATTTCTTTTGTGTGCAATTTATGTCACACTCAAAAATGTTTTTATTCTAAAAAAAATTTTGTTTGTAAATACTTGTTTTACTTAGTTATAGAAACAATGTTTACTCAATGTGAAAATAGTACGGCTTTGGCTAACGATTATTTTAGTAATCAAGTATTCTATTAATTATTCTGACAATCAAGTAATCGAATAAAACATCGGCACATTCTGCAGATTGCAGACTACTTAAGCTTATTTTATCAGTAAGAAAAATACACGAAAGAGAAAATGCAAGTAAATAAATAAGTCTATTTCTTTAAAAAAAATTACATTTTATTGCACGGTGGCGCAGTTGGTAGCACTGTTGCCTTGCAGCAAGAAGGTCCTGGGTTCAATTCCCAGCCTGGGGTCTTTCTGCATGGAGTTTGCATGTTCTCCCTGTGCATGCGTGGGTTCTCACCGGGTACTCCGGCTTCCTCCCACAGTCCAAAGACATGCCTGTTAGGTTAATTGGCCACTCTAAAATTGCCCTTAGGTGTATGAATGAGTGTGTGCATGGTTGTTTGTGTGTTGCCCTGCGATGGACTGGCGACCTGTTCAGGGTGTACCCTGCCTCTCGCCCATGGACTGCTGGAGATAGGCACCAGCTCCCCCGCGACCCACTATGGAAGAAGCGGCAGAAAATGACTGACTGACTGACTGCTTAAAATGCAACAACATAGAATGTATTTAGTGTACACCAGAACATTTATAACAAAGGATGCATCTACAGCAAAACAAGTTGTAACATCCAAATGCCAAAACTTCAGCCTTTTCTGGTTGACTTAACATCAATGCAACTCTAGCTGCCTCTGCATTGAAAATGGTCATGAACAAAAACTGCATAAAGTGTCACTTTCATATTGCATTCTGTATTTTTATTGAGTTTTTTCTAACATCAAAAAACTTAATGTTAACCAAATAAAATACAAGTAATCTTGTAGTTTACTTAAGTGCCAAGACACACTCTCATTCCTGTTTCCTCGAGCATGCATGCTTCTACGTCTTTTTGGTGTGCTTTCGAAGCACGAGTTGATAATAAACGATTATAAGCTGCTCAGGTGTTTTGCATCAAGGACATACTATTATACATGGCTGAGGTATAGACAATGCGCTGTTTCTGTTAAGTTTAAAGTGATCCCACACTTTTGACACTTTCATTGATTTTGTCTGCACTTCTTTTTTGCCCCTCGTCGCCTCCCTCCATAGCTGATAATCACACTTAGCATGCACGTATCAGAAACGCAGGCTATCATTAGCGGAAGTGAGAGTGCTGTGAAAAAAATACCCAACCCGCCAGAACAAAGTGTGCTGAATAGTTGGGCAGACTTTAACGAAGCCTTGAGGCTGAGAATTTGCCTTTAATCGTTTCCACCCTAGAAAATATGATTGCCCCCCTGCTTAAATCATTAAATAATTGTGATTAAGGACATTTTGGAAAGTTTCACAAGCCCCCTTAGACATGATTCCTGCCATTACTATACAATTATGAAACCACTATAATAACACCTGTCTTGACAACATGAAGTAGGGTAAAAGATCTCAAAAAGCAACATCTCATGGCCAAAATTAAAGAAATATAAAAACACATGTAGTCATTGGTATCTATCAGTCTGCAAATGGTTGCTTCCAAAGTTACTGCAAAAGCACATCATCAGATAATCCAGGAGGATGCAAATGAACCTACAATAACACCTAAAGCACTATAGGCATTAGTTGTGTCAGTTAAGGTCAGTGTTCATCCTTCAACAGTAATTGAAGGAGCATAAATGGCATCAATTGGAGAGTTCCAAGACCAAAACCACTTGCTTACCAGAAATATTTTGAAGATCCCCAAGACTTCTGCGAAAAAATACTCTGTGGAAAGTGGAAAGTATCTGGAAGGTGTGAGTGCTGTTACATTTTGTGTTGGTCTGCCAACCGCAATTAGTGGAACCTCGAACTTTACTCTCTACCAGAGATTCCTGAAGAAGAATGTCCAATTGTCAGTATGCAATTATAAGCTCAAGCACACTTAGGTTATTCAACGGGACATTGATCCGAAGCAAAACACCAAGTCCATCTCTTAATGGCTCAAAATTAAAAACGGTAAGATTTTGGGAGTGACCTAGTCAAAGCCTGGACATAAATCTAATTAATATGATGGGCTATAACATTAAACAAGCTGTTGATTCTCTAAACACTTGGTTGGACCAAAGATCCTCCAGAGAGATGTAAAACTTAGTACCAGCTATTGCAAACAGTTGATGGCTGTTGTGACTGCCAAGTGTGGCACAACCAGTTATTGGGTTCTAGGGGTTAACTATATTTTCTCACAGGGCGAGGTTGATTTTGATCACTTTTTTTCCAACAATATATAAAAAACATCATTTAACATCTGCCTTTTGTATTTACTCAAGTTATCTTAGTTGGATGATCTGAAAGGTTTGTGATGAAAAAAAAAAAAAAACTGAGGAAATCTATAACAGGGAGAACCCTTTTTCACAGTAAGAAAACTTCACCAGGCTCTGGGGAAATAAAGATAATCTGTTTTCTGTTTCCAAAATGCTTTTTTGCTATTTATTTAATACCAAAATTGTAGATGACACAAACTATGCAAATTCTGTTTCGGTTCAGATTTGATTTAGTTTTGAGTCTAGAAGTAGGTGTAATTTAGGCAGAAATAGCTGCAATCAGCAACTAAAGGCCCAGACAAATCAGTGGGCTGTACTACAATATGAAAACCTCAGTGGAAACAATAATCAGGCTGTTTGTTCATAATATAAATCATACTATTATTGTAGCGGCGCCAATGTAAAAATATCTTGGTGGAATGAAAATGCTATCTAACCTGCTTACTAAACAACTCTGCCTACTTAATAATTTATGGCAGAGTAAAACTTCAAAGCCTGCCTTTTTTTTTTTTTCCCAATTACAAAAGAAGGCAAGGTACAGTCATAACCCCACCGAAACACAATGCAGAAGTCTGGTTGAGTATTGTGCTGTGTTTTGCTAGGTGTGGTTGATATCCTCCAACAGAGTTAAGGAGTACGGTTATCTTACTATTTTTTATAGATGAGGTGCTTTATTGTTACACGGAAAGCAATGATTGTAAGGTAGGGCACCAAACAAATACTCTAACAAAACAATGTTGCAACTCAACAAGTAGAAGAGGCTGAACTCATGTTTAGGGAGTTGAAGCGTGAGAACATTTAGAACAACCTGGTTTGAAAATAACTGCCTATGAAAAAATGTCTTGAAACCTTATGTAGCTTTAAACAACTTGTGAGAAACTTGAGTGGCTCTAGTTCATATGAGTATTAAAGTGAGGTTCGTGGAGGTCTCCTGCAATAAACATCAAGCCATAAAAAGTCAAAAACAACCTGTGGTTTTCTTCAGAAAAAGATTATTCCGCCTCCTAACAGCGGCTGGTAGGAGTTAAGACGATGAGAGGACTCAAAGTCAAACAAAAAACAGGCTGAAACTGGAATTTCAATTGTGGAATTTTTCTAAATTTCTTCATAATAATGAGAAAAACTTGCTGAAAACGATGCTGATGGTTGTAAGTCACTAGGATGCAAAGCTAGCTGTAAAGTATATTGGAAGCAGAATCATGGTTTGGGGGTGTGGAACAATGGCCATCATTAATAGTTATTAATTTTAAAAAGTTCTTATCATTTTAAGACAGAGATAGGTGGAACAGTTCACAACCAGATGCTTGTGAAAGACTCAGTGAAGAAATAAGGCAACAGCCCAAATCAAAGAGGTAAATATGAAACTTCATTTATCAATGATATCAACTAGACAGAACAAGTAATCATTGGCTTTAGAACAATGAGGGAAATCAATTATATAGAGTCAGGAACAGTAGAAATGCAATTGTATAGAATTTGTACCATTATAAAACAACAATGAAATTTTCTGAGATTAAATCAACTTTACAGCTGCACTATATAATGAATCGCAATGGTCATCGTAATATCAGTCTCACAGTATAAAAGGTCTACTAGGACACATATTTGTCCAAGTACTGTCATCTTCACAGTCTGCATCTTGATAATATGTTACGCCAGTTGGATGGGATCTAACCACCCAGTATCCTGTGTGGCCATTAAGGGCGGATAGAGCTCATAGTTGAGATATCCAACCGCGTGAACTTTAAGATCTTGTGACTGAGATGTTTAAGTTGGTATCAGTATCAGCCAAGTAGAGCTGCACAATGTAACAAATAACATTTGTCATCAAAATATCAGTGTTTGCAACATTACAATTATAAAGAACTGCCCGGATGGCATATCTGGTAGTATATCATATTTCAACTGCAATGCAATCATATTCTATATGCAAGAAAAAATATATATTTGGCCAGATGGATGTTTCCACAATATATGTATATTTTTTGTGTCTGAGATGCTAAAGCTCATTCAAAATGGTTAGAAAACCACAAAGATGGAAAAGAAAGAAAAGATGCAGGAACATGAAGCTCAATCACAATCAATATCAATATTGTTCAGCGCTTGTATCGCAAGTACATGCTTACCTGGTACGATGCAGCCCTGGTATTCTTTATGGTCATAAAATCATGCTTAGAGTAAACTGAAGCAGCATTCTTGCATGTTGGTCATATTGTTTTCTTCTGCAGTATGTATTCGTGTATTTATTAGGTGGATAAAGATATTAGCAGACGTAAGAAGCATAAACTAGAGCGGGAGTAGAGCATGCTGCAAAACATGTATTGTTTTTTGTAAATTAGGGAGTATAATACAGCTCGCCACAGAAACATCCAAAATTCTGTTTTTATGATGGTTTTATGTATAAAGATGTTGATGCAGAAACAGAAATGGGAGCATTTTGTCTTTGGGTGACACGGAGAAGAAAGTTTTTAAAGTCTATAACAGGGTTGTATTTTGCCTACAGCAGACAGGAAGCAGACAATAACCCTGACCCACATCAACACAGGAAAAAAAAAACACATTTAACAAATGAATGGATCTATTAAGTGTTCTGATGTAATACTTTAATGGGCCTTTCACTGAAAGCTTCTAAGCCCCCTTTAGATTTGTTTAAATACAGGACCTAAAACCATTGGAGATCAGGACAAACTGTGCCGCCACTCGGCTCGCTCCGAGTTAAACAGGGAAACTCTGTCAGCTGCTAATGGTGCCGACATGTTTTCCACAAATTCCCGCACATTCGGCGTTTCTTGGAGCGATTAAAGTGGCTATGGCAGGGTTCAAACTCCAGCCCAGGTTCACTAATGAGCGAACAAACAGCCTCTAATGGGGCTGTGAATGCATAAACAGATTAATGTGACTGGTTGAAGGCCGACTGGTGCAATGTGCTGGTGCTGCCCAGAGCCTGTTTCCAGCCAATTACAGGACCAGCATGGCAGAGCTGAGCACTGGATGAAGATGAGGGAGTGGGGGAAACAAGAAGGAAAAGAGGCTCATCACTATCACTGCACATGCTCAGTGAAGCTCTGTTGAAGGGGGTGTGTCATTTTTAGAGCTTGTGTGTGTGTGTGTGTGTGTGTGTGTGTATAGTTGGGGAAAAGGGGGAATAGAAGGTTCGGCTGGGTGGATATTTGGCTTGCTTCCTCCTCGTCCATCCTCGTGGGGGAATCACACGGGTTTTTTTTTTGGGTTTTTTTACTGTATTTTTGCACCACATGACTTGCAGATTTTTTTTCTCCCTTTTAAACATTTTGGCCTCGCCACCCACCCTCCTCCCACTGCGTGAGCGTCGCTCTTGCCAGGCAGGAATGGAAAAACAGCTGTGGCCGTGCCGAGCAGTTCCCCATTAACCAAGGAATTATGCAAGCAGGAAATTCAAATAGGATGTAGATGAGAGAAAGAGCCCTGCTCTGACCAAATACCTCTTTCCCCAGAAGAAAAGAAACCTGACGGGAGCCTCCAGACTATCTCGACCGCAGTCTGCTTCCAAGTCCGGCTCCTTCTCACAATGTCAACAGTTAGCTACCCCTTATTAAAATGCCATACATTAGTAGAATAAATAAGATTAATGAATGCTTTCTCTGACAAAATGCCTCCTGGCGCTGAAAGAAGACAAAGACTGTGGCTTTTTAAAACACAGAATATGTGATGTTTTCACACCATTTAATCATCAACACATTAATTTTGAGACATTAATTAGCTAAAACACACAAACCCATCAACAGCTAGGCTGTCAGGATCCACCGGTGTGTGCTTTAATTTTAATATGATTATCCATCTGGATGGTTTCTAACAGAAAATCTGCTGAATTATGGGGAAGGCAACAAATAAAGGTGCAAGACGAAGAAGTGGAAAGGCATTATGTGTCTCTTTCACATGGATGTAAAGGTAGAAATACACGAGAAAGCAAAATGAAAGGGGTGTGTTCGCATGAGCCAATGAGCTTGTATGCTGTCAAAACAACACGGGAGTCCAAATTTCCTGTTCAGCTGCAGTATGTATGCTTGCCATCTTTTTTTAGTGTCACTGGAAGATAAATGATAAAGCAAAATCCTACTTTTTATGAGCTCTATTCATCTCTCATCTATGTTTGAAATTAAGATTAATAAATTCAAAAGATTTACTTCAGCTTTGATTGCATGTTATTTTCTGTGCAGAAATCTGGAAATACTTCCAGTGTTGGGAAGTATTTCTGGTCTTTCTTTCACATGAAATGCTAAAATAGCAACATCTGAATCTGCACCCACCGCTCCTCAACCGCGTCTGTGTAAGGGTCAAAAACAAACCTTCTTGCTGTTTAATGTACAATTAGCAATGTGAGTCACAGTTTAAAACATGATTTTAAAGAGGACAGACATGCAAAAATTATTCTGCTTTTATGCTCCTTAATACTAGACGTTAATAGTTCTGGGTGGTTTATGTGAGGTTTCGTCTCCCTGATGTCCCTGAAGGCCACATGCTTCTACAGACTGTAATTAATGGATTGAGCAACAGGTGTAGAAACCAAGAGGAAACAGTTGGATCCAGAGGAGCAGCAGACTGGTTGGTTAAGGGACTGAAAGGAAAGAGCAGCAGGTGCTAGGGGATGGCAAGCTCCCTGATGGCTTAGATGAAGAGGTGCTCGGTAGGAGTTTGAGTTAAAATCCAGTGTTAGGAGGAAAAGGACTGTACCATTTTGTTGAGAATACTATGCTGGAGTCACCTAGTAAAAAGCTAGTATATCAACTAGTATAAGACAGAAATTCATCAGTGGGATTAGGCAGAATAAATTTGGTCTCACAAACAGCTGACTAGTTTTCTCTATTGTCTTTTCAAAGAGCCATGAGCAAATAGGAGCGGCCAGGTCGAGACACAAAACCTGGGTAAGGTAGGCCCCACATTTGATGGGGGCCCCAAGATGATCTAGGACAGAAGGCAGCCCAAGACCCAACCTGACAGGAAAACAGGCACACACAGTCGCAAACACATTTTCCCACCCTCTGCTAGTCATGATTTTTCAGAACTGGATCTTTGGGTTCTATAATTCCTACTTTATTTTGTGAGTACACCACTTCTAGAATTTTGCGTTACAGACCTGATTCAACCCCTTAGGTTCAAACAAAGGTGTCTAGGGTCAATTTCTGGTATCAAGGCATACCAAAGTTTCAAAACAGAAAAAAATTGGCATCATACAGTTCCAGTGGTTTGAAGTCATTTTAATGAAATGTCAGGGAAAGTGCCTATACTGACCATAGAGTAATGCAATGCTGTCCTTCCTCCACAATAATGGTCAGCTGGCTGAAAGAAGGCTTGTACAATTTTCATTGCATACAAGAAAGACAAATTCAGCTGTTTGGAAAATCATCACCCATTGCCACCCATTACTCTTATTAAGGTAATTCTGTTTTTAAACTACAGCTGGCATGCAACAACTGGCATGTCTGTTGTACAAATAACTGTGCACTGCCTGAACAGAGAACACCAATTAATTAACCAGCCACTACCAGCTTTTTTAGACTACTAGTGTTACTCTATAAAGACTGAAACAACATAACATTCTGTGCCATCAGCATGCTTATTGATAGTTACCATTAGGTTTACTTGGTGTTTATTGTATATTTTTAGTTACAAATTCAATCTAAACTCGCTGATATTGTGAATTGTATTAATTTGAGAAACAATCAATGTCCTTTAGTTGACTTAATGCTTTCTTATTAAAATTTGACCAAAATTGGGGAGTATAAATCATAAACAATTCCCAAAATCTTTCCAACACAGAGAGAAAACGTTAAAAATGCTCACACTGAAAGTTTTAAAATCTAATTTTTTGTGCTATCCAAGTATATAGGCAGGGATCAACTGAAAGTTGTTTTTTTTCCCCTACCCTTTCCTGCGATAACAGTCAATTAGAAATAAATGCACTTACAGTTTTTTGCAACATCGCTACTTCATCAGTCTTATCTTTAGCAAGTTTTAGGATTTTGGTAGTATTCTGTTACATTTATTTTCATGAGCCAGTTTCCCACAGCCAGATAACACCTTAGCTTAAGTCAAGGTTTTTATGCAAGGGCCTGCAAATTACTTGGCTTTTCTGATTTAAATGTCAGAACTGGAAGCCCTTTCAAAAATTCAATGAAACTTAAAACTATGCAGGAGGATATTCTCTTTGAACACAGACAAATCTACATTTTTTTTTAGGGGATTGGACTTTGGAAGCATTTTTGCAAAATGGACTGCATTTGAATTACTGCATACAAATCGCACGTTGGTTCGAATGAAAATGAAAATCCTGCATCAAAGTCTCTTGGCATGTAAAACAAAAGCTTAACGAATTTGATTCAAGCCATTAGTGAAACACATCTTTAATCAATTTACATAAATTAAACGTGACTTTGAAATGTTTGATTTGTTAAGTTTTTAAAACTTCAAGAGGCTTTGCCTTCCAGATGGTTATTTCAAGTTTGCAAAATATCTGATTTACATTTTTATGTCTAGATACATATGAAAATGCATTTCTCCATAGTTTCTCCTTCTGACTCAACACAACAGACTTACAGTGCAGTAAGGCAGCACAATGTATCGCCAGTATTCATTGCAATATCAGTGTATACAATATTTGCATTGCAAAGTGTATGTACCGTGTCAAATTCCCTGTTTGTCTGTACAAACTTGGCAATAAAGCTGATTCTGATTCTGTAAAGGACATTTTGGAGTGCAATAATTGTTGGCTAATATATTCCAAGTGTTATGAACTTGGATTCGACATGCTAGTTTAATATGTAGCCAGTTGGACAGGTTAAAAGAAAGAATGCAACAATGTTTTTAGTTTCTTTGCAGACATCATCTTACTGACCCCGGACTTCCTCTTAGCACCAATTGAAGATATTAAATTCAAGTTTTATGCCTTCCCTTCCCATTAAAAACCTTTGGAGAGACTCTGCATTCTTACATTAAAACCAAGCCAACGTCCCAGAAGACACCGCCGACTGACCTGACTTCTCTTTATCATTTTCCTCTGTAGGATAAAGTGCATTCTATTAATAGTGGTGTAGAAACCTGGCGTATAGCCATGCCTTTGGCCTGGTTTCGACGCTGCACTGCACAGCTCTGTTGGAAAAAAAAGATAACGCCTCACCAAAACTATACTGCCTGCCTCAAACACAAGCATTGCTTTTTTATGATAGTAATAATGCAGGGACATTAATTCAATGCATTGCTGCTTTAATATGGCTGCACAGAACTTAACTAGAGTCAATCTGTAATACTGCTCTGAGTGAAAAAGAAATTATCCTATAGTGTTGTTGAAACCGGGCAAGACGGTGCTGTCGGAAAGGATCAGAGTGATAACACACACACACGTATGCACTTTAAACAGCGTGAGAGCACTCTGATCCACTGGAGAGCAGCAGGAGGTAAAGACTACAAGACAGCCAATGGGCACAGAGAATAGGTGGTCAGCTTACAGCAGCCAGCCACTCAGAAAGGCAGCTCTGGCCCTGAGGGGGCGGGCATTTCAGTCCTGCCTTCCTCGTTTTGTGTTTTTGGCTAGATCTAAGAGCCACATTCCTGCCGTTCCCCCTCTTTCACTCCTGGGCTGGTGGCTGGGTTCAATAGGTGAAGCAGGAACTGTGGGAAACTAGGAGGAAGGGTGGTGGGGGCAGCTGTGGCATGAACATTTATGTATGAAATACTCAGTAAAAAGCAGCCAAATGGAAATAATGCCAAAAAGAGAAAAAAATAAATAAATTAAGAAGGCAGATGGAGTTCTTTCAGGAAAAGGATTCCTGTTCAATGGCTCTCAGTTTGGGGATATTCTAACAAAATCCTACATTCTGAAGGACACACAACTGAGGCTTGCTAATTAGTGTAGCGATAAAAATAATTCTTTTGTAAATAATCAAAATCTGCTTTCAGCACTTAACACACAAATTTTCCAACTTGGACCAAGATAACACTTTGATTACAATCTTCAAAACAACAGCTGTAAAGTCAAAAGAGGAAATTACAGCGGTGAGAGAAATGTGCTTTTATGGAGATACTTTTAAATGTTGGAATTGTGTCGAATATATTTTTCTACTAATATCTATAGTGTACGTATTTTAGTACTTTTGTATCCAAAAGGACCACCTACAGGTCCAGCTTCTAGTTATCAACCCAATTCAATTTAAAATATTCTAACTTTGCATACATATCTGAGCAATAACTACTGGTGCACCAAAATGCTTCAATATACGATCACTGGCCACCTTATGAGGTATGATTCCTTGTACACAAATGGCAATTTAGCCTATCGCATGGCAGCAACTTGATTCATTTAGGAATCTAGACGTTGTGAAGACAACTTGCTAAAGTTCCACTTAAGCATCAGAATGGGGTGAGAAAGGAGATTTAAAGGACTTTGAATTTGGCAAGGTTGTTGGTCCAAGACTGGTTTATCCCAGTATTTCAGAAACTGCTGATCTGCTAGGATTTTCACACACAGCCATCTCTCAGGTTTGCAGAGAACAGTTCTAAAAAGCAGAAAAAATGCCCAGCCAGCAGACGAAAATGCCCCGTTCATGTAAGAGAGAACAAGAACTGGTTTGAGGTGACAGAAAGACAACAACCACTCAATATAATATGCAGAACATTATCTCTGAATGCACATCACATCATGCCTGGAAGCAGATAGGCTACACATACATAAAACCACTACAGGAGTGGTTTTATGTAGGTGTAGCCTATCTGCTGCCAAGAACAGGAAACTGAAAATGCACACAGCCTCACTAAAATTAAACAGTTCCTGGAAAAATATTTCCTGTACCAATGAGACAACATTTAGCTGCGACATTGAGATGGTAGGGTCAGAATTTGATGTAAGGAACATGGAGGCATGGAGCAACCCTGCCTTCTAACTCCTTGATTAATCTATGCCACAAAGAATTAAGGCAGTTCTGAAGACAAAGGGAGGTCCAACCCCACACCAGCAGGGTATCCTCAAACAAAGTGGAAAAGAGTGTAGAAAGTGTTTACTTTGTTAAACATGGAATTCTGAAAAGAAATGGATAAAATGGGATTAGGAATTAATTTATATACAATTTGGAAAAAAAAAAATCATGATTTTTGGTTTAGGCAGTTCAATGAAAGCCGACAGCGACATTTTTTCAAACTTCCTGGTTATGTGTAGATATTGAACACGGTTACAGGTCATTGTCTTGTTCCACTTTTAAGTCAATTTATTCAGTTTGTTTATTGTGTGCAAAAAAAAGGCACTATATTGGCCAAGGCATGGAAGCAAATAAGGTCAATTAAGTCAGTCAGTCATTTTCTATACCACTTCTTCCATAGTGGGTCGCGGGGGGAACTGGTGCCTATCTCCAGCAGTCTACAGGCGAGAGGTGGGGTACACCTGGACAGGTCGCCAGTCCATCGCTTTCAAAGATTTAAGTGGATTAGGTTTAGAAACAAACCAATGTTGGCATAAAGTGCCCTTTTTGTTGCTTTTAAGTGTTTAAGGGATTGGCTCATCACTAGTTCTTCCCAATCTCAACTAGGAAAATATTTGTACCTTTGAACATGATGTTTGCCCTCCAAAAACCACTGGGACAGAGGAGGGAAAGATTTTTGATTTTACCTTAGGATGGATGAGGGGAGGAAGAGGAGGAGGAAACTGGAAAGGGAGGATGATTGAAGAGGAACATGATGGTGACGTGAGATACTTCTTGAACAGATTAGTTTTCAACCTCCAACACTCAGACGACAGCGATTGCACTGCTCCGACTGGAGCGGGAAGGTCATTTCAGGTTTGAGGAGACTGGAGAAGGGCTTAGAAGTACTGATGAGGACACAGAATGATGGAGCTTCAGTTGGACCTTCAGTGCAGTTTGTTGCTTTGTCTATGCTTCATATTTCATTTTCTAAACAATTTTAAGAATTTGTTTTCACAGCATGAGCAAGCAGCCTCTGCAGATATCTTTGCGTGTCAAAACATTCCTGCCTTTCGACCCAATTGGCACCGACTTCTCAGCTGATTCTCATTACAAAGTTATTAATAATCTACAAGATGTCAAAAACAAAAAACTTTGTGCCTCAGTTTTAGCAAGAATAAGTGCTCTCTTTTTTTGCCCTGGGCCAAAACACAGCAAGCAGTTACTCTTTGCTAAGAAAGTTGATTAAATAATTATTTTTCAATGCTTTCCTTGTTAACCGAGGCTCAGAGCTGCGGCAGTATAGCACAGCTCGATCTAAAGCTGGAAAAATGTCTGACCGTACTGACGTGGCATCACTTATAAATACTTGGCCATTTTTTAATACATTGTGACCTGCGGATTTTGATTGATTATAACAACAAAAGAATACAATAATACAAGATTGATTTAGCCTCAATAGGTTAAAAGGCTTTTTCTTTATCTTCTGGAAATATAATAATGCTAAAAAATGGAGAAAGGACAGGAAAGGACATAGATCACAATCTATATTCTCTTTCATCAGCAAAGGGTAAAGTCAGGGGTTCCCAAACATTTCAGCTTTTGACCCCCAAAATAACACTGTCAGAGACTGGCGACCCCGTTAGCAACTTGGCGATACCCTACAAATACTTATAATTATGTCACTTTATATTTATTTATTTAATGTATAAATATAGAATGAAATAATTACATGTAGTTTTAATTGAATTTATATTTTAAATAGCATTTATTGATTAAATTTAACCATTTAAAAATGTGTATTTTATTATTATTTAATTGTGCATTTCACAATTCAATGGTATATTAAATTATTTAATAATGTATTAAATAAATAAATGGTTCAGTAAATTGTTTTATTTATTGCATGACATATTTATTCATTTAATTTTGTCTCTTGGCCGTCCATTCAACCTCAGGGGTCACATCATGATGATTCTGAAAAGGATCTACAATGTGCTTTTGTTTTCGATACATAATGTTCACCCAACCATCTTGGGCTGGAAGTTTAACAACCAAAACTCCACTGCTATGTCAGCCATTTCAAGCGTTCGGTATGCTGACATAGGTAAATTATCATTGGTTCGGCATGCAGACAATCTTGTCCCTTCAATACACGACTATCAGAATGTGGGAATGGTACTTATAGGTTGCCCTCTTCAATTGAAATATAGATATGGGACTTTCAATGAATGTCAAATCCTAGCTTCATAATGCAGTGAAACTGTAAAAGTATAAGTGTAAGCTTTTAGATGGCAGTGCTTTTAAAAAGTTTTGAAAGAAAAAAAAAATCACCAAACACTAGATAACAGTGTGTTCCTTAAATAGTAAAAGCTTCCCTCCAAAACACATTCGTCTGAGCTGCTAAAACTTGAAGGTTTTGCAGAATGTAGAGAAATTATTTTTAAAGATCCTAATGATAAATCTGATGATCAATTCTCAAAGAGGTCATGTTCAAACTCGTAAAAGGCCGGCATCCAAGAAGAACATACAACATTAACTGATAACAGCCTCAAGGTTTAAGCAGTCACCTGATTATTCCAAGAAACCAAAATTTCGTTCTAATTATGCTTATCAGAAGACTTAGAATAAACATTCATGAGTGCAGCTTAAGTAGAATTAAAGTTTAATTCAAAATGCACTCGGTAATTTGGTGGTTGATGCAAATTAAAACTTTTTTTTCCAGCAGAAAGTAAGCTTATGCCCTGCCACAGGGATTCAGTTTGAATACATCTGGTCAATCTCTGCTCCCTGCAGTAATAGTCATTTTGGCAAGAAACCAGCAAAAAGGCCCAGATGTTACTAAAAACAAATCTAAATTCAATTAATTTGGCTAGTAAAAGAGCAAGGAGCGCCTGACTAATTTGGAATGCCCATCGCCTGCGGCAGCTGGTGAAGAAACACAGAAGTTTCTTTCCTGTCATGGAGATGAGTCAGGCAGAGAAATGGTAGAACGGTGCAAGCCCTGAGCCGCATAAGCCTATAAATAGTCTCTGTGGCTTATGCCTTGTCTACACTTCACCAAAACTTGGAATTTTTAACCACAATAAAAAGTGAAGGAGGAAACATATGAGCCTGAGTTTGTTTGTTCATAGCACAAGTTTATAATTCTGTTTGTCTGAATGCTGTCTGGAATCACATACCACAGGTAGGGCAGGAAAAATAAATATGGGCTTCACCAATAATATCTCCAGGGATATTTCTATGTGTATACGGTAGTTATACTTTGAAAAAAATATAGACATCATAGATCATTAACCCTGAGAATAATCTTTTTTAGGCAGAAGACGGAAAATTGTTTTCTGCCATTCTGTTTAAGTTCCGTGAATGTGCACCGACTGCAAACTATTTAACATTTTCCATCTATAGAAAACCTTTTTGTAGACTTAACAGCATGAGAGCCATGAGAACCGTTTTGGCCAAAAGTTCACATTAGCTGACGAGCTGCACTTTTATAAAAAGTATGCATCGACCTGAGATTACTTTTCAGTTCTTTATGGACTGATCATAATAACTGGGGTTAATCTGTAAACCCAAAATATTGTTAAATAAACTAGTTTTTGTAAGCATTGTTAGCATCAGTAACTGCAAAGAGATGTCTCTGTGTGTATACCCTTGTGAATGAAGATCCAACATGTTCCATGAGACAGCAGTTGATAGCTTTAAAGGATAAAGTGGAGCAACGTTTCTGTACTCTGTTAAGCCTTCCTGTTATCTGCTGAAAGTCTAGTTTTCTCTTGATCTCCCATAGCCTGAATGAACAGCAAATATGTATCAACAGTTTTCTTTTACATAACTTTAAACAGACCGTAAAATAGTAAAACAGCTACATTTTCTTCCCTAAGTATCAACTTCTACACTGTAGAGGGGTGTCTCAAATGTGTCCCTGGTCCAACACACCCAAATCCAATGGCTGAATTTTATCAAGTCAAGTTCTATACCTAATGAGCTACTTATTTTATTCAGCACCCACACACATCTAAGTATCAGGACACCAGCCCTCATAGACTTAGTAGAGCTAAGATATGGCACATTCACTGATCATACAAATATTAGATTCTTAAATTTCCAGCCAGTAACAAATAAGGGCCGGTCATGTTCAAACTGTGCCAATTCCAGTCACCAGCCAATTTCTCACCGTATCTTCAGCCACCTTATTTCTGTAACCCTTGATGTTTGTGCAAATCCTGGTCCAGAAGTTGTGAATAAAACTGTTTCTTTCAAAACAAACAAGATGAAAGACTGGGATGTCATGCACTGACGAACTAGTACGATCATAAAAGGATATTACTACAATACCAGTCAAAAGTTTGGAGACACCTTTTCTTTTAATAGCTTTTCCCTATTTTATTACTTTCTGCATCATAGATACATAGTGAAGATATAAAAACAATATAGCGAAAGTATATAGAATTATGTAACAAACAAAAATTGTGAAATAGCTCAAAAAACATTTTTTATATTCACCCTAACCACACACCCCCTTGCTCTGATTAGGTATTTGCACACTCTTGGCCCAATCTCAATGAGCTTTATGAGCTAGTCATCTGAAATGGTTTTCAAACAGTCTTAAAAGGAGTTCCTAGAGGTAGTAATTAAAATAAAGAAACCATTGAATGAGAAAAAGTAACCAAACTTTTGACTGGTAGTGTACTTGTTACTTCTTAAAACAAGAAGCATACCTGATTCGTTCCCAGAAGTGCTGTTAATTCTTTTAAGGTTACATTTCTTCTCTAGTGGTTGGTCTTAGCCCAAACTGAAGTTAAAAACTCAAGACTCCTAACGTTGCAGAGTGACTACTTTCATCCGACTGTTGAACAGAAACAGGGCAAGGATCATTTACTTATGCGAAGCATCATTAGCTGCTGATTTTGTGTTTCTTACAGTTTAGTTTCACATTTAAACCCAAGCCACAGGTACCATAGTGGGCCTGTTGCAAGTGTTTGGTGCCCTCCTGGGATCTTCTTGCCCACCTTGACATTGCCCATGTATAGGTCTGGAAATCTCTCCCTTGTTCCCTCTTTCTGTTACTTTAATTTGTGCTATCTATATTTAAAATCCTTGTTTTCTTGCAGGTTGTAAACAGCTTGAAGGATATGGCAAATACTTCACAAACAGAGTACAGATACTGAGATCCAATGAGAGCCAATGAAGAAAATACAGTTAAGGTAACAGCCAATGCCAGAAAGCTACACCAAGCAAGCCAATATTCAATTGAATGTTTGGTAAAATAATTAATTCATTGCAGGGCGTTGAAGTATTTTCTTTAAGAAATTCTTTTTTTGTTGTTGCTCCATTTAAAAATGAAATAGTCCAAGAGCATGTTTAATGGAAAAAATACCCAGGCTTGCTTTTTTTTTTTTTTAAAAAAGAAGTCACCTTAACTTGCTGGTAAAAGTAACAGTGAGCTTCTCGGAACTTTAGTTAGTCTCTTATACAGCTATGCATACACTGAACGTGAGCAGTCGGTGTGAAATAGTACCACGAATGTTCGGTAGCAAACAGCAGGAGCCGGGCTCTTTGCAAAAGAACTCAAGGAGTCTGTCTGTTCAGATTTCTGTAACAGCGGTTCTTCACACAGAGAAAGAGGTCACTATGACAAATACGTGCACTACACCGCCATGCATACTGCGCATCTCAACAGGGTGGGAGCTGCAAAAAAAAAAAGAAAATACTCAACCCTGCGGAGTTCAAATATGACTTAACAGGGAGGCCAAAGCTTAGCACCAGCTCATCTATAATTTAGTTCATATTTGGAGATTTTGGTTTGACAGCTATATTCATAGCTACATGAGAGGGAGTAAGGTGGTATGGTTGGTTTCAGAAAAGAAAGGAATCTTTACCGTATTGTTCAAATAAAAGTGGCTCGTACCTGAGCCTTTGTTTTAAATTGCACATGAATGTTTACATCTTTTGTTAGATTATTTTCTTTTCTGAAGCCAACCACCACCCTTCACTCCCTTTCTGAAAAGGAGCTTTCTGTCCATTTCTGTTTATCCAAGATTATTCAGAAGCTACATACTTAAATATTAGAAGACTGGTGGGAGACAAATGTCAGAGCAAAAATGAATTATCTTGTCTTTTTTACCTACAGACAAATAAATGGGAATTAAAACACCAACCCTGGTGGAAAATGTGCTCTTTAGGTGCTCTTGTTCATCGTTTTAATTGGTTGTCATATTTGCAGCAAGTCTTTCACAGGCCGAACAGGAAATGAAGTAAAAACCAAAGTGAAGTTGTGAGTAGAAGGAAGTTTATTTCTTTTTGTCTGCAGTCTTATGTGAAAAACAAAGAAAAAAAAGCCCAGATTAGTCTAAAGGTACCAAACTGAAAGATGAATCCTACTAAAACATGAACAAAAAACAATGCAAGTAACCAAACAAATTTAGGTTTCATAACCAGCCCCATACATTTCAAAGAAATCAACCCCTAACCACAAGGTGTGCAGTACATACTTTATTATACTGATATGAGATCCAATTTAACACATTCTTCCAATAACACAACGTATGTGGGGCAGGTTACTCCACAGAAATCCGTTTTGGCTTGGGTTGTGCAGAGCACCAATCAGGCTTTAAAAGCCGATACCAATTTACAGTCTTCTTTTAGATGCAATTGAATACATCCGAGTTGCCAATTCTGATTTTATCCAATTTTATTTGTAAGGACTACAAATGACAAACTAAACAAGGTGTAAATTTTACTTTAGTTCAACAGATATTGGCCATTCAATAAAAAATGTGCCTGAGGTTTCTTGATGGAGGTAGTTTCTCTTAATGCTATAGATAATAAATAATGACATTTTATCCCTGGCCAATCAGTTGGAGCGTAACAGTGCATGCATACTTGCAGAAAGGTTTTAGTATTAGTAGGTTTATTTTGATTCACACATGTATCAAACAAATGCAGCTTTGTTTTAAACCTATGCACATTATGTGAAGAACTCTGCATTTTAAAAAGAGGCCCATGGAGCAACAGCAAAACAAACCAGCAGCAACAAGACGTTCAAACCTTCAAAATAACAGATTCAAGTACTGCAAAGACTAAAACAGTCCACCATCAACCTAAAATATAAATTAATATGTTGTTCTGCTTTGTCAAGAGAGAGTTGTGCTTCTTTCAAGTATACAGAAATATACTTATACTGATTGATTTTTCAGCATTTCGAGACAAGGCCGTGTTTGTTGAACATTGATATTCACCTGGAGCTCCATGAAGTCATCTGAATCCCTGACAGTTAGTGAGCTGCAACAGCACAGCTCACAAGACTAATAAACCAAACACCAGGTTGAATTGTCCGTAATGTGGTTCCGAAGCCACCGAAGGGCTGTAGAAATCTGCCAGGGTATCATCTAAGAGCTCGGTACTTTCCTCAAAGGAAGTCGAGCTGTGAAAACCAGCATATAACAGGGAGCTCAATTAATTCTAATTTCTGACACATCTGAGTGAAAATGTCTTCACACACTGTTCTTTCCCTCATAGTCTAATTCAGTGCAGTAATAATAAGTTATTCTCCTTTATTAGCATTCAAAGATGGAGCATAACTGAGCATGCCTCTTGTACTTTCTCATCCTTTTAATAATCTTTTGAGTTTACACTTCCATTCCCTCTTTTTGTAGGTCTTTCCTAAGTTTCATTCACTCAAGACCAGCAGCTCTGTGACAACAGAGTCACATTTAATCCATTTCTTTTGATAGATCGTTCTTATCAGGGTTCCTGCCTTTTAGACTGCTTCAGATGAAACTGATCGGGTTTTGCGATTGATTGGAGCATCAGTTTTCGCCCCAGGTTCAATTCCCCTGGTATCATTTTATACTTCTCTTCTAAAAATGTGAAAGAGACAGTTTTGTGAAGTAGAGTAACATTCTCCCCACTTGCATGTGAAACAGATTCTTTCATTCGAGCTGAACAAGTCTCCATTGGGGGCTATCACATTCAGCACTTTTGGTGTGACGGTTGCCGCAGCAGCAGAAGGGCTTTTGTTGAGGGTTAAGGATTGCAAAAGGATTACCTATTTAACAGAATACTTTTTAACTTGAGGTTCTAGCTAAATCTATTCTGTTGTATATAATTTTTAAGTATATTACAGAGTGGGGTGGGTGTCGTTTTTCCGGCCAGGCTTTTCCTGGCTTACGAAGATTTATGATTTTCTTTGAGAAATGACCGACCGATTCCATTTTTTTATTCTAAGGACTGTACAAGAGAAAAGGTGCAGCAGCTTTTTTAATAAAAAATGTATTAGTTTTTTTTATTAACCCTAAATTTAAAACAGTACATCAAAGTTCGATCTTCTGCTTGAAATATTTATAGAGTGAAAATGGTGTGAGGTCTTAGTTTTGACGTATTTAATGAAAAGGAAAACTAAATTTTGATTTCTCAGTATTCCACCTGCCGATCACCATTTAAAAACAGATCATGGGAAAACCTGCAGATTTCGACATTTGGCAGCTTGATTGGTGCATTTCTATTTTCCCAGCCTTTGATATCAAATTCAGTAGGAACTATTCTTATTTAAATGTGCTGTGTTAATTAGACCTAGACGGGGTCACTTCCTAGTATAAAAGGTATGATAAATTTCTAAAAAGGGATTACAAACTTTTCTGTTTGTTAAATAAGATGTCGAACAAAGTGCCGGCGTAACAAGAGGTTTCTCAGTCTGTATCGTTATGGTAACAAAGTGCAAAGCTACGAGCGGCATGTCTGTTAACCAAATGACTGCATTCTCACTACACAACAGACCTTGTGTCAACAATATGTGTCTATTTTCAATGTTTTTTGCGTATTTTTATTGCACTGGTTTTGAAAAAAAAGGAACAAAAATATGACAAAGCTACAAAAATAAGCGTTAGCTAAGTGCAGCTAAGAGCACAGAACAACCACAGCAGTGCTTTTTCCTGCTTCAGAAATGATTGTCCTTTGGGTAACAGGGCAGGTTGTTCACAACTGCAAGTATACTTGACGTAGATATAGCTGTGCAACATGGATTTGTGATGAATCTCTAAGCTAAAACAGAATCAGAACCGAAAGTGGACGGGTGCTTCTTTGGTATTAAAAGATGTCACAGATACTCCTTCGTACATACAATTCATCCACTAGCGTCCCCACCAAACTCAGCAACACAACATTCTAGCATTTTTCCAGGGAGAAAGTAAGGCCGCCATTATCAATTATTTTGCTAATCAATAAATCTCTTCATTAATTTTACGATTAAACAACTAATAATTGGATAGCATTTCGTTTCGTCATCTTCCGCTTTATCCGGGACTGGTTCACGGGGGCAGCAAACTCAGCAGGGACGCCCAGACATCCCTCTCCCCAGGCACCTCCTCCAGCTCCTCCGGGGGGAGCCCAAGGCGTTCCCAGGCCAGCCGAGAGACATAGTCCCTCCAGTGTGTCCTGGGCCGTCCCCTGGACCTCCTCCCGGTGGGATATGCCTGGAACACCTCCCGAGGAAGGCGTCCAGGAGGCATCCGGTATAGATGCCCGAGCCACCTCAACTGGCTCCTCTCGATGTGGAGGAGCAGCGGCTCTACTCCGAGCACCTCCCGGATGGCCGAGCTCCTCACCCTGTCTCTAAGGGAGTGCCCGGCCACCCTACGGAGGAAGCTCATTTCAGCCGCTTGTATACGGGATCTCGTTCTTTCGGTCATGACTCAAAGTTCATGGCCATAGGTGAGGGTAGAAACGTAGACCGACCGGTGAATCGAGAGCTTCGCTTTTTGGCTCAGCTCTCTCTTCACCACAATGAACCGGCACAGCGCCCCCATTACTGTGGCAGCCGCACCGATCCGTCTGTCGATCTCCCGCTCTGTTCTTCTCTCACTCGTGAACAAGACCCCGAGATACTTAAACTCCCCCACTTGAGGCAGGAACTTTCCTCCAACCTGAAGAGGACAAGCCACCCTTTTCCGGTCGAGAACCATGGCCCCAGATTTGGAGGAGCTGATTTTCATCCCTGCCGTTTCACACTCGGCTGCGAACCGCCCCAGTGCGTGCTGTAGGTCTTGGCTAGAGGGGGCCAGCAGGACCACGTCATCTGCAAAAAGAAGAGACGAAATCCTCTGGTCCCCAAAACCAGACCCCATCCAGCCCTTGGATGCGCCTAGAAATCCTGTCCATAAAAGTTATGAACAGGACCGGTGACAAAGGGCAGCCCTGCCGGAGTCCAACACGCACCGGGAACAGGTCCGACTTAGTGCCGGCAATGCGAACCAAACTCCTGCTCCGCTTGTACAGAGACCGGATGGCCCCTAGTTAAGGGCCCCCGATTCCATACTCCTGGAGCACCCCCCACAGGGCATAACGAGGGACACAGTCGAATGCTTTCTCCAGGTCCACAAAACACATGTGGACCGGTTGGGCAAACTCCCATGAACCCTCGAGTACCCTGTAGAGGGTATAGAGCTGGTCCAGTGTTCCACGGCCGGGACGAAAACCACACTGCTCCTCCTGAAGCCGGGGTTCGACTATCGGCCGGACTCTCCTCTCCAATACCCTGGCATAGGCCTTACCAGGGAGGCTGAGGAGTGTGATCCCCCTGTAGTTGGAACACACTCTCCACACTCTCCGGTCACCTTTCTTATGTAGGGGGACCACCACCCCAGTCTGCCAATCCAGAGGCACTGTCCTGGTCCGCCACGCAATGTTGAAGAGGCGTGTCAACCATGACAGCCCCACAACATCCAAAGACTTGAGGGCCTCAGGGCGGATCTCATCCAACCCCGAAGCCCTGCTACCGCGGAGCTTTTTAACCACCTCGGTGACTTCAGCCTGGGTGATGAAAGAGTCCAACCCCAAGTCCCCAGCTTCTGTTTCCACCAGGGAATGTGTGATGGCAGGATTGAGGAGATCCTCGAAGTACTCCTTCCACCGCCCGCTAATGCCCCCAGTCGAGGTCAGCAGCTCTCCACCCCCACTGTAAACAGTGTTGTCAAAGCACTGCTTCCCCCTCCTGAGGTGCCGGACGGTTTGCCAGAATCGTTTCGGGGCCCACCGGTAGTCCTTCTCCATGGCCTCACCGAACTCCCCGGTCCGAGTTTTTGCCTCTGCCACCGCACAGGCCGCGGCACGCTTGGCCCCACGGTACCTGTCGGCTGCCTCAGGAGTCCCACAAGCCAACCACAGCCGATAGGACTCCTTCTTCAGCTTGACAGTGTCCACCACCGGGTTCGGGGATTGCCGCCGCGACAGGCATCACAGACCTTATGGCCACAGCTACGGGCGGCAGCATCGACAATAGATGTGGAGAACATGGTCCACTCGGACTCTATGTCTCCAACATCCCTCGGAATCTGGTCAAAGCTCTCTCGGAGGTGAGAGTTGAATACATCCCTGGCCAAGGGGTCCACCAGGCGTTCCCAGCAGACCCTCACTATGCGCTTGGGCCTGCCAGGTGTGTCTGGCTTTCCCCTCCCCCAGCGGATCCAACTCACCACCAGGTGGTGATCAGTGGACAGCTCAGCCCTCTCTCTTCACCCGAGTGTCCAAAACATGTGGCCGAAGGTCTGATGATACGACAACAAAGTCGTTCATTAACCTCCTGCCTAGGGTGTCCGGGTGCCAAGTGCACTGATGGACACCCTTATGTTTGAACATGGTGTTCATTATGGACAATCCGTGGCTAGCACAGAAGTCCAAAAACAAAACACCGCTCGGATTCAGATCGGGGAGGCCATTCCTCCCGATCACGCCTCTCCAGGTGTCACTGTCATTTCCCACGTGGGCGTTGAAGTCCCCCAGCAGAATAATGGGGTCACCGGGAGGGGCACTATCCAGCACCCCCGACAGGGACGCCAAGAAGGCCGGGTACTCCGCACTACCACTCGGCCCGTAGGCTGAAATGATAGTCAGAGACCTGTCCCCAACCCGAAGGCGCAGGGATGCGACCCTCTCATCCACTGGGGTAAACCCCAACACAAGACGGCTGAGCTGGGGGGCGACAAGCAAATCCACCCCAGCCTGCCGCCTCTCCCCGTGTGCCACTCCAGAGTAGAAGAGAGTCCAGCCCCTCTCGAGGAGATGGGTTCCAGAGCCCACGCTGTGCGTGGAGGCGAGCCAGACTATTTCTAGTCAATATCTCTCGACCTCCCGCACAAGCTCAGGCTCCTTCCCCCCCAGCGAGGTGACATTCCACATCCCTAGAGCCAGCCTAAGCATCCGGGGAGCAGGCCGCCGAGGTCTCCACCTTCGTCGGCCGCCCAATCCTCTTTGCACCAGTCCTTCACGGTTCCCCCAGCAGGTGGTGGGCCCACTGGGGGATGGTCTCGCATCTCTCGTTCGGGCTTGGCCCGGCCGGGTCCCGCGAGGAGCAACCCAGCCACCAGGCGCTCTCCGACGAGTCCCTACCCCAGGCCTAGCTCCAGGGTGGGACCCCAGCTCCGACGTACCGGGCGACGTCACGTGCCTTGATTTCGTAGTCGTCATGAGGGGTTCTTGGATAGCAAAAGGTGCTTTTTTTTTTACTGAATTTGATGCAGTTAAAGCTAAATCTTCGCCACTTGAGAAGTTCTGGATAGATCATATTTACTCACAATGAAGGTTTTTCATCAGAATCGCAAAATCTTTATATTTTTGTACATTTCTGGCTTAATTACTGCTGTGTTTTTCTTTCAGCAAATAGCATGTTTTAGCGTCAGTATATTCCAGTTAATGATTATTGTATTACGAATTACTAAATTATTTCAATAAATTGATTAATCACAATGAATTTGATTATTTGTTTCAGCCCTAAAAGCGAGTGCTTGTGTGTTTGTATAGTTGTTTTTTTGTCCAATTATCTTATTTCCATGCAGAAAGAATTTCCATACCACTCCAGGCCTAATAAGACCGTTCAATTGCCTCTCCAACACAAAAATAGACAAAGAATCTTAAAACTTTAAATATAAATGCCCTTTAGGTTTACAGTGAAACATCTTCAACAACCAAGCAAAAAAAACGAATTCTAGCTGCTTCGACAATACCACTAGTGTGCAATTTGAATTTTTATTTTTGTAAAGAAGCAATCATGGGATTTTTTTTAGTCTGAAGGAGAATGCCGAAAGCAGTTAATCCCTTCACACTTACAGGCCCAAATACAGGCACAGGGAAAACTCTTCCCCAGCCTTTTAAATGGCATTGGCCTGTTTTTAAATCAGCTTTTCAAAGTGCCAAGCCACACAATTCAGAAAGGGTGGTGACTGTTTCAAAACCCGGTTCCTAACTTCTGAACACCCATGCACACAGCTAAATATTAATTTATCAGCTTTTCGGCCTGGTATGAAGCAACTAAATGTTTAAATTACTTTGTGCAACACAAAATTTCCCCCATGAATGACTAATCACCAAAAATGTTTCAAAAGTACTCTTTTGCATGGTTTTGGAAGTTTTAAGGTAGTTTCTGACCACTACCTTCTACGTCTGAAAGAGTGAACTTATTTCTACCTTTTTAATCTTGCCTACAACTCTGAAAGGTGAGCTGCATTTTTCTCTGCTGGGTTTGTTGGTAGCAAATCAGGTGGGAAACGCTCTCAAGCTTTAAGTCACTATCTCTGCAGCTAATTATACTCTGCAATGTAGCTGCCTATGTATTGAGATTTTCTGCTCCCCCAGCAGAACCAAGGGCCTGCTCCATTCCTTCACCTGAATCAGACTGTAACTACGTTCTGATTCATAGAAACGCTGCCTGAATAAAGAGCTTCCCTCGCTCTGAAAGAGAGCCGTTTTGTTTTGCAGAGGGCTACAGCCAAGAAACTATTTTCCATTTACACTGAGCCTGTGCGAGCCAAAGATGGGAGTCTAAAAGGCCAGAAGATTCCTGTGATTCCTAAACGTGGAAAGCAGCAGGTTGATATGATGTGACTAATTTAATCTTTCAAAATAAAAATAGAAGCCAATCTAAATGATCTCCGCGCGGTACGGTGCTTCTGCCAAACAGTCATCCCCCTGTTTACATTCATTTCCCTCTCTTGTGCTCCTGAGATAATGAGTTGAATTGTGGCCAGATTGTTTGACCTTTGAACTGTGTAAAGTTTTACCACTTTGGAACTATATCTTAGTTGACATTTTTGTCAAACGTAGCACACACGTTTTTGAGCTATGGCCAAAATTCTGCGAGGTCAGAGTGATTATGAACTTTGACCCCCAAATTTTAATAAATTCATCCCCGAGACCAAATCAATATCTGCGCCAAATATGAAGAAATTCCCTCCAGACATTCTGTGTTGACCGTTTTGAATAACAAATAAAACTGGCAGTCACTTATAAAAAAAACTCTTATTTTTTAGGTTAAAGTTTTAATGGAATAAATAACAAGAGCAGAATGACCCTTCTGACCGTTTACTACAGCATGTTCTAAATAACATCAGTAAACATTCTCAGTTTGTGTCATACAATAAACTTTGCTTATGTTTTTCTAGGATGCCCTAGGATATAGTTTAACTTTACAAAGATAATAAACTTAGTTAAAGTGGAGATGCTTCAGCAATAACAGCTCCACCATTAGACACCAAAGGGGGAGTAGATTGTGCTCTGCTGTTTCTATAGAAAGGGGATAATGTTTCAGTTTATTTGCAGAATCACTTGCGTTCAAGTATAGAGTTGTGCCCATCCTGGACAGGTTGCCAGTCCATCACAGGGCAACACAAAAGCCTACAATTAATTGTAATTAATGGATTATTGAAATAATCGTCAACTAATTTAGTAATCGAATGTACAGACTCATTTGCTGAAAGAACAATAATTAGGCAAAACTTGTACAAAAAATATAAACATTTTGCATTTAAGATGAAAAACATTTGTCTGTAAATCAAGTGGCAGTTTTAGCTTCACCTGGTTCAAATTCTGTAAATCTCCCATTAAGAACATTTTGCTATTCAACATTAATTGATTAATCAAAAAAAATAGTCAACCGATTAATTGATTAGCAAAATAATTGTTAGTCACAGCCCTAATTGTGACAAAATGTTTAGATGGCAACAGTAAAACTCAGGAAAATGTAACCAATTTCATCAGTAATATTGCAATTGCATGTTTCCTAATTTCCTTTTCAAATAGAGGGAGGGATTCTTTCTCCTCATCAAGAACAGGCTGGTGGAACAGGAACATGTAGGAGTCCACTCACAAAACTATGTTTAAAAGGGTTGATATCAGTTTCACAGAGAATTACATTGACAATGAGGTGTTAAAGTGGGCACAAGTCTCACCTTGACCTGCAGGCAGCATTAATATGGTGTTTTCTAGCTTTAGGAAATAACAGCTTCCTTCATTCAGCATATGAAAGACAAAAAAAATGGAATAAAACCAAAAAAGTGTTACCAAATCTGACTGAGATTCACTCTTGCCACTACGGAGAATGTAAGAAACTCATTTAATTTTCTTGCCACACTGTTAACCTGTTCATCATTGCTCGCAGATGAAGGTTTCACTTCATTTTAGCAGGTCTTAAGGCGGCTCAGCACAGGATTTGCCATCAAACAGCAACAGAAACAAAGAGTGCATGTTAGGGCCGAAGCAGATTGTGAGAGACAGCCCTCGTCCACAAAGTTGCAGTGTACGAGCATGGACCAGCTCAGAAGGTCATGAGAGAGAGGAAAAAAACGGCATAAAAAATGTAGAGCTGAAGTTCTCCAAGACAGAGCAGCTTGATGTTCTGCTGGAGCTTCACATGAATCTGGCCGGTAGTGTTTGTGGGCAGCCCCCAGGTGTGAACATGAGGAAACATATGAATATCAATGAGGACGCTGATGAAAAAGGGGCAACTGTGCTCAGTGAGCTTTCTCAGGATAAATGTGGGTTTGAAACAAGATTTAAATTAACGATCCAGACAAGGAGATGTGAGGTGGGGGGGAATGCCTTAACAATTCACAGTTCAGGGGCGGAGGGAAGCTAATCTAAGATGGGTTGTTTTTTGGGTGTTTTTTTTTTTTTTTGTCTGATGAGCCCATCAGTGCTGCTGGTCACTCATGTGTTTAGTAATTGAGAAACACACACACACACTGCAGGCTTTAATGAGAAAATAAGCAGTCTTTTCTCTCTTCATGAATAAAAAATGACTTTTTGGAGATTTAAAAGAAATAATATAAGCAGCAGTACCAAACATCTGTTTTTGAAGTGAGTCGCTCTAAAAATTTCAGGGGAAAAAAAAGCGACTCCTCCTTTCACTGGATGATTGATGGCAATAAGCAGAAACAAATTTGGCTACTTTTATTTAAGATGTTGAGTAATTTATGTCAAAATGACACCTCGACAGTGCAGTTTGCATATATTTAGAATTATGCTCACCCCGTAAAAGCAGACCTGCTTTATACTGGCATTAATTTGTTTTTAATTATTTTCTGTTTGGTACAGGTATCACGGGTTTTAGCCATAGTTTCAGAACCACTACAGTTTAAAGTTCATTTAATGAAGGACCAGAGGAAAAACTGGGGGGATACAAGTTGTTTTAACTGCACATGTGACACGGAGCATAAAGTAATATGGTGATGACCCTCCCCCACATGTGGCTGCACGCTGTCCATCAGCTGGCTTAAAGAACTTTTCCTTCCTCTTTAAAAAAAAAGATCAAATTCACTGGAAATAAAAATCAATTCAAAAATTGCTTTGCTGTGTAAACACTAAATTGATAAAATTATAGCCTTTCTACTAAATTCAGATGATTGTTCTATACTTTGCTTAAATCTACATGTTAAAATTAAACATGCACCGATTAAGAGATTTATGGCTCATTTTTCAGTTTTTGTAAAACCCGGTGATACAAATTTTAGCCCATTTAGATTTTTAAGAGCTGCAATCAAATGCTGTCCAAATGTATTTATTTACATAGGAAACACAACCCCTGTGTGTGATAAGGGAGTAGCTGTAAAACAGGGTTTTACTCATTTAAATCAACAATTTGACTCGAAGTTGACATTTTAAACAGTCTTTAGCATCTTATACAAGCTATTCACCTGGTTAGCATTACTAACTAAACAACAGTCACCTTGTTTACTCCAAAGAGAATGCAGGTCTTTGCTGAAAGCTCACAAAGGAATGTTTTCAGAAGACTTGTTATCTACTAAAGTCGGCTCTGAGTCTGTTCGCGCCGACGACATTTGATGAAACATTCCCTAAGCGGGAATGAGTTGACGTTTGGTGGCAGAAACGGACAAAAAGAACAAAGAAGAGTGAAATGATCAACAACTGCTGAAGTCTAGCTGTCTGTTGTAGGAGCCTAAAGGAACATCTTCCCTAGAAAATGCCATTTTCTCTTAAATAGCTACAATTCTGTGCATTCTTTATAAAGCCTCACCAGTACATTGAGTCTTATTCAGTTAGTAACTTCCACACTGCAGTGTTGTCAGCACAACTTAATAATGCTTTTGAGCTTTAACAGTTTTAGTTGAGCTTCTGATCAACTGGTCAATTCTAAATAAATGCTATAATGTTCCTATACCAGTAATATTCAATATGTTGCATATACAGGTCCTTCTCAAAATATTAGCATATTGTGATAAAGTTCATTATTTTCCATAATGTCATGATGAAAATTTAACATTCATATATTTTAGATTCATTGCACACTAACTGAAATATTTCAGGTCTTTTATTGTCTTAATACGGATGATTTTGGCATACAGCTCATGAAAACCCAAAATTCCTATCTCACAAAATTAGCATATCATTAAAAGGGTCTCTAAACGAGCTATGAACCTAATAATCTGAATCAACGAGTTAACTCTAAACACCTGCAAAAGATTCCTGAGGCCTTTAAAACTCCCAGCCTGGTTCATCACTCAAAACCCCAATCATGGGTAAGACTGCCGACCTGACTGCTGTCCAGAAGGCCACTATTGACACCCTCAAGCAAGAGGGTAAGACACAAAAAGAAATTTCTGAACGAATAGGCTGTTCCCAGAGTGCTGTATCAAGGCACGTCAGTGGGAAGTCTGTGGGAAGGAAAAAGTGTGGCAGAAAACGCTGCACAACGAGAAGAGGTGACCGGACCCTGAGGAAGATTGTGGAGAAGGGCCGATTCCAGACCTTGGGGGACCTGCGGAAGCAGTGGACTGAGTCTGGAGTAGAAACATCCAGAGCCACCGTGCACAGGCGTGTGCAGGAAATGGGCTACAGGTGCCGCATTCCCCAGGTCAAGCCACTTTTGAACCAGAAACAGCGGCAGAAGCGCATGACCTGGGCTACAGAGAAGCAGCACTGGACTGTTGCTCAGTGGTCCAAAGTACTTTTTTCGGATGAAAGCAAATTCTGCATGTCATTCGGAAATCAAGGTGCCAGAGTCTGGAGGAAGACTGGGGAGAAGGAAATGCCAAAATGCCAGAAGTCCAGTGTCAAGTACCCACAGTCAGTGATGGTCTGGGGTGCTGTGTCAGCTGCTGGTGTTGGTCCACTGTGTTTTATCAAGGGCAGGGTCAATGCAGCTAGCTATCAGGAGATTTTGGAGCACTTCATGCTTCCATCTGCTGAAAAGCTTTATGGAGATGAAGATTTCATTTTTCAGCACGACCCGGCACCTGCTCACAGTGCCAAAACCACTGGTAAATGGTTTACTGACCATGGTATCACTGTGCTCAATTGGCCTGCCAACTCTCCTGGCCTGAACCCCATAGAGAATCTGTGGGATATTGTGAAGAGAACGTTGAGAGACTCAAGACCCAACACTCTGGATGAGCTAAAGGCCGCTATCGAAGCATCCTGGGCCTCCATAAGACCTCAGCAGTGCCACAGGCTGATTGCCTCCATGCCACGCCGCATTGAAGCAGTCATTTCTGCCAAAGGACTCCCGACCAAGAATTGAGTGCATAACTGTACATGATTATTTGAAGGTTGACGTTTTTTGTATTAAAAACACTTTTCTTTTATTGGTCGGATGAAATATGCTAATTTTGTGAGATAGGAATTTTGGGTTTTCATGAGCTGTATGCCAAAATCATCCGTATTAAGACAATAAAAGACCTGAAATATTTCAGTTAGTGTGCAATGAATCTAAAATATATGAATGTTAAATTTTCATCATTACATTATGGAAAATAATTAACTTTATCACAATATGCTAATATTTTGAGAAGGACCTGTATATCAAGAAGCAGGACTATATGTTTAGATTATTTCATGTTTTGTAAATTTATGTGTCAATACCATACTTTGAAACCGTTTTTTTTAAACAGCCTTTTACAACAATGTTTTTTTTTTATACAATCATCTCTATGCGAGTTTGGAAAAACCCAACTACTTCCAACTCTATTTTAAAACCCCACAATGTTGATTAGATTCTTTTTGAAGAGATGAGGAAGCCAACAGGAATCCTTCAACCCACTTCTATTGAAATGCATCACTCAAACTGGACATGTGTCCAATCACCTTATAATAAATGTTTCACATCCGGCTCTCCAAAACCATGTGACCTCCCTCCGTGCCATTTCAGCAGCGGCTGATGAAGCAGTGGGCGGCACTGAGCTACAGATCGATGTTAAACTGATTGGCCCAGAGGGAACACACTGCAGCAACAGCTCAAAAACAAGGCGACACATTTGTCAGTGATTGGCCCAGACGGACAATTCATGATGTGGAGGACGGCGGGTTTACTGCCGGTTTGTTTCCCAGTCACACAACTCCCTGCGGGGCTGGACAAGGACCAGCTTTCTATACCGCTCGTCCTGCAGGCGAATAAAAGAAAGCCTGTTTCATTTTCATGTTGCATTAATATTAATCACTTTTCAAAGCTCACAGCAGACAAGCACACACCCACAACTGAGTTTGTCTTATCTCAGCTGGTAAATAACTTATTTGCATTTCTCTTCTTGCCATCAAACTCAAACTTTGCTTTAAACCCTGCATATTTATTGCAAACATGACATTAGGATTTAAAGTAAGCTTGACATATTCTATTCTTTACTTTCCATTTTAACCATGTTAGGTTTCTGTTTAGACATTTTTGGACTGAATATCCGTTTTATGTGACAGAAGTCAAAATTCCCTAAATTTGACTTTATCCTTGCCAAAAAATTTTTTAACAATTCCAAGTATTCAGCATTCCCTGTTTATGTCTGCATTTTCAACCAGCATGCAGATGACAAGAAATGAATAATCATTACTGTCCCTATAGCTATTATTCCCTCTAATAGAAAAGAGGTCAATACTGCATACGATGAGGACCCAGAGAAACAAAGTGGAATAACACAGGGTGTCACATTAGATCTGGTTGATCCTGAGTTATTTATCACTCATAAAATCAATATTAAGGCACTGATCTGCACAGTGGTTATAACGTTTGCATTTACAGTAAGCCTGATGTGAAGTGAAAGAGAAAGAAACAAGCTACCAATTTTCTGTGCGATATAGGGGTCTGAAACATTTCATTTCAGCTCTGAAGCAGTTCCAAACAAAGCACCTTTGAGCTGCTCAGACAGCCTGTTAAACTAAAATGTTCGCTTCAAAGCTGTCTTGTAAATGAAAATGGGCTTCCAGAGGATTATTAAAGATGCATATCAACCTCTTGAGTAGAGCCTGGCAATAAATCAATAATATAACAGTCTCTGAGTCATTCAGGATACCCCGGTCTTCAGCGTTCTGAATCACTGACCACAACTCTTCAGAACTGAGAGATTCAAAGATATAGATCTGCAACAAGGTGCCTTTATCCCTGTTGTATCATTAGTTTAACTATGTGTGAACACGGATGCAGAAATGTGCAGTCGCATTCCCTTTGCCTGATTAATGAAGCAACGCATGTGGTTGTTATATAGATGTCAACCACCGCGAAAACATACACATATCCTCAATAGATGTGGACACATCTACACATCATTTCCATCTACATATAATAAAAAAGATTACTTTTCAAACAACTAAACACACGTGGCCGTTTGATCAGTAGAGCAGAAAAGTGGAAATCCGTTTCATTAAATGTATTCAGTTATGGAATCATGAACAGAACAGAAAGGGCTGAACAGAAAGTAACATGGTGAAAACTCAAAGATTTCAGGCTGAAGTATGTCACAGAAACCAAAAGAAAGTCGAACCATCACCATGTGCTGGAGAAATAACATCAGATTAACTTTATGTAGACGTATCCTTATGAAAGTCTCACGTTTACAGTTCTCTAAAAGCACCAGAGCAGTCATGATGGAGCGCGACATTTATGTCAACAGATATAAGAATGGGTGTTACCAGCTTTGCACTCATTACATTTGTTTTTGCCAGTAGTGCAACCACTCTATGATGAGCTGTAGAGTTCTCGCCTGCAGTCTAATTATAATCTGAGCCCAAAAAGGTTGAACTTCATAAACCCCAGACACCATAATCTGCTCTAACTTAGTTTTGAATAACACCTGGAAGGCAAAGCGAATACCATCTCATTATGAGCGTCCCTCTCAGGAGGTGGAATAAAACACACATAAAGTGGTCAATCAGCTCCTTACGTTTAGAATTAAGGATCTTAAAGATCAGAACAACTCTGAAAATGTCAAAACCCAGAAAGACTTGAAGAATAGCAAAACGGAATGAGGTTGTGTTGCTTTCCTTGGCATGGTAATAAAGTATGCCGTGCAAAATGTCCGTTCTGCACCAAAAACTGCTGAGAATTCCAGCGGTGGTTCTGCCAGCAACATTTTGTTTGGTGAGATGTCAACAATACTGTGGGAAATCATTCAACTGCAAACGACAACAGATTTAAAGAAGTGATAGAAGCTGATAAAAAAAAAACTTTATGAGTTGGCACTTGTGTTTACTCCCTTACTACCTGCGTATTTTTCCAAAATACATACAGTATAACAGTGTGCGTCAGGTACATCCGTTGACCAAAGTGGTTTTAGAAGGCTAATCTGTACAGATTAAGTGATCAGAATTTTGTGGCTCTGATCTGCTGATTTTAGCAAATTGTTAGCCTCACAGTCATATTTTAGCAAATATGACTTAGACAATTATGCTATGAAACTAACGAAGTTCCATTTTCTCTTTTAGAGCCTTAAGAGCACAGAAGGAGAACATTAAAACCAACATTTTCAAATCCATTATCTTTCACACACGAAATGATAAAACAGAGCACCTTTGCTGCACTCTGTTCAGCCCTCCTGATAATTTGCTTCAAGTCTCGCTCTCTCTCGCTTTGTCTCAGCCCGGATGTTGGATGGGCTGCAGACACGCTGACGGGGAGCAGGATGGCAAGGGAGGTAAAAAGAAAACCCTAAGAACTCTCCATTAGAAAAATGTAGCAAAAAGTGGAGTCTTGGGGGTCACCAGGACCCCATAACAACCATCAGAAACTACCTACATGCTGACTAGTTGTTTAGGGAGGCATGTCAAGAAAAAGCCTTTTCAGTCCTACTATCACAAACATAAGTAAGTGGAGTGTGCTAAATGCTCCAGAACCTTAACTGGTACCCAGTATTGTGGTGAGATGAGATCAAAATTGGGTATTTTGGCAACTACCAATCCAGGTGGATCTAGTGCTAAAGGATGCCTACTGCTAAGTATGGTGTAGGATCTGTAATGCTCTGGACCTGTTTGTCTTCAAAAGACTCAGAGAACCAGGGAAGACCACATGCCATTGTAGACCCTTCTAAAAACCAGGAGATTATAAAGAAAAATCTTTTACCAAGATAATAATCCAAAACATTTGGCCAAATAAACACGCAATTGGTTCACCTCTGGCTGAAGGTATGAGAAATTCTCAGAAATCCATCTCCTGCCTTGCTAAATGTTATAGGAGAATAAGGCCTATTGGGGAAAGGGGGTTGGATGAAGTAACAGCAGCAAAGAAGCCTATAACTGAAGGACACACATGATTATTGCAGCAAATATATGTTTTTAAAACTGGGGCTTTTCCCAATTGAATAAAAATACTGAAATAATGGTTGGACCTGCAATAAACAAGTGAATATATTCTTAACCAGAGGTGCCAAGGTTGCTAGGATGTTGTTGGTATATCCCTAAAAAACATAAGAAAATTAATTGATTTGGATGGACCATAATCTTTGGACAGGTGATGTTTAAAACTGTGGCTGTACAACTTAAAATGTCACCTTCCAAACTACCTGATGCATGTCTGTATCCAGTAGCTTTCATTTAAGAGCAACAACGGTACCACTTTGTAAAGGACTTTTTTTTTAATGAGCAACCATCAAACAAAGGAAGATTTTGCCTTAGAGAAGCATGTCCGAGTTGGAAAATTACTGAATTCTGCCAGAAAGCATTTTTATGGCGGAAGAAAAACAGTGGTGCAAACAAAAACTTTTAAGAATTTGAATTCATGGTGTGCAATGAATATGATCTTTACAGGGCAAAAGAAAAACTCAGGAGAACAAAATGGGAGCCTTGTTAAATTTTGTGAGAGGACAAAAACACGATTAACCAATAAAAATCCTTGAAAGAGATTTTCAATTTAGCTTCAAGGAAGCAAGGATAATGATTACTTTATTCTCACTCCACAAAGAACAGATAATTTCTTTGTATGGTATAAAATCAGGTGCAATTGGTTCCCTGTTGTTACTCCGCTCCCCTAAAACCCTCCCAGTAGACGTGGAAGGCGGGCTTGGTTCAAAAACAGCAACGTGGATCCGATAGGGCCAGCACATGTATTGAGTCTCCCCCATGGAGGGCTCCAGCAGAGAGGCAGGGTGGACACCAACACACACAGATATCTGGCTAACCCATGTTCTTCAGTGACTCACTACACACACACACACATAATCACCACCACTACATTCACACACAACCTGGCAACGCTCGTACTCTCATTCCCAAGCACACACCCACACAAACACACACACACGTAGCCTCTCAGTATTTCATAAAGCGCCAGTAGCACTGGAAATACTTTTATGTTTGAGTGTGAGGAGGAAATAAGGGCAGAGAGGGCCGGGCATGTGTGTGCATGATGCAGATGTTATGCATGCTTTTGTTGTTGTGTGCGTGTAAGAAATAAATAGCAATTTACCAGCGCAACAAAGAGTGCATGGGATATTAGCTGTCGGATAGTGTATGTGTGACTGGGTGCGAGGCTCTTATGGCTGTCATGAGCCCTCATGACTGAATGCCACCGAGGGCAACACAAACCCTGAATAGGGTCTTTTTCTTCCCCTCTATTGCCACAAATAATAATAATAATAATAATAGTAATAAAAAATGCTATTGGAGCAGCAATTTTGTATGATAAAAAAAACTAATGATGTGAACAGACTAAATGATGAAATAAAAGCTTTCTATAATGCTAGAGAGAAAGAGTTTGTGTGTATTTTCTTATGCATAGGGGTTTGCATATTTAGGGTGGCAGGTCAGGTGGCAGCAGCAAATCACAGCTGCACTTCCTAAGAATTGGCAAAATGCACGTGTCAAAGGAACGGCAGCGTGTCAGAGCAGGAAAAAAGCGAGTGTGTGATGTGTGAATGGTAGTGAGGAAAGGAAAGGGCATGGGGGGCTTGCATGGTGCAAGTGTGTGTGTGTGTCTTGGCGTTTGTGACAAATAAATAGCAGCCAAAGAGCAAGTGAGCGCGCTCTGATTCTGAGACTGGCAGCATGACCGACTGATCCCTGCATCCATATCACAGGATTAAAAAGCCTGACACGGCACAGATACAATGGCAGTGAAATATGAGACAAAAACGTCGGTCAATGGAAGAGGAAATGTGATTATGAACCAGAACCGGCGAGAGGAAGATAATATTAAAAAGAAGGGGGGGGAAAAAACTGACACACTTTGAACACGAGCCATACAGCGGAGGTGAATGGTAACGCTGTCACCGGGCAGTATAGAGAGAGAGGGGGGGGGGAGAAGAGGAAGAGGAGGAGCTGCTGCCAAATATGAGCCTCTCCAATGATTTCCAAGAGCCAAGACACACTTCAGTCACACTGTCAGGAATGTTGTGGAGGGTAAAACCTGCCCAAATTCAGTTTGCACACCTGTTCGTCTGAGGCTGACAGAAATCCTCCGCCTGCACGTCCTTCAGACGACAATCAAACTGGAGCAGGTCAAACGAGGGCTTAAATGAAACGAAGCTCAGAAACTTCTCTCACATTATTTGTAAAAACAGTGATGGGTCACAGCTGTATTTCCATTTGCAACCACGTCACTGCATATGGCCTGAACCAGTATGTGAGAGAGCTGCTCCTAATTATTCATGATTTTATGTAACAAGATTTTGTGTAGGAAAATGGGTCAGAGAACATACTGTGCACAGAGGGGGTGAACGTGGAAAAGGGAAAGTTTGACTATAGGCAGATTCATTAGAATAAAGGAGCCTTACATCATACTGGTTTCTATACAGTTTTTAGGTCAACTAACCAGCTGAAAGCAAAGTCGTGAGGAATTCGGTCCCTCTATAAGCCACTGAAAACTATACTGCACTGTAAAAATGGATTTCAGTGGATACTAAATAACAGCCTTTGTTACATTTTAATTAAACATCAGTTTTACACTTAATTTTGTACTGTCAGAAACCTGTGCCATCAAAAACTACATTTCAATTGCTTAGACTGAATCTGTATTTGCATAATGTCTAATTAAATGCATTGATTTGAAAATGAATTTCACTAAATTGAAACTAATTTTATTTGATTTGAAGATGCATTTTGGTCTATAATTCATTCAATTCATATTCAATTCCAAAAATCAGTATTTTTGTGTTACACATCCTTGAGAAAGCAACAATGTGATCAAACAGATTCACCGATTTACGTTTCACATCAGGTTAAACCTCCTTTACGGCACTTTGAGCTGGAGCAGTGGAGCGAACATGAGCTTGGCAGATGTCTAATGACCATCTATAAGAAAAAACATGTAAACTATCAACAAAGTGTAACAGTTATGCTACCTGTAGTTATTAACTAACGGCGGCAAATTAGCATAGTGTGCTGCTAGTGTTACGTCGGTGGCATTTCCCTTCCGATATGTTTCACAAATGACATCCGTAAATCGGTGAATCTGTGTTTGATTACTCTGTGGCTTTCCTCAAGGACCCGGACATGTGACACAAAAAAACAGTGAATTTTCGAATTAAAATTGAATTACAGAACTAAAAGTAGTCAAACTGAATTTTCAGTACAACAAAATAGAATTTCAAGGTAAATGAATTCAGCTTCAATTCAGTTAAATTCATTTTCAAACCAATGCATTTAATTTCAAATTACGCGAACAGTCTGAGCAATTCTACTTCTAATTCAATTCTACTTCTAATTCAGCTTGTGATGGCACACGTTTCTGCCCATAATTGTGGTTCTCTGGGCCGTTATGCTCATTCACTGTGTCGTGCCCTGCAGAGAACAGTAGGACTGATCCGCTTATAAGGGTTGTATTATGAATGAATACCTCGACATAGTATAAGGTAGGAATGTCAAGACAAGAGGTTGAGCAAACCCTTGTTTTAGAGGAAGAACCTAAGTTTGTACAAAGCTTTAACAAGTTTAATTAACAGCAACTCCAAACTCATACATGCTAACAACAACACACCATAAAGTTCAATGCAAGAATGGGTGGCGCCACCCCACTGCTCCCCAGCTACACAGTTTTCATCTATATTTGCATTAATATGAATTTCAGAATTAAGCACATCACTTTTAAACAGCCATTACTCGTTCTGTCCCTAACCATTATAAATCTCCAGGGATTATTTACTGGGTTTTGGTTTAGATTTGCCACCATTTATTTGCTATTGCAGGTGGCAGATTGGAGAATTCCCTCTAATAACATAGAAATACCCAAAATATCATTGCTATATTATTGCTACATTTTTGCATTCATGGTAACAACATAAACATTTTTTAAATCCACCAAATAGTCTGTAAATGTTTTCAAGTACCTGCCAAAAATCAACTGATTTGATCTGTGAACACATGCTTAATTAGACTGAACAGGTTGCAGATTCAAAACAAATAATTTGAAATTTTTTTTACATGTTTTTTTGCGGCACAAGTGGCCTTTATTTTCTTATTTTCTATAAGTGAGCTGACAGGAAAAGGGTGGTGGAGGGGTCATGCAGCAAAGGTCAACGGGTCAGGACTCGAACGTATAACAGCCTGCGTTGAGCACCAAGGCGCCATGCGTCACCGCCACGCCCTAATTTTAAAATTTCATTTCAGGATTGATATAGAGTGTGAAGAATTTAAATCAAATGTCTTTTTGTTTCAGGACAGAATGTTCTCTGTCACTGTTAAAAGTGAGAATCCCATATTCTACCATAACAAATGTGACCTTTGGAATCCCGAATAAAGAGGGCTATTACAAGTCGGTTTACTGACATTTATTCTCACCACTAAAAGGCAGAAGATTCAACATAGAGTGTTTGATGAATACTTCAAAGCAGAATCTATTAAAAAAAATGTATTATTTTTGCGAATTTCGATCCCAACCTTTCACGGTTTTCAGTGTAAGTGAAGGGACCTAAATTGTCCCTGAATTTCATCTTTCAAACAATGTAGCTGCTCCAATTTTTAACCCACATACACAATCTTATCATTTGAATGCATTTCCAATGGTCAAAGTGTTGTGACATACAAGTCTAAAATTACTGCCTAATTATTACTGCCCCCCCCCCCCCCCCACCAAGCCACCCCTTTAACAACTATACTGTATGCGCCCCTGTTAGAATATTCAGTCAAACTACGCTAAAGTTAAGTTTGTTTGAACTAAACTTTGTTTTTTAAAAACATACTTTCTTACACGGAGCAGGTAAAAACACTCACTGCTGCATTCAGCCTGCTTCAATGTAAACCTGGGGGGAAAACCAGTCTGTCATTCCCTGGCACGAAGTCAGCGTCTGCTCACCAAACAGGCACCCAGCCTTCTGAGGCAAATCAACGAGCGATGATATGTTTGACACTAAAGCGCTTAAAAAGCATTACTCAACAAACTTTAGCGACTTAATCGTCTCGACGCAGTCTTTGGCAATGTCAGCAGTGAGCATTTGATTTCAGCGTTTTAAGCGGGTTCATATCAAACTATTCGGCATCGCGTTCTTCGACCTAACAGTTTTAAATACCGGCTTATATGTGAAAAAGCCTCACTGACGCACAGAGAAAGTTGGGTTTTTTTTTTTTTTTCTTTAAAGTTGAAAGTAAAGTGTGTTAAGAGTTTGTTTTAGCGTTTTAAAAGTGTTCAAAGCATTCAACCAAAGGCAGCGTTTATGTTTCTATACAGCCCCGCTGACGGCTGCTTCACCTCAGATGACCCAACCAGCCAGACTGGTTGTCTGCTAGCTACCCCGGTTTGAACCGACGTACAGCGGCAACAACACTTGAACCGACACCGCAAACCAAACTGCCACTCGCTTCCACCGTTGCTGTCATCGTTTAAAAATAAGAAACAGAAAAAGCTTGGATTTTTTTTTTTTTTTTTTACTTCACTTGGCTGACTAACGCTGACTCGGAGTGGAAGAAGCGAAGAGGGAAAGAGCCAAAACAAATACATATCCCGACATGAAAGGATAACATCCAGAATCGGGCAGCCACGTTTCGTGCCGCTGTGTGCGGGGAGAGGCTAAAGCTAAAGTCCTTTAGCTTCACCGGGTTACCCGTCATTAGCGGGGGGCTAACTGGCTAGCGGTTAGCTGCTCTGGCTAATAAATGTATTATTGGCACTTTCACCGGTGCTTGGAGGGGGGACTGCAGAAGTTATCTCCCCACGAAAAAACAACGCGAAGCGGACGGCATTCACTTCTCTGACAACTGCTTTAAAAAAATAACCCAAGGATAATGCTCCCACACAACAAACTAAAGTTACCTGACAGCCAAGGGTCAAACTGTTTTATTTCTAGTTTGGTTGCTGTGGAGCTTCGCTGGGTGATAGCAAGGTGATTCCCACTCTGAGAGGCTGTGATGGAGGGGACGGTCGCTAGCAGCAGCCAGCGGAAAGAGAGGGAGCCAGTCAGTCAGTCAGGCTGCAAAACAACCCGCCTCCAATAACTTCACTTTTGCGATCACTTTGGTCAAAATTTCCAAAAAGCAGTTAAAAAAATAAGAAGTTTTCCTTGCGTCCTACCTGTGAGTGGTGTGTTGTTGCGGGGTGCGACAGGCTCGAAGTTGATTATTCCCAGATATCCAGAGTGGTGCGGTGCGGAGCGCATATAGCTAGCGCTGGGTACAGTAAAGATTGTAGCATAGCTAACCTAAAGACAACAGTAGAGAGGAGGAAAAAAAAAGCCTCCTCGTTGCTCATAGGGGGGATCGACGACAAAAACCACATGATCTTTTACGTCAGCATATATTTGCATAGGATGCCAAATTTATGTTTGGCGTCCAGGTGACGTGGAAATGTACAGAAAAGTTTGATTGCGGGGCTTTAACCTGGCGGACCGAGGCAAAGGGTGGTCGGGTTGCGGCGGAGACACTCGGGCATGTGGGAGCCATGCACGTCTGTTCCCCGCTCCGGCAGCCCTGATCTGCTCCACTGACTTACAGCCGGGATGGCAGTGATTAAATCGCCCCTGGAAGCTTCCTATACATTTACTTTTACTGTTACACTCTGATTTTGTAATTCATTTATTCACTAAAATGCGTCTTTACAACCAACTGTATCAGTATTGTGCCCCTGTAACATATATATTTCGGTTACTTTATTTCTGATGTATAGAACAGACTTGATTGTTTTTTTTAAACAATCATCTCTCAAAGTCTGGTATAATCTACAGAAAATATTTGCAAGGTATCTTTTTTTTTTTTTTTTTTTTTTAGAAACATAAACAAAACACACAGGCTGCAAATTAACACAAACACTTAAAAAAAAAAATGCCAGCGCTTATAAATTTTTTTAAACACCTGTTTGATCCTGTGGCTGACCTCGCTATGAGCAGCCTGCATTGGCGCAGCAGCAGCAGTACCATGAGCCTGTTCAAGCAGCTCGTATTAAATCACCCCCTAAACATGCCACCAACTAGTTTGGATCGGAAAGCGATATGGGAGTGGAACTTAAGTTTTGCTGTTCATCAGACTGCTGTTTGCATTTCATTCGCCTCATGCATTTTTGATAAATGGGCTTGTTGTTGCGGATCAGATGCAATAAATGTAAGACCTTCCTCTCGCACGGATATCTGAAAAGATGACATAGAGCGACACCAACAGGCATATTTTGGAACTACAACCTTGTAATAGGAAGGCTTTATTATTATTCAGTGTATAGTTTTATGGTACGAAGAGTAGTCTTTGTTGTGATTAAATGACCTTTTACTCGAAAGATAACGAGTGGACGCTCATAGTACAAAAGAAATAACCTTCTAATCAAAAGTTTGAAAGTAACATTATAATTTATTTATTTATTTTCCACCACCAATACACATTTTATTTAAATAGTGACTTATAGATCCTTTAATATTGTTTTAATATAAAAATGCATTAGCATATGCTTGATTTGAATGATACATCTGAGAAGAAATTGACTCCTTGCCAGTTATTACATGAGCATAGTAACTCAATGGCTGCTTGCTTTACTGGCAGTTCTGATTTAGCTTTATCAAACATTTGTTTAATTTTGTCACCGTTTTATTTAAAATATTTATTATAAAAAATGAAGGTCAGAAAATCAGTTTCATATTTGAATCTTTGCAAGTTAGCTTTCACATTTTATGTTTGTGTATTATTGAAAGCTTTTTAGCCTCCTAAACAGCATTCTGAATAGGTTTTTTCGGCCTGATAAACTGTGAACATTTTGAGATATAAGAATGAATTCATCTGAACAAGAATTCAAAGAGAAAAATACCTATTTTCTGTCCCAAGTGTTTCAAGATGTCAAAGACTGCGCCATCTTCTGATTTGGATGGATTTAGAGACAAGCCAGAGTAAATAATAAGGGCCTTCAGAACAGGATCGATGCCACAGTCTGAGCCATTTTGGCAGAATAGTTTTTTTTTTTCTGCAACTGGAGGCTCTTGCCAGTGTCTCCAGAATACACAATCAGGTAATGTTGCCAGGCAAAAAGTGGCAGCTCTTAACCAATAAGCAGAGTTTTGGCAACATTGCTTAGCAACAAAAGTTCAAAACTGTACCACTCAAGGCTTAAAATAGTCTAAAATAGTAATCAAGAACCATTGGTGTCACAAAATTTCAGGAGATGAAAAGCTTTGGAGGAAAGAAGTACCCTGCTAGAATACCAAAGAATGAAAAAAGGCTTGTGCCCTTCGCTGATTAAAATAATTCTTGCTATACAAGTTTATTACTGTCATTTATCTGCAGCTAATTACCTATTGTTCAACTCTAATTAGGGTGTAATCCATATATGTTCCAAATATGTGAAAACATTTGAAAACAGAGTTTTAGCTCTGTTTTCTATAACTATTATACCTGTAGTTATGATGCCTTCCTTTGTGTGTTTCAGTGTCTTTTTTTCTTTGTCTTTGCTAAATTGACTTAAACAAATATTAATATTAATCATCAGAACCAAAGCTTTGGCCCTTGACCTTTTGAACTCTTGGGTCTGCACCCTGCTGGTTAAGTAATCCTTGCATGTCTAAAACAAATTTAAAACGGAGAACTCTCACACCGTGAACCGAGAACAGTTGACTTCAATGACCTCAGACTTCCAAAAGAAGAACCTCTGCTTAATGAAAACCCAGAGTCACCATATTTGTGTTTCAGTTCACATTCCACAATAGCGGGGTGGTCACATGAATTTTTCAAGTCATGTCTAAATCATATGAAAATTATTGGCAAAGAGTTTCCACATTATTAAAAAACATAGTTGAGATAAAACTTTAGGCATCTCTCACCAGTTTGTACATTATTCACAATATTGCTTTAAGATTGCACACGAAAAGTCTAGTTTGTCTTTGTTCCTTTTTGTTGTGAAATAATTATGTCCTTATACAGACACACTAAAGAGTTTCTAAGCAGTTCGTGCAATCATGTTCACATGATTTTCAATACTAAAATTGAGACCAATCATTTTTGAAGCTCCACCTCCTTCTGAGTATATCCAATATTTTAACAAAGTCAGAAAAATATACCAAACATTATCATTATACACGTCTAAATATGCATTTATTTTCTATCCCCACTTACTCCTTGCAGGTTCACAGAGGAGATAATGTCTATCTCCAGCAGTCAATGGGTACGGCACACCCTGTAAGTCGCCAGTCCATCGCAGGGTGGCACAGAAACCAACAATGATGCACGCACTTTTCAGCAATTTAGATGGACCAATTTAACCTGGTTTGAATGTTTTTGGACTGTGAAAGGAAACTAAAGAAAACCCACGAATCCACAGGTAGAACATTTCAATTCCACACAAAGGCTCCACGTGTGATTTCAACCCAGGATGATTTCAACCCTTCTTGCTGAAAGGCAAAAGCCTGAACTATTAGTATTGATGCATCTTCCAGCCATGTCTCCATACATTATATTGCCAGAAGTATATGGTCACCCATCATAACCATTGAATCCAGGTGTTAAAGTCACTTTCATGGCCACAGGTGTGAAAACCAAGCCATGCAGACTGCTTCTTAAAAACATTTGTGAAAGACTAGGGTTGCGTTAGAGGTTTTATGACAAAGTGAAAGCCATTTGGAACGAGAGCAACTCAGCCATGAAGGGGTCGGCTGCATAAAAACACAGAGCGAGGTCAGTGGATGCTGAGGCGCATAGTGCACAGAGGTCACCAACTTTCTGCAGAGACAAAAGCTTCAGACCTCCAAACTTCATGTGGCCTACAAACTAGGTCGAGATGAATAGTGAGCTTCATTATATCATCTAGTTCAATGCAAATTGTCAGATGCAGTGGTGTAATGTATTCCACCTCTGGACTCTAGAGCAGTGGAGACATGTTGACTGGAGTGAGGAATCATGCCTCTCTCTCTGGCAATCCAAATAGATAAGTCTCAGATTGGCAGTTTGCAGGAGATCGGAACATATCACATTGCATTTTATGTCTCGCCTTAGTTTCAGTGAAAGGAACTCTTAATGCTTCAGTATATCAATACATTCTGGACAATTTCATGCTGCTAACTTTGTGGGAACAGTTCCAACATAACTGTGCAACAGTGCACAAAGCAAGGCAGGTGATGAGCAGGTTTGGTGTGGAAGTCTTTAACTGGCCTGCTGGTAGTCCTGACCTTAACCTGGTAGAACACCTTTGGGATAAATTAGAGAAAATGCTGTGACCCAGGACTTTGTTGTTGAAAAACAGTGTTTGATGTCATGTGCTTCTTGAAGAATGGACAAAAATGTCCATAAGCACACTTCTAACCTAGTACAAGGTTTTTCCAGAGAGGAGCTGCTATACCTGTGAAGGTTGAGCTGATATGATATTAAACCCTATGGAATAAGAACTAAATGTCATTAAATTCAAATAGCAAAATGGATGTCATTTTAAATGTAATGCATTTTATTGGACTTGTTTTACTTGTCCACCGAATGAAGAGATGCATAAAAAAAACATAACAAAACAAGAAATATTTTATCTATTATATTTCCATGGCTATGAGACCATCAACGAAGAAGTCTAATTGGTCTCCCTAATTATGTAGACCCAGCAACATCATGAGGTGAGAATGAGACAAAATAAACAAACAAATAGACAAAATATCAACAAACCTAAATGCCGCTAAAATGATATAAACATGTTTAGTTTTGCAGTCACTTATGTTCAGCTGCTATGTAGACTCCAATCATAAAAAGGCAATTAGTTAAATTATTTTTACACCATCACACCTATTTTCTATAAATTATGTTACAAGAAAGGTGGGGTTTTGTGTGAGTCTTGAATTAATTAAATTTAATCTCTAATGTGTCAGCATAACATTGATTTGAATTTTAAAAAGGTAACCTATTTTTAAGAGCTTTTCCTCTAAGGGTTTATAAAACAATATAAAATTAATATTTCTGTGAACCCTAAATGGTAATTTTATGGACTAAACCACATTAAACAGAACAAATAATCAAATAATAAGAACATTTAAAAAAAAAAACAGACAGCCTCCACCCACTCGTGTTCACTATACAATCTCCACCTCCAAATCCAGACATTTTAATGCATTTCACTATGCCATCTCTGCAAACAACTTTGTATGTCATCTCAAAAATCACTGGCAATTCTGCTCTAAGGGTATGATAATCTGCTGGATATCACTTTTAGTGCATGCTTTCCACCATATGTTTGGAGATTAGGTTGTTCAAACTGTTGTTTTGGGTACTTTGAATACATCAGCCCAAGCAGAAAGTATTTATGTGTAATTGTGTGGGTTTTGTCCCGATAATTTCCATCTGAGTGCTGTAACTTAAGCACCAGTCTGCTGCTGCACCATCCTGGGCTTTCAGTTTATACATTCAGAGCTAAACATGAAGGTTATGAGCTCCGATTGTGTGGGAGGGGCTGTACTGCTCACTTTGCACACTGACTTGGCAGACTTTGTGTCTCAGGCAGAAAAGTCGAAACCTTTTTGAAGACATCAAAGGTAAGAGTCTGAGTCCTTTTTGCTTTAAATACAGTAAACAGTTTCCAAACTAAGAGATTTAGAATCACTTCCTCTCTAAAAAGACATAGCTGGTATCCCTTGTATTTTTTATGTGCTTGAAATAATAGGTGTAGTAGACAAAAATCATGGCAACCCATAACCATGATCACTGTGGGGTTGGCTATAAATTATATTTAGTCTCAGCAAGTCTTAATTTACCATCATGCTTCATGTATCAGGTATTTACAGTGGTGTGCAAAGGTATAGACACATAATGGTGCTTTGGCTGTATATTCAGGGTTGTTGTCCTGCTGGAAGGTGAACCTCCGCCCCGGGCTCACTTCTGCCCAAACTTGACCACCTTCCCTAATCTGCTGAAGGAAAACATCCTGACAGCATGATTCTGCGACCACCATGATTCAACATGGGGATGATGTGCTTAGATGATTCACAATGATAGTGTTCTGCCACACAAAATGTTTCTCATGTAGGCCAACATACAATTTTGGTCTCATCTGACTCATTCATGCTGGCTAACATGAATACTAGTCTTATAGCTTTCGTTCAATCGTAGCTTACTTCTTGTCACTCTTCCACAATGGCTAGATTTCTGGAGTTCAGGACTAAGAGCTGTCCTGTCAGCAGATTTTCCGAACTGAGCTGCGGATCTCTGCAGCTCCACCAGAGTTACCATCGGCTTCTTGGCTACTTTAGCAATCAATGCTCTCCTACTCCACTGTCACTTTAGATGGACCACCATGTTGGTTTTAAGATGTGCCATTCTTTTTTTCATTTTCAGATGTTGAACAGACCACGCTACATAAGATGTTCAAGGCTTAGGTATTGGCTATTATTTTATAGGCTGATCCTACATTAAACCTCTCCACAACTTTCTCCCTACTGCTTGTGTTGGTCTGTCACATAAAATCCCAAGAAATATATTGAAGATTGTAGATGTAACACGACAAAATGTGAAAAGGTTTAAAGGATGTGAATGCATCTGCAAGGTCCAGTATATGTCATGTATGTCATGTATTTATCCAGAGCAAAAATACATACATTTTTAACATTCTTACAAGGAAAAATAGGACTCAGGACATGGGCAGAGTATTGACACGGAACAGGCAGGCAAACAGTCATGGACAGGCTGGGCATGACAAACAGTAAGATCAGGTGGGAAGCAAAAAAAAAAAAAAAAAGAGTTTAAATACAGAGGCAAGGTGGAGAAATGATCACTGAACTAGAGGAGCTAATCAGATGAAACATGGAGCAGCTGGTGGCAGAGGGAATGCAGAGCAACTGAAGGAGGGAGCCTAATAAACACAGATGAGTTGGGCCACAGGGAAGTAACATAAATATCTCAACACAAGAATGTCAATGAATCTAATCTAAGAAGTGGAAGTGCAGAGAAACAGACAAGAAACTCAAAATACAAACACTTAACACAGGATAATCGTGACACAGAGATTCTTAGGTTGTGCATGTCTAGACTAAGCGCAAAAATCAAGAAATTAGCTTTACTAAGATACACATGACATTCACATATTAAATAAAAATGTGATATTAATATCGGATTATCATATAATATTATATAATTCATACAGGGACTTTTTATGCTTAATGTATGCCAATGATAGAACATTTATTTCAGAAGGCTTTTGTTTTCTATTGTCAGATTGATTTACCAGCTCTTTTTATTACCATTTGATATGAAGAGGCACTATACTGATGAGTCAATCTGACAAAGCAACACCATCAAAGAAGGCTTGGGCCATAAAGCTGATTGACTCAGGCATGAAATGGCAAATGGGATCCTGCTATATAACGCAAACCCTGTCCTTTTAACCCTTTTAAAGCACTTCAAACTACAAGCATTATTCAACCATTTACAAATGGCTTATTGTTCCACACACTGAACACATTTGCTCATATATACTCAGACATGTGGATGTGGAGTTCTGCTGCACAAGGACACGTTTAATTAATGTTGCTACTTTCACTCAGTCTCATAAGCACACTGGCTCAATACAAAAGAACAAGCATGAAAATAATAAATGCAGTTCATCAGTTCTCCATAATATGATATAATATAATATAATATAATATAATATAATATAATATAATATAATATAATATAATATAATATAATATAATATAATATAACATAATATAATATAATATAATATAATATAATATAACATAATATAATATAACATAGTCAGTCAGTCAGTCATTTTCTACCGCTTATTCCATAGTGGGTTGCAGGGAAGCTGGTGCCTATCTCTAGCAGTCTATGGGCGAGAGGCAGGGTACACCCTGCATAGGTCACCAATCCATCGCAGTAATATAATATAATATAATATAATATAATAATTAAAGGTGAAGTTTAAGAACTTAGTTTTTTCATCCAGTAAAATGCAGCTTCACTCACAATATAGCACACCCTCAGCATGACACAACCACCACCATGCTTGGCAGTTAGTATAGTGGTAATTTAATATTTTACATATGATATAAAGTTTGTATGGGGGCTTGTGTGTCTTGAATAAAAAGACTAACTAACCCACTATCTATCTAACTAACTAAAAATGTATATACTAATTAATAGTGATATACTACCATGTATTATTTTATATTATATTAATACAATTAATGGAAGAAATTAAAGTATATTAAATAAAACACACAATAATAAAATATTAATATATATACTAATATATGTATTTATAGTTTATTTATTTATTTTTGTTTGTTTGTTTCAACTAAAATGGGAAACTAAATTCCAATGACATTCACCTTTGGGATTGATACCGACAAGCATCTAGCAAATATCAAGCATTCGTGACCCACTTCACCTCCCTGTTCCCAGCAGCAGCTGCGTGCCACGGGTGTCAGAGAATGTTCGACACCGCAGATGAGTGTTGCTCTTAATTAATTGGAGCAGAGCAAGCTGTGAAAATAGCATGTTAATGAAAAGAAATTAGAGGAAAAACTGGAGGAATGTGGGTTCATTTCATTTTTTCTGACTTAAGGATTATATTTTTCATTCCTGATGTAACAATTTGCAAACAAGTGAAAATGAGCAAAAATATCTGGAATGTGACCAGATAACTAACTTGACAGGCCATTAATGGTCAGTATTATAGTAGAAACTTTTATTAAAGTTGAATTATTCGATAAAGCACTTAGTATGCCACATATTCACAACAGCATGTTGGAGTAACAACAGGTTGTCACCCTTCACTTGGCTGTAGGACATATCACCTTTTTCTATCCTCCTGCAGGTCATTCCGAGTCACTGGCTTGGCTCCTTTTCTCTGTTGATGCTCATTAGTAAGGCACCTGCCTCACCTCACTTGGCTGCGCCGAATCCCTTCTTGATGCTTTATTCATCACAGGGAGGAGGACAAAAGCAGAGAGCTGTTTGGACACATTTACATACAAATGAAGCGAAGATTCATTAATAATGCACAGACACACACACATATGACCATCTTCTGCTGCAGAGAGCGTCAATAACCACAAACGTCAGGGCCACGGCCCTGAGTTGCTGTTAATTCAGAGTGTGCGTGACATGGAATGAGCAGGAGTTTATCAAATTTTGCATGGATGATCATCCCCACAAGCTTACACATCTTGTGAGTTCAGATCGGGCAGGAGTTTTTCTGCTCGGCTGCCTTTTCTCTGTTTCTTTGTTTTTGTTTTTACTACGAGTCATAGGAGGTGCGGAGCTGCGTAGCCTGTTTTGCATATCAACACTTGAGTAAAACCTTTGGGCTTAATAATTCCTACTGTTTTTAGTCATGACATGTTGGCGAATCCCAGTGAAGGTGGCATATAAGATGTATTTTGCCATCTGTATGGAACCTAAAACTTCCCCTTTCTATTTTATAGGAAACCCTGCTGTCAGATTATTATTATTAGTAGTAGTATGTTTTCTAAAGGGCATCATAAGTTTAACTTTAAAACAAGTCTCAACTAATCAATAACCTGATGTCATGCTACTGGATATGGGTATGTGCCAAAAGACTATTTGAAAGGGTTTTAAATTAAATCTTTTTTCTGCCTAACATATAGCGTTTATCCACCGAAAGAACTCTTGTTATTGAACTGGTTCATTTTGCGTGCCTTCGAACTTTGGTTCTTTGTTGAGCACCGACGCTCATTTCCACCAGTTTTGCGAATCAAGCATGAGTCATCAACAGTGGGCGTTACACAGCATGGGGGAAGGGCTTGGTAGCTTGCTGAGCTGATAGCAGTGTTCCTTTTAAGACAAAAGGAGAGCATCCATAAACTACAGTTAATACGGAAAAGAAGACAGCATTTTATGTGGGGATGCTGCATATGTTCAGCATCTCCGAGTGTAACAGAAACGAATAGTTGTACAATGCATGTTTAGTGTGTTTTTACAAACAGAAATAATGTTTATGGTACGCTCTTCCTCTTCGCCGCCATACGTGTCCTGTCCGGCAGAGTATCGCTCAGAATTGTTGTCTGAGTGCCAAGAAAAAGCCCAACAGATTTACTTTCACAAGTGGAACATTACAGCTAACGCTTTGAAGCTCCCCTTGAAATTTATGAAAGAAACTTTATTAGAAACTGTTTTCGGATTATTTCAATTGTTACGGACACGGAGACAGAAATGAAAAGGAGAAAAATACGAAGCACGAAAGAGAGAAAGGGGGACAAAAAGGAAACAGGGAGAGAAGGAGAAAAGAATGAAGGAGAGAAAGAAGGATGAAGAGAATACAAGATAACACCCTACTTGCTTCCACACCTGCAGAAACGTTCATATTAACTTCTTTTTTACCAAAAAGTGCACTGTACTTATGAATGCAAGATGTATTTAGTGGTAAATGCGGCTCAATATAGAACATTTGTGTATCTGTTGACACCTAAATCCAACAAATCTAGATTTATTGGGCTTTTTTGGGGAAAGAAGCAATCATTAATAAATTTGCTTGTGCATCAAGTGCTTGAATTCTGGTTGGACGTTATTAGGATCATTGCTTTCTTCTAGTTCCTATATTTTATTTGTCTTCATTAGTTTCACAAATGCTCTGATATTTGAATTTAAACAATTTCTACGGCTTTGTTGAGGCACTTTTTAAGGCCACTGGATCAAACAGAAGCCAAAATCATGATAAATCCACTTCTGTGCAGTTGTGGTTCTTGGATGCGTGGTGCCCAAGATGAGTCTCTCCTTCTGGCCCCTAAAACCGTTAAAATGCACATTATCAATCAAAACTTCTTCAAGATATTCCAACATGTTATTCTGCTTTGCATTATCTCTTTTTACTCAGTGTTATTGAACGTTAAACTATAATGGAGTTTTGACGAAAATTCAATCTGGAAGACTCACCCCCTCCTCTGGTCCGTCCAATGACTCCATCATGCGTCCCCGCTCCAACCAATCAGCATCAAGTCCGCATTTCGTCTTCAACCAATCACCATCCAAGGCTACGCTTTAAAGATCTTCACTCACGGACTTCCTCGCTCTTCAAGCTGAGCTGCGACCGTCCTCCTCCCCATCTCCACCATCTGGCTTCCTAGCTCCTCCCGATCTCCCCAGGCCACTCCACCACCAGTCGGATCCCAAGGGGGAAAGACATCTCTAATTCTAATCCTAAATTGATCATTCAGGCTCAAGCTCATGTCTTTCTTAGCATTCGTGTCTTCCTCCGGGGTCCGAGCGCCAAAGAAATAAATATCTGTTAATAAACTTCTCATTGTGAGTCTTACAGGATTGAAATATAAGTGTTTTACAGAAGTTATTTTCATAATGTGTAGAGGACACAAATGTTTTTCTTCTTGGTTGTGGACAATGTCAGGCTGTATTTTGGACAAATGGCTCCACCAACAGTTGAGACCAATGAAAGGGAAGGTCTGACAAGACTTTTCCAAATTTTCTGACCAAGGATGTGGTCTGCTTAAATAGAGAAGTAATGTCTTTTACACATAAAGTGGGAAGCTAATATCATTTCGTGTCACTTGCACCATCACACGTGCATAGAACACTGTGTCTACAATCTGAACTGTTAATGTAGGATGTAGCCAGTAAAGGGAATTGAAGCATAAACATAAAATATTATTCTTACACTCATATAAGGTTTCACTGACAGATGTTTTTCCTTGATATGCAGGTTATAAAATTGTGTGAAATTAAAATTGGTCACTGAATTAAACCGTTTTAGCTAAACTTTTTGTCATCTAAGAAATGTGACAATTTAAAACAAGCATTAATAACTTATTTTCATCTTTGCCTCTGATAATGACCCTCCTTCATTCATCAATTGTTACAAAAAGGTAATAGTGTGCAATTTCAGAGTTAAGGACTTAAGGAACAAGCAATTCATAAAACCTCAAATCAGAAGTCAAGTTTTTTCGCAAGGCACTGTATATTTGTGCTGTGGGATCTGGTGGTTGTGGGTTTAACAGGAAGTGGGCCCCCAGGTTAAATTCTACTGAGGACCCCATCAAACTCTGGGCTGGCCCTGGCGACAAAATTCACTATCATTGGCAACAACTTCCCAGACATTACGGACATTAATCTAACATGCAGTAACACAGACATGTTTGTTCTCTTTCAAAACTATGATTCTTCCACATCACATCACATGACATATTGATATTTTTCCATTGTCAGACTTACTCAGCTTTACTGTATTTACCACACATTTGGATATTTCACCAAAACTTCAGGTTTCTATACCTGAAACTTCAGTCACCTGCATTTTACTTCTTTGATTCCACTTAAAACTAATTGAATGTAATTTGTGGCAGCAGATTTGGACTGAAATGTAAACCACATGTTGGATTATATAATGTTTTATTGGGGTTTTGAGGGTTTATGAGTCACATTCATTATATTAGTTTGACCTATATACATTTACTGACCTCTTTTTTCTTTATTAAAATCAGATGAGCTTCTGATTTCTCTTCACCCAGAATGATTTTGACTAAAACAGTTGCTCTGATACTTAAAAGAATGTTTTTATTCAGATTTAACAACTTGATAGAGATCTGTTATGAAATAAGCACAAATAACCCTCTCAATCAAATCTCTGTATGTGACAGCAACATTTTGGAGTCATTTTCAATAATAAGCTTGTGTTATGCACTCAAATTATTTTTGGCAACTCCGTTTTATTAATACTGATCTCCCTAGGCTTTAAACAATCCTTAGCTTTAAAGAATCATGGAAAACATTATGTAATTGCTGGAAAAAGCAGTTTCTCCTGAATTAGAATAAATACAGTGCTGGTAGGACGTTGAGAACGTTTATGTAACATTGGATTAAATGTCTTATTGAGTTTGGGCTTTAAAGAATGCTTTTGAACTATTGTTTTGTCAAGGTGGTATGATGAAACAAAACAACTTCAATAAATATGTAAAACAAGAATTTGATGCACAAATTGGAATTTGTTACATATTCTCCCTGTGGATATGTGGGTTTTTGGCCTTCAACCCAGTTCAAAGACATGCATATTAGTTTAATTGAACACTTTAATTTGCCTTCAGTTCTGTGTGCCCTGTGTCTCTCTGCGTTTCTATGATGGAATAGCGACCTGTCCAGGGTGAACTCTGCCGCTTGCCAAGTGACCGCTGAAAACAGCCAGCAGCCTCCCTGTGACCCTGCAAGGAAAATGGATGGATGTGAAAGAAAAAAAAAAATCAGAAGATGTAAAATCTTATGACTCTTCACTGTCGTGAAGCGACATCTTTGGTTTTGTTGTGGTCTTGTGTTTTCTATTAGTTTGGGATTTCTCTAAGTTCTTTTAGTAGTTTATTTTCTATTATTTGTTATGGTTTTCTTATGATTATTATTATATTCATTGTATTCTAGTTTCCTTGTCTTTCTTGTAGTTTCTAGTTTAGTTTCCCTTTTAGTATATCTGTGTTTATTTATGTTTTGGTATTTGTTCACCTGCGCTCTTTGTTTACTAGTTTATTTTGTCTGTTCCTCCTCGTCCTGGTTCCCTTTCTGTGGTTTAGGTTTTTGTTTATTTGTTTTATGGGTTCTTTGTTAATTATTAGGTTTTGGTGTTTCTTCTATTCCCTCTAGTTTCTCAGTTTGCTTTAGTTAATGATTATTCTAGGTTTTTATGTCTCTTTTGGTTTATTATCTTCGTCCATAGTTTTGCTTTGATCTGTTTTCCCTGAGTTTTGTTATTTATAGTTTTGTTTTTGTAGTCAGGTTCCTTTGGTTATGTTATTGTCTAGCTTCCCTCATGTTTGCCCTTCTGGATTTATGTTATGGTTTAGCTCTCATGTTTTGTTTTGTTTCTAGCCTTGTCACCTTAGCAACTATTCACTTTCCCTCAGTTCTCTACTACCTGGTCCACACCTGAATTCCATCTCATCTGATTACCTACCTCAGTTTCTCATTGGTCCATCCTCCACTTCCCTCTGTTTATAAGCTCTCTGTTTTTGTTTGTTCCTCGCTGGTTCCTTCAATGTGATTTTCTAGATTTTTGTTTTAGATTCCATCATTCACAGTTGAAGATATGATTATGATAAAAAAGACCTCTATATGCTTAGCAAGTGGGAAAAACCTGCAAAATCAGCAGTGTATCAAATACTTGTTCTCCCCACTGTAAATGATACAAATATAGAACTCCGTATGGAAATAATATGCATAATATCTATAATATTCATTTCACATTTGGAATTGAATTAAGAAAATGAACTTTTCATTGATTTTTCTTTTTGGGCACGTCATGATACACCACTAGAGGGCAGTAACAATACAAATAAAATTCAGCATTTAATGAATCCATGCAATTGTTTCTCCTGATTCACTGAGAAACTAAATACTTTCAGGGCTAGGTTTACTTTAATATCCTTATGGCTACTGAATAGTGAAAAGAAAAGTAATTTATCTGTTTAGGTCAGAAGACTACAGCTCAAACCATGTAAAATGGAAATTAAATGAAATGCACATGGGCATTTAGTGCATATACGGCAATTAAAAGTAAAGTCGCTTATAAATTACATACAGTCATAAACTCGAAAGATTCGAACTCTAAGACATGCAAATGAAACAGGCTTATAGTGGTTTGTAATTTATAGGCGATGTCATACAAATTCTCCCAAAAAATAAAACTCCTGTAAGAGAATGTTTCGTGATAGCTTTTCCAGTATTTAGACAGGATTACCCACAAAGTGCACAGGAGGCAGCTGTCCAGGAGCTTCAAACGTTCTGGGTTTACTCCATAATATCAATGCTAACTATAACAATGAGAGGTCCTCTGACCTCCGTCTAGCATACCCATCTGGCACTCTGTCAAAACCTTGTTTTCAGGCCAAAATGCCTGTCAGAGTTTAGTGCTGTCTGGTTTCTGGGAGGATAATCTGGCCTTCTCATTCTTAAAAGAAAAGAAAAACCAAACAAACAGAGAAATAATAGAGAAAATAGGTTAAATACTCTTACAAATATACACAATTACCAGTAGATTCATTACAATGCCTTGGGTAATGATAAAAGATGAACATTTTGATTGTAAATATGATCAAGTATGTGTCAGAGCTAATAAATAATTAAGTCTTCTTTAAAAAAATAAATTACCAGGAATAAATCACTGCAGTTTTTTCTCCCTATACTCTGTTAAAGTGTATTGTTACACTGAAATGTGACCACAAGATGGCAGCATTTCGTCATTTTACATTAGTTTTTGGTCATTATATAGCTTGAACAAGGACAAATCTTCGCAAATGGCTTAACATAAAAGTACAATTTCACAAGAAATGTAGTAGATTTTATTTCAGTGTCAAATCGACAAAAAGGAAGATTATTATGTAGTTAATTAAACGTTTTGCTCTGATCTCAGCCCTGTTTTAATTCCTTTAAAACTGAAAAATGGAAAGAACACAGTCTTCTTTTCCCCATGCTGTATGCTGAGGCCTGCTTTAACAATAGAGATAATTATAATCAACATAATCAGAACTAAAGTAGTTGTAATTATTGTATTTAACCACTTTAAGTTATTATGAGGATGATGTGCAATCACAATCGTCCTTCCTCCAACTTGAAAATATTCAGCAGCTGGACAAAGGAACACACTGGTGATTTTGTTTTATGAGTGTCTTTTCTAATGCTTTTAAACAGTTTGCTCTTGATTTAGCAGATTTCTTTAATATGCTGCGTCCTGCTTAGATTTCATGTCGCACATGAAAATAAAATGTGCTGCTCAGTCTTTCTAAGTTTTACCTAAAGGTATTTAAAATTAGTAAAGGGTAAATCTTTTCATGTCACATTGTGGTTCCTCCATCCACAGAATCCTTCTAACTAATTTGCACATCTGGTAAATATGTTTCAACAGCCTTAAAATAATTGAATCTTTATTGGAGCAGAAAAATCTCACACTGAGAAATTTAGAAAAATTCCAACCTTTAATCTGAGTGCATTTATTCATTTTGGAGGAAAGAATCTCATTAAGAAATGGTTGTGTTTGACAATATGACTTTATTAGACCCCAAACAAGTCATGAAAATAAATGTCGCTGAATCATGGTTCATAAATTCAAACTGATTACAGTTTCTAAGAATTTTTGATCATTAACCCATGGCTGGGATTTCAATATAACATCCCACTTCTCTTAGACTCTATAAAATAGAAAAAAACAAGAGAACATGCCTAATATATTTTTGCATATCTACTGTCAGAGCTGTGATTAAAAATGTTATAAAATGAGCTGGATAAGGTATCTAGTTTATCTTGCCACCACACAGTGGGGATGATGGGGACAGGGTTAAAAAAATAACCAAATCTCTCTGTTTGAGAACTGCAGCAAAGGACGACATCTTGGGCTACACACCTGCCATTAGATGTTATCTACGTGTCAATCAGTTGTTTGGGAGTCATCCCAGGAAAAAGTATTTACTGTCAGACCATCACAAATGCACATGTGCAGTAATGTCAGTGAAACCATATGCCTTGATCAGATGAGACTAAGATTAAGCTTTTTGGCAAGAAGCATTCTAGCTGCGTTTGGTGTGACATATGGTATAAACATCTACAAAAGAACCTCATGTCCACTGTTAATTATGGTGGACCAACTGTGATGCTGTGGGCCTCTTTCTCTGTCAAAGGCCCTGGGAACCTTACAGTGCATGGGAATGTGATATCTAAAATACCAGGACATTTTAAATAAACATCTGATGATCTCTGCCAGAAAACTGAAAATGGGTTTACATTGGGTCGTTCAGCAGGAACGAGATCCAAAACATATGGCCAGATCAACAGACCATAAAAATCGATCTTCCATGGTCATCTTGGCCCCTAGAGCTTTTAGTGTAACACAGTTAAAAAGGGACAAATGTATAAAACACTTGACTCTTATGACAAAGAAGAAGAAAAGGTGGGAGACAGGAAAAAGTTGGTCTTAGATCTAAATAGCTTCTCTGTACACAAGCCGTTGAAGAACTTCCTGAGATCCACATGTACCTAAGTGTAATTGATGAGATGTAAAGAAAGAAATGCTGCAGGCTTTGGTCTCTGTGTGAGGTCTTTCCTTGCTTCTCGTCTTCCTCCCTGAGTGATGTTTGATTTGGGAAACAAAGGCGAGTTTACACATGAACTGTGTGATTCTGCCACATCAAACAGTGTTTTTTATCATTGATGGTGTCTGAGTCGGTGTGGTTTTCCTGCTCCAAACTTCACACGTCAAATGAAAAGAAACGATGAAGAGCAGCAGAATTTCTGTTTCGCCTGAGGAGAGAATTATCCTAAGAAGGAATCCTCCTTAGAAACCATTAGACTGCGTCTGTGGACGAATCACTTAATGTTTAATTATTGGACTTAAATGGAAATTCGTCTGAGCAGATGTAAAGTGGAGACGCTCCACCGCACTCTCATCTAATTCTGCGCTGCCTTTAATTGGATCTTTTTCTCATGTTTGCTTTTAAGCTGTTCTCCTTTAAGCTACCTTATAATTTCCTTTTGGAAAACCCTGGTTAATGATGCAACTATGCTTCAATTAGGTGGAAAGAAATCTTCAGAATTAAAAACCGTCTTATTTGCTCAGTAACATTTTTTTTTTGAAAAGACTAACGAAGCTTTTGAACAAATTTTCAAATGTACGAGTATTATCATAAAGAATACACCTAAACGTGTCCTAGCTTTACTCTCTTATAAGTGTCTGAACAATTTTGGGGTCATTTGCAAGAGGATAAAAAGGGAACCGCGGTGGATGAAAAAAAAATAAAGTGATCCTTCAGATTTCTATAAGTTAAAATTTATTATAAATGTTATTAAATGTAACCATATTTGACCTTGTAATACTGAGGAATCCATCTAGGTGCCCATCCACAGTCTGTGCACAGATCTTAGGGAAAATGGAAAATATTCAGGCAACAGAGCTGTTCTGTCTGTTTTCTCTCCTTTAAATTGTAATACCAACAAGCATCTTTTTGTTTTAAAATGAATGGCGATCAAAGCTAAAATCTGGTTTACTACATTTGCTGTAAATGTGCATCTGAGAATGCAAGTAAACATGAACAGATTTTGAAGACAGAGTCAGAGCAACTCCCCCTCCATGTTTTCATCTTTCGTCCTTGTTATGAATGATAGTAAAGTTTGTTTTTATCATATATGATGCTTACCCGTCATGTATATTGTGTGTATTGGGAAGAAGGATATAAAGTTTACAGAATGCTTTTGAAAATGTTATGCTTCACATTCAGGATATTAGTGCCTCCAAATGGTAAGATGGAAACTACAGCTGCTTTGATTAGGGACGTTTCCGTGGAGACATGAAAAAAACTGTTTTCACAGATTTAAATATTTAAATCTGTGAAAATGAATGAACGACACACTACTTCAACGTACTCACACCAAAGAGGCTCTCCCAAAATAAAATGTATAATAATATGTATTTTCATGCACAGTCTGCCTATTTTTAGATCAATAGACATTGTATAATGCATTGCTCCTCTTGGTTTTCTAAAAGTTTTAGTTTTTTATACTGTTATTGTTCAAGAGTTTCATTTTCTGGAAGAATTTGGCTTGTTAAATTTCAATAAAAAAAAAGTTTATTTCAAATTTATAAAATGATAAATACAGATTTTCTGACATGTTCTGCTGTCCAAAACGGGGAAATAAATGATCAGCTATATTACTCTGGAATAAAACATTAATAAATTCAATAATAATAATAAAAAAAAAACACGGATGGATTTTAGGCCACTTAATGAAAAAAAAAAAAACAAAAAAAAAAGGTCTTTGTCCTAAACTATCACTGTTTAAAATCGGGCTTCCTCTGCAGTAAACAGGTTAAAGAGGGAATATTTCATTTGAGAAAACTCATTTTTGTATTGTTGAAATAAATGACAGTTTCAAAAGGGTAAATAGAAAGTCAGTCTTCATACTCCTATCGGCCCTTTAACAAACTATCTGTCCTGGCTACGTTTCTGGGATCTCTTGTAAGAGAACAATTTAAAGCATAAAGGGTTAGGGTAATATTAAAGTATAATATTATAACATCTTGTCTGATTTTCAATCAAGTTTTAGAAAAAGACACAGGACAACTACTGCTGCCCTAAAAGTGGTAAACTGTTCTATTGAAATTATCGAAAGAAATAATATAGGACTGCCGCAACACACTGTGTGTACAAGCTGAAGGTATTGCTATCAATTTCCTGAAAATATCCAAGGGTGTCCTCCAGAGATCGATTTTAGGTCCACTACTATTCATTATAGACATAAATACCTTTAGCCGACATGTCTCTAATGCCACAGTGATTTATAGTTCTGTGTCTTCACCAAGTCAGACTCTCTGTCAAGTACAACAAGCGTGTAGTACAATTGATCTTGTGTGACTTATAATCTGTTTTAAAGCCAGACAAGGCAAAACTCTCCCACCCATCACTACTTTTCAGGGCTCTGAGACTGATTTATAACTCATTATAAATGCTTGGGCATTTTGCTTGATCATTCTCTGTCTTAGATTTTATTCAACTGGTTAAAAAGCTAAAGGGTCAGCCTGTAGACTGAATCAACTGCATATCATCATCTATAAGGTTTGCTTCCATCATACCTACAGACCCACATTAGACAGAAACATGGTAGATGAGACAATCTTTGTTCTCAGGATTAATATCTACTGTGTGTTCCTAAGGTCTGTACTGAACTAAAACAAATTGTGTTTAATAATGCTGCTTCTTCTGCACACAAAACATATTCAATCTATGGCACCTTGTTAACATGGACATGTTTAAATTTCTTCTTAAAAATTTTGAAGCATCCATTGGTTGCAGGTGCTTATGCAAAATTTGATTTTTGCTGTTTTTAGTCTTTATGCATTATCTTTTATATTTTTTATGGTTGGAGTGTCTTGAACTGAAACGATATTTTTGTGCTGCTCCCTGTCTTGGCCAGCTCTCGAAAAGAGATCTTTGATCTAAATGAGGTTAAATCAAGGGTTGAGTAAAAAAAAAAAAGACACTACAGGAAACCTTTTATAGGTTTAAGACATCTCATTTGCAATTTTGATACAATTTGTCAACAGGATTGCACACTTGGCCTGTTTCGTTGTCCGATGAGCTAACCCCTCCCTCCTACTTCCCCATGTCTAAAGGGATTGCTTAATCCAGCTCTCCATCTAATGGGTCCGGACTTCCCTAAACCTGAAAGATCTTACTAAGCAGGTTTACTGAAAGTTCTGTTTAAGCTGGTGTTGGGAAATGACTCGCCTAGCCTCTGACAGCCTTCATCCAAAAGTCTCGCCCTTCTTCAACTGGAGGTCTGGACGACTGAGTAGCCTATCGCAGTCATCCACACCCTCGACAGTCACTTTTGTTCACAGCTGCTCATTCCCTAATTTTACAACTGGCTCTTGGTATATGGGCTAGGTTAATTTTAGTGGCTCGGCACGAGCCCCAAGGGCGCTGTTTTAACAAACTTGACTAAGGCAACCTATAAAAACCTCCTAAAATATCTTAGAACCAGGCAACAAGACTTTTTACCACCAATGAAAAACCAACAATACGGTGACTCAAATAATTCAATGTCCACGATTTAACTAGAATTTTATATGCTTTCTTTAATTAGTAACGCTTTTGCAGGGGTCAGTAACAGCTTCAATTCGGCAACACAAAATAATTTCAATAATAGAAATGAATCAATCAACTCAACCTGTCTTTCCCTGATGCTGAAACTAGTGAGTTTGGAGAAGCTTTGAAGACAGAGGCTCATCCATGCACCTGATGGAGATGTTTCTTCTGATAACGAGTGGTTTCTTGAAGGGAATATGACTTAATTTTCAGTTTTCTTCCTTTAAGTGGCAGGCACTGATGCTCCAGGTTTTGATGGTTAAACAAGATCTTTGTTGTTATATGTCTCCGAAGACAGCAGTTTCCAGATGCTGAAGAGTTGAAGGAAACCCGGAGACATAAATGAGGTTGATTCAGGACTTCCAGAAGCCTGAAACGTAGAGCAATCAGCTGTTCACCGATCAAGTTCACTTCTGTTGTCTGGATAAAAAGGCTTTAGATGAAATCAGATTCTTAATTTTGAGGCACAGTCCTTTCTGGGCCCACGGGTTGATCCTCTTTTTAATGCAGTCGATCAGCTGGGCTGTGGCTCTGATCCTCTGATTCATCTATAGCGTCTCTCCGATCTTGTTCGCTGGTCTTCTGCGAGGAAACAACCAACTAGTTCCTCTATTCTTGCCCATTTTATAGAGCATTTCCACCAAACTCTTTTTGCTCATTGGCCAGCGGTTGTTGCCATGGCTGTCCCATTGGTCACCCGTGACATAAGGCGATCTTCTTTTTCTGGAATTTCCCCGAGTCGTGTCCATATCAGACATGCCATCATCACCTCAGTCCTGAGCTGTCTGCTGGCCTCTTCTTTGACCTGTGCCCCTGCCTTAGTCATCAGCCTTGTGCTGTAAGCTGCAGCGCTCACTTCCCTAATTCCTGAACATCTGCTCTATTCCTGTCTCACTCAACATTACACTTCCTCTTAAACAGCGGCTTTAATTCTTACATCGGTCCTGCTCAAACTTTTAGTTACAGCATTTACTTCATTTACAGTTTAAAACCATTACCTAAACTTCATCCTTTGTATTCATACACCACACAACATTATCTCTTTCATATATAGCTGATTGAGAATTTCTAAACCTTAATTTTAATTATCAGTTCTTAATCATATTTCGATCATATGTGTTTTAACTTGAAAATCAAAGATTACCCGTTTCATTTAATACTTGTAGAAAATGGAAAATCCTCATACATTATTCCTTTGGTTACACTTCTTGGTTATACTTCTGCAGAAGATAAGACAGTTAATATGTGACGACACACAGGCCTCTCCAGTCTCTCAGTCCCAGAATATAAGAATATGCTTGTTTAACTCTCTACTGCTTCAACAGTGTATTTTAATAATTATTGCATGGATTACACAAAGGATATTTATTGTAGTTTTTATGGATCTAACTGTGAGCAGTTACTGAATGTTGCATGGATTACATGGAAAGATCTCACCTTATTTTGACACATGGAAATAAAAAAAGGTATAAATTATCTGTAGTTGACATAAAAGTGAATCTATCAGGGATCTGTTATCATTACCGCTATCCAGAGCTGTAACCTTCAAGAAGTACCCAGGAGTACACAGATTAAAATGTTACTGCCATGGTAGAGAAGCTGAAACTGAAGTATTGCTGCACATGATTTCAAAGATAGCAACATATTCAGGTCATGAAACGCTTTAAAATGAGATAAAGTCTGACTGGAGCAGATAGTTGGACCTGTGGGATATCACTAATAGAAAGCAGGCATCAGTTGGAGTCAGGCCCCTAAAGAGTGGAGAGGTTTACTGTTATGACCTGGAATGTCAGACTTGTTCCCACTTTGTAACACTAGCAGTGAACAGGGAAATAAAATTAGTAATATTATTATTATTATTATATATTATATTATTAATAAGGACATTACATTTTTTAGACAATCACCTGTCACTTTCACACTGTATGTGTTTGAGCCTGTATGCATAATTTTGGCAGTATTTATTAGACAAAATCCACAATAAATCAAATTTTAAAAAGCGTCAGAGTTGTATGTTGTAGTATCCGTACACTCAAAACAAGAATAGTTGCAATAAATCCTTAAAAACTTCCAAATTATTACAACATTCAATGAATGTAAATGTTTGACTGGAATTATGCATACAGTTGAGTATAAGAAGGAAAGTTCTGACCTTTGAGTAAAGTTTTAATTTCAGCCTCTGTTTTGGAACAGAGGTGTTATACCTGAGTTCAGTCAGCACAGCTGAGCCCTTTTCCTCCTGTTGCTGGTTCCACTTTAAATGTGAAATTATTCCCATGTTGTTCTATTATTCACACCGAAAGACCTGAGCACGAAGGAGTGGTGTTGAAACAGGTGGTTCAGCTATCCTGCCAGGTGTTCAATCAGCTTCCTGCAGCTCCGGTGCTCATTTTAAAGCTTCTTGTATGAGTTTAATTAGTCCCCCCAGTTCAGTCACATTCCCTGCTCAGGGACAGCATCACAATTAACAAGAACACAGACAGACACAACTCCAAACGCTTGTACTTCAGTTTTATTGTTCTGAGAAAATCAACACCAAGTAAAAAATAAATTACTGCCTAGTTTGTTTTTTTGTATTTTGAAACATCCTGATCGGATGCTATGTTAACAGACCAGAGACTTCAGAAGAAAAAAAAAAAACAGAGGAAACATTTACAAAATTGAAAGTGTTTGAAACTTTGGCTTCATTTAATCATGCTGGCAAGGAAAGGAGGAGTGAAAAGGTTGCAGCATGAAAACTAATAAACCAAGCATGTATTTAAAATTAATTAGTGTGACGGATGTACTTTATTAAATTATTTGCAAAAGCTGACTTAAAATAAAAAAAAAGGATGCAGATCAACAGGATTTTCTCCGGAATTGGTGACTAACTGATTAGGGTTACAAATACAGACAGGAAATGTTGCAAAAAAAAAAAAAACTGCTAAAATAAAAAATAAGAGGTGAGAAACAGCTTTCAGTCTGTTTTTTCCCCTTGCCATTTTTTAGATTGATAAAGTTTTAGTTTAATCAGCCACTGCAAACACACAAGTTTTAGCTTAATATTGTAGCAATAAGCATTTATAAAACCATCTTGATATGTAGGTTAGGTGTGTCTGTGGCTTTATCAGATCGGAAGGGAAAAGATCACGTAATAAAATGAAATAAAAACATGCTAAACTACACAAATACCAGTTGTGAAGATGGAAAAATGCCTGGCTGAATATTTTAGGTGCCTTCAAAACAAACGGATGGCGGTATTAATCACACAACGCGATGCAAACATTACCAAAATAAAAGATTACAAGAATTGTTGTACTTAAAACAGATTATTTTTTAATATTAAAACCATTTTACACTTTTACAGGTCAAACATAAAAAATGAAAGGCTCAAACAAAACTTTCCCTGGCTAACACGCATCAAAGTGGACCTTCAGAGATGAGATACTTTACCCTACCATTAAAGTACGAGGAAAAACACTAGGAGGCACTTAAACAACCAGGTGAAAAAAAGAACAATCTAAAAACAAATCAATATATTGAATACTGATAAAGTTTTTGGGTATTAAAAAAAAGTTCAGTACCTTTTGAGCACTTTGCTTGATGAAGACAAAATGAATAAAACTAAATAAATCTGTCATCTTGAAGTTAATTCAATAGCATAGATGAGTTAAGTTTTCCCAACCTCATTCCCCCTCCTGTTCCATCTACCAATGTCCATAAGAAACCCCTTACATCAGGCACTTGTTGATTAGTTCATAATGGCTCCAAGCCTTCCAATCCCAAACAGCAAGAAGCCCTCTGTGCTCCAGCTCCTTCCTCTCAGTTAGTTAGTCCAGGAAGATTCTTGACTCCTCTCTTTATTCTCCTCTTTGACCCAACTTGCTCCTCTTCCACCTTTATGCTCCGTGTACCACGATACACACCGGGGGACCTGAGCTCAATGTCCTCCTGCGCCAGCGCGGGGTCATCAGGAGAGACGGGTTGAGGAGCCGGGTAGTTGGGCTGGTAGTAGCGGTATGGGTCGTCCTCTTCAACCTCTCCATAGTTTTGGAAGACGCTGGATGGGAGTTGGACTGGGGGGATACCGCGGATGTCAGTGATGTCTTCACCTTCTGTGTGTTGGCAGTGACCCAGGAAATGATCCCACCCGTGCCACCAGGTCCAGCAAGCAGTCATTGAATACCCCAGAGAAAGATGACCGATTCCCATCACCAAGGAAAGCAGTGCGTTGAAGACGATTTGTTGGGATTTAATTGGGTTAGTGAAGGATGGTGAGAGATAAGGAGGAAGGAGTAAAAGACAGAGGAACAAGGGTTAGCAAAAGGTTACCAAGCCTTGAGTACCAATGTTATGGAGTTAAAGAACTATGAGCAGTTAGAAGAAGTTCAGGATAAACTGTTTCAAGATTAAAGTTAGAGTAAGCAACATTTGATTTTATTCAAATATTTCTATATCTTCTAATTAAATATTAGATGTGTTATCATTAGCTGTCACTCAGACTGTCACAACTACCATGAAAAGACTTTACTTAAAGACGTTACTTAAAGTTAAAACGTGCTTTGTATGTATTAAGATCTATCTTGCACAGAGTTTAGTTGCTTTACAGAGGTGATCTGTGTTACTGGAGTTTGTACAAGAAGGCTTTGGATTAAAAAAGAGGAACTGGACGATCATAATCTAGAAGAAAAAGTTAGAAAAGGATGACAGTCAGGATATCTTTGTAGTTGATATCAACTAATCACTGTTCAGTTTTATATAATAGAAAATACCAAAATATATTCAAACTAATAATTTATATATTCAACTCGTGAATATTGCAGTGTTAATCTGAGCTAAAACTGAACATTTGATATGCCTAATTAACCCTCCCATCATCATTGAAAACTATTTAAAGAAAATGAGGTATTGTTTCCTCATTCTAATCTAAATATTTAACACAGGCAAGGACATGATGCCAGGGAGGCAAGTAGTAAAAAATGTGTGGCTTTTTTCCTGCAACCTTGGTTTTGACAATAAACCGTAGAGTTTTGCATACACCAGCATGGCAGAGGTTTTAATCAGAAAATGCACTGACAAAACCTTTATCACCTTCATCAGTATGAAGCCCCTGCAACAATGAAAGCTGTTACTTGTTGTGGTTGCTGCTCTGCAGATACAGTTCAGAATTCATTATAATGCTTTGCTGGTGAAGCTCGACAGTAATGGGAGAGGAGGATGGTGGACAAACAAAGACAGAAGAAAGGTTAAAACATGCATGTGTAATATGATGGCCCACCACAACACCAGCTGTACAGTACAGTATCATTCAGACTGCTGTGTGACCTTTAACTAAAAACACACATTAAAGATCAACACAATCATAATCCAGGGTCAGGAAGGTAACTAAGCAACAACTCAGGTGTAAGAAGACTAGAGACATAATTTATTTGTAATGTGGTTACTGTTGTGTGGAGCAAACCATGCACTTTCAAACAGATGCTGCAGGCAAGAACTTAAAAACAAGGCTTAATAGGTTGCTTCACCCATTTTTATGATCCATTATTTTGTCTGTTATTAAGTGTCTTTGTATTCTTGACTACTAATTCTAATGTTAATTGTTTTCTTAAGGAAACTACTGATATAATATAACAGCTTAGAATTGCGTATGTGTCTTTTAAAGTCAATGGAAACTTGGTTCTCAATAAATGACATCTTAAAAAGTTTATCTGAAAGCCAGCAGAAATTTAGAGTTAATGAAATGTTTCATAAGATTGGACCTATTGTTTAATGTTCTTAGTGAACTCAGAGTAATTCAGGAGCAAAAACAACTATTAAGCTCATTTTCCACAGAGGTAAAGATTTACACATGGATTCTTGTTCTTTGAATGTTTCTCTTTGTGACTCATCCAGAACAAACCCAGTGAACAATGACGCAACTTAAACGATCGAGCACAGACAGATGGGTGTACAACAGAATGCTGTATTGTAACTGAGTGTATTTGAAGGTGTGTCACCTTCAAATACGGAGACTGTGGGATGGAGGAGTTTAATAACATGCAAACTGTTTAACTCAGTGGAAGCTTTTCAGCATGAAAAGCAGCTTGTTGAGTTAAACGTTTCACCCGAGGACCCTCAGTCAAACAGGAAAAGACCGCCACTGAAATTCTTGCACGCTCAGTTATATAGTTTATGCTGTTAAAACATTTAAATTGCCTGTGGATACAGCATGCATCATAGATGTTCCTTTAGAGCCTACGTACCTCCAACATTGTAGCCCAAACAAGAGTTCTGGTCACAGTATCCAGGAGGTCCTGGAGGCCCAACTGGTCCAGGAACTCCGGGGCGACCAGGGTTTCCAGGATTTCCAGGGCGTCCTGTTGGACCCTGGCTGCCAGGTCTGCCCTGTCCTTGGGGACCTAAGGAGAGGAAAGGACAGTGTTCAGCAGACACAAACAGACCATAATACACATGTTTTTTCCTCAATATTACAATTATGTTTATATAAATTGGTCCAAAGACCAAACCGAGATCTTGTTTGGAATTGTGGTTTATTATGATAATTTACCAGGAGGTCCTGGAGGTCCTCTGGGGCCCTGGACCCCAACCCCTGCAGATCCCTTCTCTCCCTTTTCTCCTGGTTGACCTGAAAACAGAAATAAAAAGAAACATTTTTAATAAGAAGAAAGGAACAAGTTTTTTTTGTCAAATAGACTTTAAATTAAGTTGAGGCTGTTAACTTGAACATAATACACAACAGATATAGATGTAGGTATATAGTGTGCAAATTTGCTAAATTTGACCTAATTTCACATAACTCCAACCGTTAGAAATAGAACAAAAAATTGGTAAACTAAATCTTTTGAACGTCGCCTTTTGTAATTTTGTATTTTCAGTAGTTGGAAAATCACAAATCCAAAACCACTCAGCAACTTAAACTGCTTCACCTCTTTCTCCTGGATTTCCGTTCTGACCATTCTGGCCAGGAAAGCCGGATCTTCCTGATGGTCCCTGTTCACCCTGGGGCCCTGGGGCACCTTCACGACCAGGTTCTCCCGGAGGTCCAGGCACTGTGCGGATTGACACCGGTTGACTGGGCGCTTGGTTCAGGATAGAGTTGAAGCGTGACATGTGACCTGGAAAAGGGACAAAAAAGGGAGAAAGATAGGGTGAGATGAAGGAAAATGAACATCACTCAATGAAACGTAGACAGCCTAGGGATATTATACCAACGTCCAAAATTAGACCAAAATGCATCATGAAGCTTGGATAAAAGCAACTCAGGGTGGACAACAAAAGTTGAACAATGGATTAAAATGAAGAGTTAAAATTTGGAAACCTTAGATGGTTCAAGTACTAAAATCCTTCAGATGATTTAGACGGATGTTAAAGAAATGGACAATTCAGCACCTATTTTAGGGCCATCTTTCCGAGTCATACTCCCTTACTTTGGATCAGCTGCTCACAGACTTGTCTGGCGATGGCCTGAACAGATGCTGTTGACTGGAGATCACCCTGTAGACATTAAGTACAGAATATTAGCTGAAGTGATTTTAAGTCATTTTCTACCACTTATTCCATAGTGGGTCACGGGGAAGCTGGTGCCTATCTCCAGCAGTCTATGGGCAAGAGGCAGGGTACACCCTGGACAGGTCGCCAGTCCATCGCAGGGCAACACACAAACAACCAAGCACACACTCATTCATACACCTAAGGGCAATTTAGAGTGACCGACTAACCTAACAGTCATGTCTTTGGACTGTGGGAGGAAGCCGGAGTACCCAGAGAGAACCCACACATGCACTGGGAGAACATGCAAACTCCATGCAGAAAGACCCCCGGCCGGGAATCAAACCCAGGACCTTCTTGCTGCAAGGCAACAGTGCTACCAACTGCACCACCGTGCAGCCCCTGATTTTAAGTATTAAAAGCTAAATACTGCTATAAGAAAACAGACGGGCATGTGAACAGAGATTTATGCTAAAATACACAGTTTTAAAAAAAATTTATTTTGCGGTCAGCAAAACATCTGTACACCATTGCTTTTAAGTTTAACACTATTAGCTAAATAAATATTTACAGTTAATCTTTTAATTTAACCAACATGTTTAAGAGATGTTTGCCATATTTCCACAGGTTTAAAATTACATTAAATGTAACATTTGGACCAAATGTTACATTTAATGTTATGTTACTGATGTTTTCTTCACATAAAGTAGGGTTAGTCAACATTGCTGCCTTAAGGAAATAAACACCCACCCGTTCACCTCTCTCTCCCTTAGTTCCTGGAAGACCCTGCAAGAAAAAAAGAGGTAAAAGGTAACATTAAAAGCAGAAATAAACATGCAAATAATATAAATTATATTCAGATATACTCAGATAAAATATATTTTTTTTAGACTTTATGGACCACAAAACACAATTCCTTTTAATAAAACCTGTGAAAGTATTCAGGAAATACAGTTGGTTAGAAATCACAGATTTCAAATTTTTTCAAATCTCCCTGCTTCTACTGATTTTACTCATAAAAAGCCAAACATTTCTCTGAATATAAAAGCTTAATTATTGATTATTGACACTGTTTTATTTATCTCAATACAAAATCTCACAATCAGTTTAGATACATTTTTTTTTACATTTAACATTTCTCTAACACCTTCCTCTAAGATTATCAGGACGCCTGGTAAATCTGTGTAAAAAGCACATTCATCTTATATTGTAGCAGCATAATCTCACATTGGCAAATAATGCCAAAATCAAACTTAATTTGACACATTTATTTAATGTGGGGAAATCCTACGTTGCAACCTCTTCTTTCCATATGAAATCATGTAATGGTACCCCTGTTGTAATCCCCTTGGTCAACAGGGGTGCACTCAGTTTTCTACTGTAACTTTAAACAAGGTTTGAGCCCACACATTTTCTACACAATTTAGGTCAGGGTAGCAGGAGAGCCATGGAAGACGGTTGATTTTGGCCATAGGCTTGGATGATTATCTTTCTTTCAGAACCAAAGATGACCCAGGTTCTACATGATTTTGTAGTGTTTTTTTGTTTTTTAATCACCTGTTGTTTTTCTATGCTGCCATGGATTCTAGCAAGGTTCCTTGGCAGAGAAACAGGCCCAGAGCATCATACATCTTCCACTATACTTAACAGTGGCCATGAGGTGGCAGACCTACCTGAACAGTTTGCTGCTGAAAATCTACATCTCATGTGAGGAAAGCACAGAGCTCCAGTTTGGTAGAATTTTGCATTTATACAGACCTGCCTTACTTTATTTCCATGTTCTCTTGTCTTTTCCATTTTAAAGGCTTGTTTAGACAAATTGGCCTCTTTACTATGTCTTTACTATATTTATACCCCCGAGAAACAAATCAGTGATTAATGATTAAAAGTTCCTAGATACTTTAACCAACTTAAAAACGCCAAACATTATAACTACTTCAGGTACATCTTTTATGGTGGCACTGGGGTTTTTCTTAAAAACTATTTTTCTTAATATGTGATTTGACCAATTAGCAAATGTACTAAATTTAAATGTTGGATTTCATCCACATTTTTTCAGCATTTAGATTAATTTACTTATTTTAAGGCACACACCTTAGCAGGGTCTAACCTCAGTACCCTAATTTCAAAATATGTAAGAAAGGTAAAGAAAATATGCGGCAATTTGTCCAAGACTAAATAACTTTTAGAGAAAATCAAAAGGGCCAAAAAAACCCAAAATATTCATCATTAGCCTTCATTAAACTGTGCTATCCCCTAACACGCACTGTTCTATATTTTTCTCCACTAAGTCCTCATTAGGACCAACAACTTAACAGTGGTGCCATAACTAGCTGATGAGTCCTCTCTGTAGTTCGCCCACGCAGCGATGATTACATGCTTGACAACATTTTATCAAAGCGATGCAAACTCATTTATCAGCAGCTTTTATCGCCTCCCACAGAGTCTTGTTTCTTATTTGGCGCCGTTATCAAAATACGGTTTTCTCTCTCTAAGTGATAATAAATGCCAAAGCAGAGCAAACAAAATATCAGCGGAAGATGTGCTTAATTCTCCTTAGAGTTTACCTACGTTGGGTTGGACTTTGCAGATTAGAATTTACTATATCCAGTTTTATCAAAGATTTTTAACCTGCTATTTCTTATGATATATATTAAAACTCTCTCTATTACTCATGAATTTTCATTAAGCCATTTGTGAAACCAGGACTAAGTCTTTAAAATGAGAATTACAATGAATTAAATATTCAGTACTGGGTGATCTAGGCTTAAACGTGACATAATGAGCTGTTCATGATGTAAAAAGAGTTGGTGAAAGGTTTTGATAGAGAAGCTGTCAGTACCGCTGTTTAAGCATAACACAATGGGTTCAACAAAATCTTTTCACAAAACGGTCTGAACTTAGATGTTTCCCTTTGTGTCATTTTGAATACCCTTCACTCTGCCTTTCAAGTCGGTGTCTGCGTGTCAAATACGATCATAGACCGACTGGACAGGAAGCCATTAGTCACCTGACTGGGCTCCAAGTCAGTCTGACACACTCTGCTAAGTTAGAATGACAGCAAATCCTGCTGCCTTTCGGCTGTTTATACAGTGCTACATTTTTCCATTAGTTTCCTCAAAGAAAAATGATGAGATCAAACATAAAACAATCTCTTCTCTTTGACAAATACAAATCCACAAGAAAAAGGGTTCATGAGGGGAACCAGGTCTATATAATCTCTAGACTCACCGGTGGTCCCAGTGTTCCCTGTTTTCCTTGGGCGCCTGTATTTCCAGGAGCTCCAGGAGCTCCTGGAGTCCCCTGAGCAGACAAAAAGAAGGAATCCAGCTTAATACAACGGCTTTGCATTACTGTTTTCTTTTCTGGATCTTATTAAGTTCTTTCTGCCTGTAAAGTGTTGATTCAGACAGCCAGTAACAGTTAACAAGGAATTGCCTCAGTACGAATCAAAAAAGCAACTTACCTCTTTATTTATCGTTCAAATGTTTTTAGTAAAAGTGGTCAAACTAAAACTATTTCAAGAAATACATTTTCAGACAAAACCAAATAGCAAAAAGAAAAGACGTATTTATTTTTTTGCAGAAGCAAACCCCAATCACAGATTCTGACAGGTTTCCACTTTTTTTAGTCGAATCTTAAATTAGCTGAAATATAAATGATTAAATTACATTTCAGAAATAAGTTTTTACATAATTTTTGTGTCTTTACTTGGAGAGACAGAAGCTCGAACAATACTTTTACTAGAGAATCTTTAATGTTTTGCTGCATTAAGCAGTTTTCACGCAAATCTATCTCTCAATGTTTTGCATGTCTATAAAGAAGGAAAATAAAACTTTCAATCACCCATATACATTCTTGCTACTTTAACAAGCTCATACAACTAATAGAGAAATGTTTCGCAGGTCTAATGATGACCTACCATAGTCCCTGGAGGTCCTTGTCTGCCTTGTGGGCCGTCTTTACCTACAAGTCCCTGTAGAAGTGAAAGTAGATGTTAAAGCTGAGATATGGTTAGAGTGTTTAATGTCACAATAATCATTTTTCCTTCAGTCTTCAGAATATTTTGAAGAATTCAAGTTGTTTCACATTTCCAGCACGGACATATTGTAAAACTAACACATGAGGACTCACTCTGGGTCCTGGAGGTCCTTCTCTTCCTACAGGTCCAGGTCTTCCAGGAACACCCTGAAAAAACCCCCAAAGGGGAGCAAATTCTCCACATTTTTCTATTTTTGCTAATTATATCAGCTATTAAACATAAACTCTAAAGATGGAAGGGATCAAATGAAGAAACATTTTAGCTTCTCATCCCTTAATGAGTTGAAATGGCACTAAGTTCACTGTTCACTATTTTATAAACTAAATCTCTGCACTAATACAATGAAGTTGAAGCTGAAAGTGGAAAAAACTAAAAGAGGAAGCAAAAATGAGCAATTTGCGAAAAAAAACCAGAACTCTTTCTTTGATCCTTAAAAATGTACAGTTGCATAGTTTTTTTTAGAAATTGGGCCAGTCTGAGTCAGTATCGGTATCTGACTTAATTTTGACACCATTCTTGGATTGGATCTTGGGCTGAAGTCAAGAGCGTTCTCTTCTTCTTATGGTTTCCTCCAGCAGGATAATGCACCAAGCTAAACTCGTCTCAGGTTTCCTAAGTTTCTTAACCATAACAGTGAGTTCACTGTACTCCAATGGCCTCTGCAGTGACTAGATCAAAATCCATTAGAGAACCTTTTGTCTGTTGATGTGCAGGAAATTTACATTACGGATGTACAACTACGTGATGCTAGTATGTCAATATTTACTAAAATCTACCAGGAATATTTCTGACACCTTGTTGCATCTATGCTAGGACAATTAAGGAAGTTCTGAAGCCAAAAGGGGTTCCAACCCAGAACAAGGAAGGTGTAACTAATAAAGACCCCGCTGTGTGACTGTAGGAATTAGGTTTATACAAATTAAGCCCCAGCAGAATTTAAAATTCATACATTGGGATCAAATTGGATCATCTGTGTAGTTTTTACTTTTATATTGTAGATAGAGTAGCCTTCTATGAAAAAACTGTCTCGTCTTATTGCCAAAACAAGTCAAGTCTGATTAAAAAATACAATAATCCCAAATTAAATGCTGGATGTTGAGAGAACAGTTGCTACCTGCTGTCCTTGTTGGCCAGCTTCACCTTTCTGCCCCAGCTCCCCCGGAGAGCCCTGCAGGTAACAAATCCAATTTTTAAAATCAATGTGGTCACACAGAGACTGTTAGCCTTCAGATAGAATGCCAGGGGTTCTTACAGGGGGTCCAATGATGGAGCGCCCACTTGGTCCTTGAGGTCCAGGTGGTCCTTGAGGTCCGGGTACACCTGTATCTCCAACTGGACCTGCGGGCCCCTGAAGAAAGAGGGAGAACACAAAAAAAAGATTTAAGTTCTACATTCTGAACAAAGAACAGCAACATCTCTGTTACGATTGTAAGTTGTTCAGTTAAATTTACTGAAACAGATTTATAATTAAATATCTTTAAAAAACTACTGTATGCTTTTATTTTCAAAAAGTTCGATTATTGTAACAGAGTCTTATACAAGTCTCTGTATGAAATCAATCCGTAAGATGCTGCTCATCCTAAATGCTGCTGCTGCCAGAGTCCTGACCAACACCAGGAAAATGGATCACATTACACCCGCCCTTAAATCACAACACTGGCACCCTGTTTGTCAACGGATATAATTTAAGACCAGATCGCCTTTTGCCAAAATAGATTTCAAAGTTGCTGATCAGGTCATCAGAGACCTCTTCACTCAGTGTTCCCAGGATGAGGAGTAAACAAGGGGAGCAGCACTTAGTTTCTATGGTCCTCAGCCCTGGGAATAACTGATTTGAAACCTGAGATGTGGAGAAACAGTGTATTTTAGAGCATTGGGTGATTTATTTTGTGTAAAGATTGTGTATGAGCAGTGATACACAAATAAACTTGTCCCTCAGGAAAAAAAAAATGAATAAGACACATATACTAAATATTATAAAAAATATGAAAAGGATTTCTGGTATCTTATCTGATGTGAAGGTTTGAAGCATGACCAGAGATGACCTGGAGGATGAGATTTGACCAACTGATGACTGAACAATCCTGATTGTGTACAGGCTAATAAGTAAGGCCTAAAAAGCTTCCGGCATGACTTTTTTAAAAAAATTAAATAACTGCCTGTCTTGCTCAATTAGCTAATTTAACAACCAGTCTTAGATATTCAAAAATATCTGATCTGATAAAGAAAAGACGCTCAAACGATGTCTGGGTTTAGATTTATGGTCACATTTACATGTATCATTGTACTTGAAATACTGAAAAAGCCAAGTTATAAATGAATTAAACTCTACATTTATAAAACAAAAAACAACATTTATGGTTAAACGTATTAATTTACTCATCATACATGTCTTGTTTAAATTTAACAACCATTTAAAATTTCTGAACACACTTTTTAAACTCCACAGATTCATCAACACAATCCCTCAACACTAAGTATGAGGGATTGCTGCAAAGTCAACGCCAGTGACTGTCCACTGTCTCTACATGCTCATCCAGGAGGAGTGAATGCTGCAAGTCACTGACTAGATGCAATCTGCTGGGTTTCCTTAGATAGAAAAACTTTTTATCCAATTTGAATAAATAACTAACTCTGACTGCACTGTTTAATTGTTAGGATTAATAGGAATGCATGTACCTGACTGTTCTGAAGTGCCTTGAGACGACATGTGTTGTGAATTGGCGCTATATAAATAAAACTGAATTGAATTGAATCAACAAACAGTTTCTGACTAATGCTTGAAGCTTCTTTAACCTCCTTTTCTGCTAACATCTAATAACATAAAAGGATGTGAAGGAGGAAATAATCGCAGTGATCGTTGCACATCACATCTACAGCGAACAAGTTTCACTGTTGCTTTTATTTGATTCATAGAAGGAAAATATATCATTTACCTGTATGTTGTGTTTTATTATTCATCATTTAACCAACTGTTTTATTTAATATTGACATTACTCAGAAGTAACTAACCTTATATTTAATGTGCATCTTTTATCTAAAGAAAATCTGCCCTGACACTCTCAGAGGAGAATCATCTTTCACAACCCTTTAAAACCACAGATATCATGTAATTTTAAAAATAAACTGTCCTGGCTTCAGAAAAACGTATATCTTGTAACTTGTAACATAAATTAGTAACTTAAAGTTTTTAAAGAAAAGTTTTTTTTATATTTAATAAAAAAATTGAAAAAAGGTTTTTTGTTTAATGTATTGATCCACTGAGCGATAAACCATCGGATATGTACGTGTTCTCCTGTGATAACTATCTCAGCACTTCCTGTTAAAACCTGATTATGACACAGAAACAGCAACGCTGACAGAAACCCCCAGACAGCAGCATCAGTAACCTGATTACTTGGATTTTAGGAGAACATTTTTTAAATCTACTTTGCATTTCAAGCCGAATATTTGAAATGACTTAGTGCTGCTAAACTAGAAGAAAACCTCACACATAAAACTACCACTGAAGTCCTGCGGAAGTGTAAAGGAATAATCTACTTCTATCCACCTTAAGATGGCTTGCAACATTTACGAGGACCCAGATCTCACCATGAAAGTGAGCTACAACAAGGGAGCGAGAAGAAAAGGGTGGGAGAGAGAGGAGAAAGTGGTCGACATCTACGAGAGCGCAGACATGCTGACTGGCCCTCGACTAAATCCCTCCAGGAAGGGCCGAGGTAGATTTTAATGGATGATCAATATTTCCTGCATTATTATCCCTCTAAACAATGGCAATATTTTAAATTACATCTATGCAAGATAATTTTAAAACTGAGAAAACAACAATAAATATCAGAGTATGATGACATATTAACAAAAATGTTTTATTATTAGTCTTCCGGGTGTCACTAAATATTTTATAATTAATCATCTTATCAAATTGTGCTAAAATCCACAAGAAAAGTAAATACCAGCAGAATATCTTTGGCTCAATGAATATTTATTACATTTGTATAAGTTTGTATTAGATTTTTTACATTGCTTCATTAAGCAACGGCTGTAGCTGTTCAACTATACCAGGATTAGTAGATAAAACTTTACAATGTTAATGTTATATAGACAACAGCCAGAGAATCTGTGGTTAGTTCTCCAAGATGTTTGGAACAACCTACCAGCTGAGTTCCTTCAAAAACTGTGTGCAAGTTTACCTAGAACAATTGATGGTGTTTTGAAGGCAAAGGGTGGTCACACCAAATATTGATTTGATTTAGATTTCTCTCTTGTTCATTCACTGCATTTTGTTGATTGATGAAAATCAATAATTAACACTTCCATTTCTGAAACCATTCTTTGTTCATACCTGCCTAAAACAGTTGCACAGTACTGTATATATTAGGTTTTTTTTAGCTTTGTAGCGGGTGTGTGCTAACGACAATGACCCCCGAGTATGTGTTTGCCTGCGTCTAACTGTCAGCCAACCAGGTCCGTAAAGTACAATGCTATAAGTACTATTATTACTTTTAATAACATTATTTAACAGGTTGAGGGCTCAGCCCTACAAGGAAAGTTGCAAAGGAGCAGGAAAGAAAAAGGAAGATAACTTTTTTTTCTATGTTGCCCCCAGGAATTACTCTCTGAAATGTTCCTGTTTACTGTCCCTCCCAAAAATGAAATGGGATTTTCGCCCCTGGGGGGGAACTATTTTGGCCATATAAAGTCAGCTGTTTGTAATTACAAACATTACATATTTTAGTTCTTACTTTTAAAGGTAAAAAGTCAAACTCCTCTATTTTTGTAGGAGCTCGGACTCAAAAGCGACCACCAGCTGTCCAAAGAAACTCGTACAAGGCTGCTGCACTAATTTTGGGCCTACTGTGCCTCCTGTTGTTGGCGGGGATTAGTGTGCTACTTATACTCTGTAAGCAAAACCTCATCTTTGAGTATTATCTCAGTAGTCAAAAATATTCCTTGATTAAAACTTTTTTTTTACATTTATGCTTACTGAATTGTATTTTTGACTTTGTGTAGATCTGCCAATTAGTTTGAAATCCAAACAACCCAATCTAACATGTCAGATCCAAACAAAAGAAAAACAGAACCAGAGCGACACAGGTAAGACATTTATTTGTTAAAGCTTTTTTTTTTTTTTTATGTGTAATATTACTTTCTTTTTAATGTGGTATTATATGATCTTCAGTACTTTGCAAGAAAACAAAACTAACAGTAAGTCGCTTTTTAAAGAATGGCAGGAGTTTCGTCTGTCACATTTTTACTACGCGTCCGCTGAGAAGAAAAACTGGACAGAGAGCAGGAAAAACTGTCAGAGGAGAGGAGGAGATCTGGTGATAATAAACAGCTTTGAAAAACAGGTAAGAGCATGACAATAATCTAAAAAGTGTTTTAAGATTATTCTGTTTTACAGTACGAGTTAAATCAGAAGTCATCGTGTTTTTCGAACACTACTCGCATTCTCAGAACCATTACAGGCGTAACAGTCTGATTGGAAGCACCAGGTTTAGTACGAAGTACGTCTTCGTACCAAACCTGGCGCTTCCAATCAGACTGAAGAATGCTTCAGTCACAAACAGCCACCCCATCATCCATAATGGTGGGAACACATTTATTTGTATTAGTTTAAGTGACAATAAAAATAATTAGATCAAGGTACAGTCAAAAGGTCTCCACACCAAAGAAATGCAATAATATCTGTTTTTGCGGACATGCAGTAGCTTGAAGATCTGGTCTACCACCTGGTGTTCAAAGGTGGCAGGGGGTGAATGTTAAACACGTTGAAGTAAATACCATTCACAAACCTTTTGTCTGACTTATAGTGCTATTGGCACTGTGAAGTTTAGACGGGATCAAACATTTGTAGTCATTATAATTTTAAAGAAAGGTTGCAGGTAAAACAAAGTTCACTCCAGCAAAACATGTGTACAACATTTGAAGATGCAAATTATGAGAATTCCTTTTTACAAAAAATGTAAACAATTTTGACCATTATTTTACATCAATCGTCCAACATGAGACTGCATCATGCTATTACTTAAGACGTGGAAGCAACAATCTTAAATAAATATGCTTAATCTACTTACTGATCAATCACAGTTTCCCATCAGAATAACTAATAATAAATAATTAAGGACAAAAAAATGATTTACAATTGTAGCCTTCAAAAATAACTTTTCTGAGAAATCTTTTGAAAGTAAAAGTGAATCACTTAATCTTTGTTGTTATGCTTGTTGTTATGCTTTGTTCCATCATTTTACTCTAATGGTGGAAATGCATCTCTTTTTGAAACCTTTTTTAGCTTTTTGAAAAGAAAATGTACGAATGCTTCTCAGCTCGTACTTACTCTCCCATAATAAATCTTTCACAGAAACTGCAAACGAAATTACTTTGCATTGCCTTATAAGTCATTAAACTTCATAACTCCGGGATGTGGAAACAGTGGATTTTTAAAGCTTTAATTCTTTCTGGAGTTCTAACTCTCACCAATGTATAAAAGACCCATTGTGCTAATTGTACACTCACCGGCCACTTTATTAGGTACACCTTGCTAGTACCGGGTTGGACCCCCTTTTGCCTTCAGAACTGCCTTAATCCTTCGTGGCATAGATTCAACAAGGTACTGGAAACATTTCTCAGAGAGTTTGGTTCATATTGACATGATAGCATCACACAGATGCTGCAGATTTATCGCCTGTACTTCCATGATGCGAATCTCCTGTTCCACCACATCCCAAAGGTGCTCTATTGGCTTGAGATCTGGTGACTGTGGAGGCCATTGGAGTACAGTGAACTCAATGTCATGTTCAAGAAACCAGTCTGAGATGATTCGTGTTTTATGACATGGCGCGTTATCCTGCTGGAAGTAACCATCAGAAGATGGGTACACTGTGGTCACAAAGGGATGGACATGGTCAGGAACAATACTCAGGTAGGCTGTGGCGTTGACACAATGCTCAATTGGTACTAAGGGGCCCAAAGTGTGCCAAGAAAATATCCCCCTCACCATTACACCACCACCACCAGCCTGAACCGTTGATACACGGCAGGATGGATCCATGCTTTCATGTTGTTGATGTCAAATTTTGCCCCTTCCATCTGAATGTTGCAGCAGAAATCGAGACTCATCAGACCAGGCAACATTTTTCTAATCTTCTATTGTCCAATTTGTGAGCCTGTGCAAATTGTAGCCTCAGTTTCTTGTTCTTAGCTGACAGGAATTACAGGAATGGTGTGGTCTTCTGCTGCTGTAGCCCATCCACCTCAAGGTTCGACATGTTGTGCGTTCAGAGATGCTCTTCTTCATGCCTTGGTTGTAACAAGTGCTTATTTGAGTTACTGTTGCCTTTTCTATCAGCTCGAACCAGTCTGGCTATTCTCCTCTGACCTCTGGCCTCAACAAGGCATTTGCGCCCACAGAACTGCCGCTCACTGGATATTTTCTCTTTTTCGGACCATTCTCTGTAAACCCTAGAGATGGTAGTGCGTGAAAGTCCCAGTAGATCAGCAGTTTCTGAAATACTCAGATCAGCCCATCTGGCACCAACAACCATGCCACGTTCAAAGTCACTTAAATCACCTTTCTTCCCCATTCTGATGCTCGGTTTGAACTGCAGCAGATCATCTTGACCATGTCTACATGCCTAAATGCATTGAGTTGCTGCCATGTGATTGACTGAAATTTGAGTTAACGAGCAGTTGGACAGGTGTACCTAATAAAGTGGCCGGTGAGTGTACATTTAATACTTAAGGTGCGTAAAATTACAAAAATTAAATTGCAGTACCTTAATTCACCAAGACAAACATGGAAAAAAACATTTAGTTAGGCGGTGCAGAAAAAAAAATCAATCTTAGATAAATTTAGTCTAAAGAATTCAGTGGGGCCAGTCTATGGTCTCCATGTGCATCAACAAACTTGTAGATGACTACGCAGTCAATTTACTGGTCTTGTTTACCCCATTATATTACTATCACAAATTTGTTATTGATAACTTTGCTTAGATCTATAATTTAGATAATCTTTCATGTTATAAAAACAGCTTAAAGACTGTCTTTCCATGAATAATACACGTCTACATTGACAGTAGCAACAGTAATGTTGTAATCATGTATATTATTTGTGAGCAATTGACTTTTGTCCTTGTTGCTTTCATGCAGTACGTTGCTTCACAATCTCTAATGTCTGTCATTTCAAATCAGCCTTCAATAAAGTTTTGTTGTAATTTGGCCTTAGATAGAATAACTGAGAGAATTCATCACATTAAGGGAAAGATGTGTATTGCCAAATAAAATTGTACATCATCAAAAATTATTTTCTGCTCTTTAAAATTATATAGAAGTTTATTCAAAGAATGAAGATACATGGAGATTCCTGGATTGGTCTTCAAACATCAGACAAATGGAACGTGAAATGGACGTGGGTAGATGGATCAGAACCAAGATATAGGTGAGCAGGTTTAGATTTTTTACTTCTGCACACAAGTTATGGTTAACGAATTAATGCAGACAGAAAATAACATCAACAAACATGAAGTTGGCTGCAACTTCCGTAGAGCATCAATCAGTTTTAAAACTTTCTGCAGGTTGATTAAAGGTTGTTGGATTGATAAGTACAATAGTGCAATTGTACTAATAATATAAGGAATATATTATATTCAATGATAAATATAATGGAATAATTAATTTATGAATATAATGATGACTGCTATTGTTTGTCTGTAATTTGAATGGTTTTCATGTATTCTTATCACACATTGGTCCTGTGTGCCAGTACAAAGTTTTTTTATAATAAAGCTGGACTGGATTACTATGAATTAATGTTACTCTGTTAAAATGCTGCTACTTGAAAGGAACAAAAGTCATTAATATTAAAGAAATCTGAAACTGACTCAAACCTCAGCTGCTAAACAGAAATTATGAACATCCTAGGAATTCCTTCCATTTCTAGATGTGCATAAAAAATCTTTCCAGCACATTCTGATGTTTTCTGGGTCTGACTGGCAGGGATGTGTTGATTCTTTACAGTGCCTGGAAACAAGGAGTAAATATAAATCCAGAGGCTGAGTCCAGAGGATATATTGATCAACAGGGACTATGGATGCGCAACAAAAATGGATTAAAACACTGGATCTGTGAGAAGAAAAATTATTAAGCATCTTGGTGACCTTCCTGCCTAACATATAAACTCATTATAGACATAATAGATCTGAATCTTTTCTCTCCATAGAATGAAATGTGTTTTCTTTATTATCTACCAAATAAAGCCAAACTTATAAACAATTGAAAGTCATTTAATTATGTAAAATGTGTTTAACATTACTCCTGCAACATAATGTGGGATTTATTTGACTTACTCCATCATTACATATGTTGTTTTAAAGTAATTTACAGGGAAGCAAAAGAACAAGGTAAAGACATTTTTCATTTAAAGTTAGAAATACCAGAAATAATAAGACTAACTGTAGCCACTATAAACAAAGAATTACTGACACCAAACTACATCCAAATTATGTTTTTGAGAAACAATGACATCAACATGAAATGAATTTCCAAACATTAGATTTTCTGATACATGAGAGATTTGTAAATCTCAAGGCGTACCAGCCACACCCTTCACCACAATATCAGTATTTATTTGTTATGATGATAAGGAGTAAAACGTTTAAATAAAATGAAAATGAAACTTAAATATTACTAATGTCTTATTTAACTACTGAACTTTGTTCTGTTTCATACATAGGATGCCCTCAGATTCATTACATTCAAATCCAGACATCTTTTTGAATATTTTTTAACATAAGACCACTGAATAGCTTGCAGAACTATTGTCTTTGCGTTTAGAAATGCTAAATTGGTTTGAACCTCAACTAGATTTCAATCCAATGCACAAATCTACAAATTTACTGAGATGTTGGATAAAACAACAACAATTTGCAAAATTAGGAAAAATCTAGTTAAGGTTTGTGTTTTTAGGCATCTTGCAAGACCCAGAACATTTTAGTGTTCTGTACCAAGCAAGCAAAGTTCATGTTGGGGCAAAACTAATGAAACGAAACCAGTAAGAAAAGAGAAACAAAAACACGTCACATTTGCAATAAAGATCATATTCTCAGTTTGAAGTGTTGCTTCTGTGCTAGAACGAAAATAATTCAGGTCAGATAAGGAAAAAGGAAAGTGCTTAAACACTCAGACGTTCTTACAATGCTTTCAGCCATTTTCCGAAGAATTACTGATGTTCACATTATATTAAAACGTAGCTCTAAATCAAACGTGTCACTGACCTTTGGGCAACAAAAAATACTGACTGATTTAGAAAACAATCCGAAATTCCTCATAAAAACAACTACCTTTATTTAATTTAACAGACAAACCACTGACCAATAAATATAGGTCAGAAAAGTGGTGTTAGCTCAGTGAAAACCTGATGTATTAAAATTTAATGCAATATTTAAATGGATTTGATTTTTAATGTGATGACGACTTACAAACGTACAAACTGATGTGGAGAGAAGAAATATTACCCAATGTATTGAGTGATTTTTCTGTCCACAGATAAAACTTTACAGCCTATGCTCATATTTTCCTGCAACATCTTCCTGTGAACTTCCTGTTGAAACCTGATTGGTTCAAAACTAGACTTTGAGAATTATCTCCTTGGCATCAGAAACTTAATGCTGCTCCCAGTTGTTTCCTTCTTAAGAAAATAATGGACGAGGACTTGAATTTTACAACAGCCACAAGAAACAGAGACGTATCTCCAGACAGTGGAGGGGAGAGAGTTGAAACTGCAGACACCTTGTCACACCTTAATGTTTGTCTTTTACTGCAGAATGAAGGCAAGTATAAAACAACTAAGATCGCATCATAAAACAAATAGATTTTGAGAAGATTCTCACGGATAAAGTATGTTGATCTTTGATGCCACAACAAAATATATTTTTGTCAACAGTTTGCAGCTTAAGTTACAATTTACTTTATTTTTCAGACTTCAACTTTGGGGTATTTATTTCTTCTTTTTTATATATTTATTATTTATTGCTGTTTAATAGATAGAAGCAAACATTTGTTGCTATTTGTAGTTTCTACTGAATGTTTTTTTTTGTTACTGAATTCCTTTCTTTACCATTTTCAATAAATATTTACTACTTTATAATTGTCACAAATTATGATAAAATTTTAAACATTATCCTATGGTTGAAAATTAAATTCCTGAATCTAATTTATTTCTTACTTTTACTTTACATATTATGTTTTACCTAATGGTCTTTTGCTATTTAGACCTAAAATTATTCAATTTGCCTTTTGAAAGTCCCTATTGTTAGTTTTTCCTGCTTTCTAAAAATGGTTTTTCGCAGCAACCATCAGTGCAGCACTTAAAGAATGATAGATTTTAGTGATACATCAGTAGATTTCCTACATGTGTTTAACTTCTATTTTAAACTAAACATTTGATTGTAGTCTACAAATGTGCTCTCTTTTTTTCTTAAACAATAAAGCTATAATTAATTATAAATAATAAAAGGGTAGCTAACAAACATGAGACGTGTCTTTACTCTAAATACTTTAAAGTGAATGCTTAGCATGGACAATTCTTTACTTAAATAAAATGTGACATGTCGATGTAATTTCATGTGTCATTTTGCCTTTTAAAGGAGCTGTCCAAAGAAAACCCTACACCACCATAATAATACTTTTGGGTCTGTTGAGCTTCCTGGTGTTAGTGGATATCGGCGTTCAACTCAAAATCTGTAGGAAAAAAGGGTTTTGATCTCATCTCATGAACCACCGTAACCTGGAAGAACAATTATTTTAACCCCTAGTTTCTTTTCCCATTTCTTTGATTGTTTCATTAGGTCATTCAGGTATTGAGAAACCAAACAAAACCCATTTTGAGAATCACACACAGGCACAAACAGGTGAGAAAAATCGATCAGTTTTAAAATATTTTCATGATCTGAGGTAAATTGAAAAATAACAAAAATTGACGATAAGTTTCTTGCTGCACTAATTTTGGGCCTACTGTGCCTCCTGTTGTTGGTGGGGATTGGTGTGCTACTCATACTCTGTAAGCAAAACCTCATCTTTATTTGATTATTATCTCAGTAGTCAAAAATATTTTATGCAGATCTGCCAATTAGTTTGAAATCTAAACAACCCAATCTAACATGTCAGAACCAAACGAAAGAAAAACAGAACCAGAGCGACACAGGTAAGACATTTATTTGTTAAAGCTTTTTTTTTTTTTTATGTGTAATATTACTTTCTTTTTAATGTGGTATTATATGATCTTCAGTACTTTGCAAGAAAACAAAACTAACAGTAAGTCGCTTTTTAAAGAATGGCAGGAGTTTCGTCTGTCACATTTTTACTACGCGTCCGCTGAGAAGAAAAACTGGACAGAGAGCAGGAAAAACTGTCAGAGGAGAGGAGGAGATCTGGTGATAATAAACAGCTTTGAAAAACAGGTAAGAGCATGACAATAATCTAAAAAGCCTGCAAACTTTACAAACTTCGTTTAAAGCATCCCTCTAAAACCAGGCTTTTATCAGCCAGCCTGAACACATGAGGAACTAGGTTAGGATTGGTTATATTCTGCCTCGTTTCAAATTACAAAGGAGTTTATTTAAAAAACTTAAGATACATGGGGATTTATGGATTGGTCTTCGGACAGTAACATCCAGAGAAATGTAAAATGACAGTAGGTAGATGGATCAGAACCAACTTATTGGTGAGCATGTTTAAATCTTGCCAATTATACTACATCCTAGTATATATGTATTTACAGCATGCTCCATACTTGTTGGTACCCCTTCGGAAGATGGGTACAAAGTCTCAAAATAAGTGCTAATAAAATTTGTATCATATCCTCAAAATGTCAGGTGCAGAAAAATTTATTTCTTTATTGGAAAAGAAATCAGTTTAATATTACTGTCACTACATGTTATAAAACAGCTTAAAGACTGTCTTTTCACCACTAATAAATGTCCACATTGACAGTAGCAACAGCAATGTGACAAACATGTATTTTATATATAAGTGACTGACATTTGTCCTTGTTGCTTTCATGCAGTACGTTGCTTCACAATCTCTGATGTCTGTCATTTCAAATCAGTTTAAAATAAAGTTTTGTTGTAATTTGGCCTCAGATAGAATAAATAAGAGGGAATTTGTTGCATTAAGGGAAAGATGTGTATTGCCAAATAAAATTGTACATCATCAAAAATTATTTTCTGCTTTTTAAAATTATATAGAAGTTTATTCAAAGAATGAAGATACATGGAGATTCCTGGATTGGTCTTCAAACATCAGACAAATGGAACGTGAAATGGAAGTGGGTAGATGGATCAGAACCAAGATATAGGTGAGCAGGTTTAGATTTTTTACTTCTGCACACAAGTTATGGTTAACGAATGAATGCAGACAGAAAATAAAAACAACAAACATGAAGTTGGCCGCAACTTCCTTAGAGCATCAATAAGTTATAAAACTTTCTGCAGGTTCATTAAAGGTTGTTAGATTGATGAGTACAATGGTGGCATAGTGCAATTGTACTAATAATATAAAGAATATATTATATTAATTGATAAATATAATGAAATAATTAATTTATGAATATAATGATGACTGCTATTGTTTTTCTGTAATTTGAATGGTTTTCATGTATTCTTATCACACTTTGGTCCTGTGTGCCAGTTCAAAGTTTTTTATAATAAAGCTGGACTGGATTACTATGAATTAATGTTACTCTGTTAAAATGCTGCTACTTGAAAGGAACAAAAGTCATTAATATTAAAGAAATCTGAAACTGACCCAAAACTCAGCTGCTAAACAGAAATTATGAACATCCTAGAAATTCCTTCCATTTCTAGATGTGCATAAAAAGTCTTTCCAGCACATTCTGATGTTTTCTGGGTCTGACTGGCAGGGATGTGTTGATTCTTTACAGTGCCTGGAAACAAGGAGTAAATATAAATCCAGAGGCTGAGTCCAGAGGATATATTGATCAACCGGGACTATGGATGCGCAACAAAAATGGATTAAAACACTGGATCTGTGAGAAGAAACATTATTAAGCATCTTGGTGACCTTCCTGCCTAACGTGTAATCTCTATCTGCTATGTTAAATCTTTACAAAAATATCTCTCTCCATTGGTCTTATTTATAAAACACTGAGTAGGTTCTATACTAAAAGAATAGAACCTAAAAGCCAAAAATGGCGTACGCCAAAGAAAATTTAGACTTATATAACCATGCAGACCAGCAAGCAATTTACATTTAAAAATAACAGCTGAATGTCAATGTGTATTTGAATGAACCACCTAATCAATGTTATTTCATGGTTAACAATGGCAACCACGGAGAAAAGAGCAAACAAACGCTATTTCACAGAGGCAGAAATCGATGTGTTGGTGAAGTGGAGAGTTGAAAACATATCATGTCTGGTAGCCACAGTGTAGGGAAAGCTGATGTATCGACTGGTCATCATCTTTATGTTTGCAGAATATATTCATGTGTGATCAATTTTCTCTGTGCTCCAAATGATGAAAAGGTCACTCAGGAGTGATCATAGGGTGAACACCTTCTTTCACGGCCTCAGATAACTTGATCAACATACACCCAGAAAAGCTTGGGTTAGTCTATGATAAATTTCCTTGTATGTGTTTGTATTTTCATTTTCCATTTTATCCAATAATTTAAATATTGGTTATTAAGTAGATGTATCTTCAGTGAGGTATTTTTGTAGATGTATTATAAAATGCTTCACTTCGCGGTGAGAGAAGATGCTCACTGCCTCCCCCCCTATATTGACTGCTACTACTGTAAAGACAACAAAATATTTACTTAAAATAAATCTACATCTAATAATGTATTTAAGCGCAGATAATATGTTTGGCTCCACCTTTAGGGGACCTTTGACAGAACTAATGCCCCTTTTTCACAGGATCTATTTAGGCCAGCTCTCATCAGCCAGTTTTACAAGCATTTCCATTACTGGTCTTTCTGGCCCAATACCTGCTTTTTTTGGGACCTACTCAGTAGCAGGTATGATCAGGGCAGAGTAGGGACTACATGTGTTGTGAACAAACTGCTGTTCACTGATTGGCCATGGGTTCAGGAGAAAGAAGAAGGTTTTTGAACAGTTAGTGCAGGGAAAAGTTAATAAAACTTAAGGGACTACAATGGTTGGCAGGTTAAACCGAAATCTAATTTGACTAATTCTTGATGGGTGAAAAAAAAGAATAAGAACACATCAGCTTTCTGAGTTACATGCAGGCGGGGCACGCTGTATTTAATAACTCCTTTAATCAACTTTTCACACATAAAACAAGCTGTTCAGATGCACATATTTCCCCCAAAAGACACAAAACAACACCACCATGAAACAGCTTGTTTGGTTAAAAAATTTATGAACGAGCTTTAAGCAAACCAGCGTCTGCAGGAGGAGGGAGCAGACAGAGAGCCGCTGCCCGTAATCAGACTGCCTGCAACAGGTAAAACAGGAGGAAGCCCCCGCTTAATCCGCTGACGAATTTCCAACTTTTTTTGTATGAACTTCATGAAGACTAACATCTAAACACCATCTGTGTCTTCATCATTCACAAGGGAACACAACATCGAGTAATTACAGACAACCTGAAACATGTGAACAAAAATAACAGGAAGCATAGTAAAGACATGCCATGAGCCTGTTGGTCAAAGCAGAACACGAGCGGAGTTCCCCCATGTGTTCACTGTAAATACTCCTAATCAATCTGACACAGTAGAGAAGAACCGTAACATATCACAAACCATTAACAGAGTAACATTTACAAATGTCCCTGTGGTTTGGTTTATGTTGGATAAACTAAAAGAGCTCTAAAGAACAATATCACAGCATAAGACTGCCGCATGCATGCAAAATATGGAGGAGGTGATATAATCAAGCTCTTACTTCACAGAAAGGCTCACTGAATATATACTCTTAACACAGTAGAACCCTTTGGTATTAACAAACAACTAAACATGTCATGTTGGTTCTAATGTATATTTGCTAGATATATTTCTACTAATATCTGCCATATGGTTGTACTGCTAAACGGTTTTACCTCCCAAAGTCCCCGTTGTTCTGCTGCTCTTATTTGTTCCTCTTATTAATGCTGCCCTGGCTCAGCCTGTCAGTTTAGACTAATAATTCAGAACTGGTACATGCTGGGACTGTAGACATAGTTCAGAAAGGTTAGATGGTAAAAGCGTGGTGCATGCTGGCTTTGTTTTATTATGTTATTTTCTACTGAGCACTGCAAACCTGATTTCCATTTGCTTCTGTGCACACATGCTTTGAGATTTTAAATATAGTGCCAGTTGTTCCCTCTCTTAGTTGATACTGTGCATCTAAAAACACTTTGTATAAATAACTTAAAGTGTTCTGCATTTTAATCAACCACAGCAGCTAAGCTTCTTTAGGTTTATTTCCTGTATTAAAAAGGTTGCCAGGAAGGATGTTACCATAGTGATAAAAGACGATGATAACGGAACAAATTAGCAATACAAAACGTTGCTGTTATCTTTGATCATTGTGATTCGAGTCAGACATAGAAAGCAATTTTAAAGCATCTAATGTTTACAGCATATAAAATACTCATATTTAGATACTCGTCTCTTTCAAGTTGACGTTTTGTTCCTAACAAGTTTTGGTGTGTTTATTTAAATCAAAACAAACTATATTTTAACTGTTAAACAAAAGACGTAAAATGACAGATCTCAATGAAAATTATAAAAAAAAAAAAACTATAAATTGCTGTGAATTACTTGTGCTATGGAGTTCTTGATAAACAACAGCTAAAAATGTTTTACCCACAGTAGAGGTTATTTTTAATGTACAGTGATAAAACCCTGCCTCTGTACCACAGCAGCCTCAGCCCTTCCTGCTAAATCCTGTTTAGCACAAATAAACAAACCAATTCAGCAATATCGTTGCTAGCATATTTATGATTCTGTCAGTTTCTGTTCATGTTATGTCTTTCAGCTTTTACACTTTTATATTATCATTAAATACAGCTCATCTTTTTACAGAAATGTGCATGTCTCATCCGATGTTAAATGTTTTTCAAGACAGCTTTAAAGAGTAGTACAGAAAATAAGAGGTTTATTTACCACACATTAATGTACAAATGTTCTTCTTACTAACACTAAGGATGACAAACTAAATTCTATGTGACATTTAAGTATAAAAGTAACAATGCAACCAAAGAGGCATCAGAAATGAATACTTGTTTTATTCATTCTATAAATAGCCAATACAATTATTCTAACAACTCTAATCCCCCTATTTTGCCCTCATAAGAGATGACAAGTTCCAAAAAAACATTAAAGCCTATGATATTCTGAAATAATCAGAATCACAAAAAAACAAAAACAAAAAAAGAGAAAATAAACAGATGGAAATGTATACGTACATAAGGGATGCATATAATATTCAAACTGCTTAAAAGGCATTAATTCATCTGATTCTAGCTAATGTCAACTAAAGAAAGCAAAAATATTTTCCAAGTGCTTTTGAAAACCCAGGTGTATATGCTGAAGTATAAATCTGGTAAATACTACAGATGCACTGCTAGGAAAAGCAAGTGTGTAGCATCAGAAATCTTAAAGAAATGCTCTTATCTTTGAAAATTACTCATTTCTCTTCTCAAAGTTTTTTAATTGCTTGAAGTCTCTTGCCGTACATCCAGGTTCTACACTGATGTAACTTTGAATTTACTTATATTAGGTATTTTATGTTCAAACAGAAAATATATGTAGCACAGATGTTGAGGCCCTGAACGCTGATAGTCTAGTGCTGCCTGCTGATCAGAGTCGGACCCAGCATATACAAAGATATCAGCTATGGTTTAATTTATTTCTTTTTTCAAATACACATCTTAAAACCAGAAGAAAACCAAGACAAGGAAAAAGAAAGATGACCTGCGACTGAGACTAAGCTTTCTGACACTCGGCAGCACATTTCTCTCTAGAATCCCTTGATAGTCTTGAGATTTCATTATACGTTGCACAGATTCAAGACACCCTGTGCCAGATGCAACAAAGCAGCCCCAGGACATAACAGAGCCTCCTCCATGTTTCACAGTATGGACAGTGTTCTTTTCTTCAAATGCTTCATTTTAACATCTGCAAACATAGAGCTGATGTGCCTTGCCAAAATGTTCAGTTTTTGTCTCATCTGTCCATAAGACATTCTCCCAGAAACTTTGTGGCTTGTCAACATGTAGTTTGGCAAATTCCAGTCTGGCTTTTTCATGATTTGTTTTCAACAATGATGTTCTCCTTGGTTGTCTCCTATTAAGTCCACTTTGCCTCAAACAACATCGAATGGTGCGATCTGACACTGATGTTCCTTGAGCTTGAAGTTCACCTTTAATCTTTTTAGAAGTTTTTCTGGGCTCTTTTGTTACTGTTCGTATTATCCGTCTCTTTGTTTTGTCATCAAGTTTCCTCCTGCAGCCACGTCCAGGGAGGTTGGCTACAGTCCCATGGATCTTAAATTTCTGAATAATATGTGCAACTAGTCACAGGAACATGAAGCTGCTTGGAGATGGTCTTATAACCTTTACCTTTAACATTCTTGTCTATAATTTTCTTTCTAATCTCCTGAGACAACTCTTTCCATCACTTCCTCTGGTCCATGTTGAGTGTGGTACACACCATGTTACCAAACAGCACAGTGACTACCTGTAGCCCTATATATAGGCCCACTGACTGATTACAAGAATTTAGACACCTGTGATGCTTATTATTTATTTTTTTAAATAATTCTATTGAAGCATGTGTGAAAATCAATGTCTGACTTTCATTTGTTCACTTTCATAGAATTTGTATTCATTATTACCTTTGTCAGATTCAAGTTATGTCTGTGACCATTGTAGGTTTTTCTTTCATTAACTGAGTGGTACCAACAATTTTGTCCACGTGTGTATATTAACAAAATTAAAGGTTTCTGAGTGTGAGTAAATAGATTCTGGATCATAAAGTAAAAACCACAACATTCTTAAGATGTCCCACATTTAAGCTTGGAACTAAATGGCATACTATATAGGTAAAAACTTAGTTTAGCTTGTAATAGCTAACAGCTCAACAGACACTAATAAGAAGCAAATGTCATAACAAAGCTTTTAGAACAAACTTTTGCTTATCTATGCAGTAAAGAGTCTTCAGATTTAAAGTAACTGATGCGTTGTTGAATTTGTGAGTGGGTGAGTGAGAGGTGGCCTAAAAAAACCAACCAAACCACATCATCTGCAAAAAGCAAAGATGAGATGAGATGGGAGGAATGGCTGAACAGAAACTAACACACAGAGACCAGAAAGCTGTAAAAAAAAAAAAACACTAAGCAGAACATAACTAAAACCGAAAAGGATACAAACTTAGACACAGAACAGTAAAATAAAAAGAAAATGGAACACAGAACAAAATGAAAGCAAACAACCAAAATAAAACAAGTTTTACATGTTTTATTTTGGTAACTGAAAACCTTAACAGTTAATTGGAGACATAATATAAATAACAGAATAACCACAAAATGTTTGAAACACACACACTCATTCATACACCTAAGGGCAATTTAGAGTGACCAATTAACCATAGACTGCTGGAGATAGGCACCAGCTCCCCCGCGACCCACTATGGAATAAGCGGTAGAAAATGACTGACTGACTGACTGTTTGAAACAATAACAAACATATTAACTGTGGAAAAATGCTAAATGTGAAAATATACCATATAGAAACCAAGCTCCAATACTGACATTTCAAAGCCTTTCACAAAGCTTTTCTTTAGACTAATAAAGTGTGTATATAAAAGTAATCATCTATAAATACCTACTAGTCATGCAGAAAATCAACACCTGTTCCCATATACACACAACCTTCAATGAAACAAAGAAACCCCTTTAAAAGTTTAGGTAGGGCATTTAGTAAAACTTTATTTTAAGGATCACAAATCCAACATTAACCAGCTGGCTATTGTTAGGCATGTTAGTGGCATGTTAAAACTTCATTAGTTATTATCACGGTGGCACAGTGGGTGGCACTGTTGCCTTGCAGCAAGAAGGTCCTGGGTTTGATTCCCGGCCGGGGGTCTTTCTGCATGGAGTTTGCATATTCTCCCCGTGCATGCGTGGGTTCTCACCGGGTACTTGGGCTTCCTCCCACAGTCCAAAGACATGCCTGTTAGGTTAATTGGTCTATCTCAATTGCCCTTAGGTGTATGAGTGTGTGCATGGTCTGGTGTCCAGGGTGTACCCCGCCTCCTGGCCATAGACTGCTGGAGATAGGCACCAGCTCCCCCGTGACCCACTATGGAATAAAATAGATGGTAGAAAATGACTGACTGACTGACTAGTTATTAACAAGTCCTTTCCATAAATTCTTCTTGTAAATGACCCGCTTTTACAGGTAACAAGTTGCGAGCTTTTGAAAACCACTTTGCTAATTATGGTCTGATCATAGCAAGAAAGAGGTTTTTCCATATTCACCTCCTTCTTAATAATCTCTGCTCTTGTAGCTTTCTTTGTAGCGTTTGACAGATCAGATTAAAAAAAGGGCCAGAAGGCTGTGGACAGCAAGACGAAGTAATTTGAATAAGTAGGAGGACATGTGAGGTAACAGTACCTAATAGCTTGCTATACTGGTCATATATGAAAACAAGGCCGGCATACAACGATTGATGATATTAGTTAGCTTTTATCTTACGTATGCTTTGACTTGTGTATCTAAGTTCTCTCCATAAAATATGCAATAGCTGGTCTGAGGAGCCACAGACCTGCCCCCTATGACTCAAGAAAGACCTGTGATCTGAGCCACAGACACCCAAAGACCCCCAGAGCAAACCCTCCAAAGGAGATCAGAGGAGAGCCCCCAGGGGAACCACTCAGCAGCCACAGTGCACAGTGCAGAAGCCTCAGGGAACAGTGATGAGCCAAAAGGGCCCGCTGGCAGCTGTCTACACTTGGAGCAGATCCAGCAATGGACCCAGAGAGCCAAGACCCCGCCCATCATCCCCAAGCAGAGGCCCAACAAAGCCAGGGGGAGCCAGGCCCCGGGCAAGCAGCAACTGGGAGTGAGCTAGCACACACCGAAGCACCCAGTTTCAGAAATCGAAAACCACCAATAAATCAGTGGGCAGAGCAACCAGCCACCAACATGAAGTGTGGTGGGGAGGAAACACAATATCTTCTATTTGTACTTCCTAAAACGTTTATTATTAACTCTTCATCTTTTTCTTTTTTTTAGAAATGTCCTCATCCAAGCAAATACAAATGCTATACTGGGTCGGACTTTGGTGGTGTATGAAATGTTCAAATGTTTTGTGTATCTTTGGTCACGATATAACATTTGAACAATTTTTACACCTGTTATGAAAAAAGGACAGAAATATGACACATATGGAAATAGTCAATAACTCGCCTAAAGGTTGACTAGAGGAGGCAGAGTATTGAGGTGAACTCAGCCCAGAGTTCAACATGACAGTATAATGGCCTCCTGTGAAGAAAGTAAATAGTAAGGAAAATTACAGCAGCAGTAGCTCAGAATATTGTGAGAACATCTGACAAGGAGAGATGAGAAGAAAGCTAATGCTGTTGTCAGGACTTACCCAGGTGTGCAGCTGTGCATCTATGGGGTACGACACTAAAAGTATTCCCTCCTTGTTGACTAAAAAGCTGGTCAGTGCAGAGCGATTTAGACGGTATGTGGGTGAATAGTTGTAATTTTGGTTATTAAGTGAGATTTTCTGGGGGTGGTTTAATGTTTAGGGAATTTGTTATAATTTGCATTGATTAATGACCTTTCATGATGCATGTTTATGTGAACAAACAGCATGGAGTCTCCAAGAGTAGCTATTACAGTGGTGCTCCTAAAATCTGTCCTTTAAGACTACAAATCTAATAAGAATGAGCAGAGAATTATTATTGTGTCCTTAACTGTTTATCAGCTGAATAGTAACAGTAACAGTCTTGTTTTATTACATATGGAATGAATCCTAATCATGGTAATATGGGCTTATAGTTTTCATTGGTAACATAAAGTAATGAAGTAATGGATTTACAAAATATCTATTTATTTAAATAGAAAAGGAAAACAAAAACTATTAATATAAAATTTGGAGGCCCCAAAAACCTAGAGGACCCAGGACCTCCTCCTCTAAGCATTTGCTGCAGTTAGGCAAATGCTTTATTATAGTGAAAATGTTTTTAATTTGACATATTTTATGTTTAACAAGCCAAACAATTTCTGTGACTTTGTCATTTGTTTAATTTGTTTTCAGACTCATGAGATCAGTTAGCCTTTTCTAATAGGCCTGTGAATAAATAAATAAAGGTAGAACTTAGGCAGAATTAAAAAGCAAATTACAAAACTACAAAGTCTTCTAAAAAGGCTCACATACATTAAGTTAATCTGAGTTCTAAGTAAACAAGGCTATTAATAAGTCATTTATTTGGATGGTATGATAAAAATGACAAGATGGTTTATTTGTCAACGTTTTATTTTCACTGATGAGAGGTGAGAGGAAAATACCTAAACATAAAACTTGCAAAGTACCATTTCCTGTTGAAAAATGCTAATCTGTAGCACATGTGTTTGTGGTTATCTCAATCATAGATCAATACACAGAAAAGATGAAATATATATTAAAAAATCTATTTTCAAAAAAGGTCTATTAAGGTTAGGAAGTTCTGATATGTTGATATGTGCATTGTTTAAAAAACTGCTAAAGATAATCATAAATTTATGGTATGAGTTTCTCATGCGGTTAGGCTGACGGCTTAACCGTGTGTGTCTCTTTAAGGCTTGCCACTTCCTTAAATCTTTCTTCTGAAACCAGAAGGAAAGAATGGTCAAACACAACAGCAGTGAAAGCAGTTCTGAAAACCAGCTTTTGATGCTGCATGGCAAAGAAGTCTAGACTTGTACTTCACAAAATCTAGAAACAGAAAAATCAAGTCCAATATTTGGCTGTATCAGGATGTCCTTAGATATTTACTCCAAAGTAGATTCAACCCGGAAGGTGAGATATGCCAAAAAAGAGCAAGTGGACAGAACAGAATGGGAGGAGAGGGAGGTAAATATCTACGAGTCTGCTGAAAATGTTGCTGACAGCTACAAAGGTTCTCAACTACAGGAACAAGGTAAGTAAATCACAGGAGATCAACTTTTTTTCTGACTTATTTGAATGAGATCCTGAATGCTGCAGTTATCTTTAAGCACTAAAGCAGAAAACTTAGCCCACCTTCCCTGTTGTTGAACTTCCAGATTATGTGCATCAATTGCTTATTGCTTTTAGGTGTGTTGAGGTCTAGATTGATCTACAGAAGAGACAGAGCCACAGCCGTCACAGAGCTGATCAACTGCCCTTGCACAAGTTCATCACAAAAGGTTTTCAGATGATCAAAAAAGTTACTTTGTTTCGGTAATTTAACTTAAAAAGTGAAGCTGATATCAGAGCGCTGTATCCACACATGTTAATGGGGAGCTGAGAGGGATGAAAAACTGTGGTGGAAAAAGGTGCAGCAGCAACAGGGATACCTGTGTCACTGGACTGCGGCTGGACTCAATGGTTCAAGAGCCAGCACCTACAGACATATCCAGGACATGGACTCCATCCACCATGTTCAATGTGTTGAGCCATTCATGAAGCAGGGACAAGTTTAGAAGCATCTTACCTGGGTTAAGGAGAACAAGGACTGGACTGTTGCTGAGTGGTCCAACGTCTCTTTTCAGATGGAGGTACATTTTGTATTTAATTTGTAAAGGAATGTCTCAGAATCTGGAAGAAGAGTGGAGAGGTACAGAATCCAAGATGTTTGAGGTCCAATCTGAAGTTTGAAGAGTCGGTGATAATTTGAGGAACCATCTGCTGGTGGTAATTCACTGTACCTATTGAGTCCTAAATACGCAGGGTTGTCTATCAGGAAGTTTTCCAGCACTTCATGCTTCCATCTACTTCCACTGAAAAGCTTCACGGAGATACTGATTTTATTTTCCATCGGGACAAACTATAATTTTAAAATGAACAGAAATAAAAACTTATTTCAAGGTGTTATTTAAGCCTGATATATTAATGTGAGAACCTGATCTTTGTTTACACCGTGATCAATTTCAAGATTGTTTTTCTCTCTAATCTTTTCTTCTGCAGGCCAACAGGTGCCACCTGCAGCCAAGAAAAGTCCTGCCAGAAGTACAAAACTGTGCATAATGTTGCTGTGGATTTGGATGATAGCTACAAGCATCGCCCTGACCGTATATTGTAAGAGAAAAATGCAACACATCAATACAGAATGAATTTTGGTCAAAATATGGTCAAATGCTACTTGCTTTATAATTAATCAGTCAACATGAGACTACAGCTGTCAGCAAGGTATCTTAGGCTGAACTGAAGCTGGCTTGCAGCTAAAATTTTGCATCAACAACAAATGAACATAAAGTTATCCAGCCAGAACATACTAACATTATTCATCACACAGACTGTAAAACTAACCATTTTACATCTGTAAAACCATTAAAAAGCTTTGAGACAATTTACAGGCTTACATAAAAATTCTGAATTTCTAAATTTTTTTATTCAGTTGTTTTAGATCAAATTGGTTTAAATGTTTTCAGAGATAAAAAAAAAAAAGCGATACAGAATTTCCACAATATAAGCAATTCTAGGCCTCCTCCGCACTGGATTAAGACTGAACTATAACAACAAAAATCTGCCAGAACATCCGTGGTCTCTGCAGGATCTTCAAGAATGCAGTAAGCATTGAACAGGCAGCACAGTAATCCCTTGTATCTGCACATGATCAGTTAGTGCTTTGGTTGTGCAAGAAGGATCCAACAAAGCTGATGAAACAATCAAACTTGTGTCATTTGCCCACTTCCACACAGACATTAGTATCCACTGTGCTTCCTGCTAAATATCACTGCTACCTATTTTCTCTTCCTCTGAAAGAGACAAGTGGATAGTGGACGTACAGAAACCAATAGAGAAATTTTGCAGATTATTTTGGAAACATATTCAGGCAGGTGTTATATCTGTGGCAATGGCATTGTGATAGAATAGCCCGAAAAGCAGAGGTTAAAAACCTTTATGGTGGGTACTAATCACAGAGTAGTGTCATGATTGTTCTCACTAAAATAAGGTTTTTTAAATGTATTGCGATACAGCCACATTTAAGTGGTAGCAGAGGCTGTGGAGACACTAGTGCAGTTTTCTGCAATCTAGTGACATCCTTCCTCTGAAAACTGAATTTTTCTGACAGTGCAACATATTCTGAGACTCACAAAAGTAATCGGACATTAACGTTAACAGCTTTTTTAACCACACTTGTTGCATTTGTATATAAAGCCCAGCTTGTATCTCCATATATAACAACTTAAAAAAACAAGAACTAGCTCAAGCTTCATGGTTTAGATGTGAGTATATTTTATTTTTAGTCAGCTTACATTTAGATTTATGGGCTCTTGTAAAATAGTCTGCTAATGAAAAGGTTTTTTTTTTTAATTATTAAAAGGTTTCTTTAGTTTACAGCATTTTTCATAACTGCCTAAAACTTTTGCACAGTACTGTAAATGGAAATGAAAGAAACTTTTTGTTTAAGTTTTCCTGTTTTTTATTCATCCGTGTTGCATAATCTGTGGGTGAGGCTAACAAATAAATAAGGATGTAAATAATGACCTTCAGGTTTATCAGCAACTAATTGTTATTACATTGGGATTGGCCATTATGTTTTCATAAATCACACGGTGAGCTTCTTCTATGATTATTGATAACCTAAAAAAGCATTAATTAACCAAACATGTTTGATACATAAAATAAACAAAGCCCAAATGTCTTGATGAGATCTAAACATTAAAGAGAAGTTACCAGTTTATTCTTACAAGGCATTAGAGAACAGTTTAGCAGCTAATGTGTGAAGTCCTTTTTTTAAATAGACATGTTAATGTGTGGTGTACTTGTTAGGGCCTTGAGTTTCAAAAGAAAATATTTCCATCACAAACAAGCTGTTTTACTTTTGCAAGAAACTACTTTATGTTAATGTGTGACTAAGTAGGTACTTTTGTTATGTCGCATTAGTATTTAATATAACACATTTCTATTTTACTTATTTACAGTGTTTATATGTAATGAAATAAAAGACTAAATATGCAATAAAAAAAAAAGACTTTAGAGACGCCTGTTTCTTTAAGGACTGGCGTTCCGGTTCAGTCTCTCTACTTCCTTTAAGTTTTTTTGCTGAAAGCAGAACGAAGGCTGGGCAAGAAAACTGGCACCAACATCACTTCTATATATTAAGTTTAGTCTTCAGAGTAAAATCAGTTTACTGAGTGGAGACAGTTAAGTTGAGCTTCTCTTCAGCTGTTTTATATATCCAGGATGTCCTTAGATATTAAGTCCACAACAGATTTCTTTCAAAGAGTGAGATACAGCATAACAAAGCAGGGAGACACAGCAGAGTGGGAGAAGAAGAAGGTTTATATCTACAACTACATAAATGACATGATGGATGATTCTCAGGTAGAAGGAGGTAAGTAAAGTAGATGAGATAAAGACGACATATATTTATTTTAAATATTATGAATTTATGTGTTGAACTAAAGTAAATTATTCTCTCTTAACTTTGCTTCTATAGTTAAACAGACTGAAAGTCAATCTGCAGCCAACAAAGCGTCTGTTAGATGTGCAACACTGAGCAGAAGACTGCTGTACATACTGATATTAGCTGGGATCATCAGCCTGACCATATACTGTAAGATAAAATATAATGCCTCAAAACTCAGATTCTCAGTGTTTTCTAATCGTGATCCAGAGGAATGTATATATAAAGATGTAATAATAAACTTTTTACCAGAGAGAGAAATAACACACATTCAACTGAAATTCTATGTTTGGCATCACTTTAAATATTTTAAGACAGAAGAGGGTTTACAGAAATTTATGAACTTCTTTAAAATTAACAGGCAGTTGAATTATAAAAACAATTATAGTAATTAGAATGTTAAATGCTGTAGGTTTTACTAAGTAGATATCTTCCCCTCCTCTAAACATTTATTTTCATATCTTGTTGAGTTTGTTTAAGGAGCATCTCTGAAACTCTTATGTCTAACCTTGAATTGTTAAACCAGCCTGATTTCTGCCAAAACTGTCCAATAGTAAACTGTGACATTATTCAGCAGCCTTAATCAATAAACTATATAAATAAGTATGAAGAAGTCAAAAACACCACAGAATGGCTAAATGATGGAAAAACACGAGTTAAATTATTGTTTTAGTTTAGTTTTGTAAAGCTTGTTCTCCTCAATTTACATAGAGTCCGTCTCCACTCCGCTCCAGTCCATCACGGTAACTCCGCAGTAGGGATGGGTACCTTTCACATTTGAACTGATACGGTACTAATGCCAGGTACCTGGGAATCGGTATCAGTACTCAAGGATGGCAGTTTTCAGTACTTGGGTGTTTGTTCATGAGTTAATACATTTTTAATAATAACATCAAAGAAATTTTCAGTTTAACATATTTCTTTCTTAATATATAAACTTTAATGAATATATCAAAACAACATCCAACTGTATTGTAACATCGCAGTTGAACTGTAGAGCACATCACCCCAGTTCTAAAGTCCTTACACTGACTTCCTGCATCTAAGAGAATAGATAGTTCTGGTCTAGTCCCCAATAGTGATATAGTTTTCTTTATTAGCTTATTGAGCTTTGTGAAGTCCATGGCTCTGATGCTTTTACCTCAACAGATGATGGAAGAAGAGATTTCCCTCCTAACAACAGACTTATAGAAGATATGCAGCATCTTGCTGCAAACAATGAAAGACCTAAGCTACCTCAAGAACTACAGTCTGCTCTGTTCCTTCTTGTAGACAGCTTTACTGTTGTGTCTCCACTGCAGTCTGTTGTCAGGTGAACACCGGGGTATTTATACTTACCCACCACCTCTACTGCTTCTTTCATTATGAAAATAGTGTTTGGATTTTCCTGTTTCTCTTGAGATCAGCTATCATCTCCTTTGTTTTATTCTTGTTAAAGATGAGATGATTGTTTCCACACCATGTCACTAAGCGTTCCACCAGCTCTCTTTACTAAGCTTCTTGTCCATCTCTGATCCACCCCACGACTGCAGAATCATCCGAGTATTTCTGCAGATGACAGGAGTCTGTTTTGTACTGGAAGTCTGAGGTGTACAGAGTGAAAACGAATGGTGAGAGTACAGTTCTCTGCTGACTACCTGGTTAGACACACGACCCTTCAGTCTCACAGGCTGTGGTCTGTTGGTCAGGTAGTCTTTGATCCAGGAGATCAGGCCTCCACCTGAGTGTTCTGGAGTATCTGACAAACCACATCAGGTTGAATTGTGTTAAATGCACTGAAGAAATCAAAGAACATGATCTTCACTGTGCTGCTGGCTTTGTCCAGATGACAGCGGGTTTGTTGAAGAAAGGTGTATGACTGTATCTTCAAGTCATACTCCATGGTGATGAGCAAACTGAAGGAGGTCCTTATAGTTGCTTGTTTACTCACTCAGGAGAGCTAACAAGAGTCTCTCTAGGACCTTCATGATGTGGGATGTCAGGGCAACAAGTCTATAGTCACTGAGGACTGATGAGTGAGTTTTCTTTGGTACCGGTACAAGACAGGAGGTCTTCCAAAACACTGGAACCTTCTTCTGAGGCCAGGCTAAGGTTGAAGAGGTGCTGCTGAAACCCACTGAGCTTCTCTGCACAGGCCTTCAGGTCTCTGGAGCTTATACCATCTGGACCTGCTACCTTGTTCTGGTTCAGTCTCTCCAGCTGTTTGTTCACCTGACTTCTAGAGACAGACAGGCATGAGGGGGAGGCAAAGAACACCAGCATCTCCTGATTTGGTTGAAGACAAACATGTAGAAGCAGAAGGGACCAGGGCTGAGGTGGAAGGTGACTGGAAAGCTGTGGGTGCAAACGGGGGTGGGAGGTCTGTTTGGCTGTAGGCAGGAGGAGGAGGATGCTGAGATTGTTCCTGAACTTTTTCCTTCTCATATATAAAGCCCTTAATAATGAAACTCCATCATACACAAGAGATATGATTGTTCCATATGTTCCTAACTGAGCACTTTGTTCTCAGACTGCAGGTTTACTGGTGGTTCCTAGTTTCTAACAGTAGAATAGGAGGCAGATCTTCTAGTTATAAGGCTCAGGTTTAGGTGAGAATATATTGCATTTTCAGTCAGCTTACATTAATATTTATTGGCTCTTGTTAAAAATTCTGCTAATGAAGAAGTTTTTCTTCTTTTGTCTAAGTCTGTACTGCACAAATTTAAAGATAATGTTAAACAAACAGATTGAAATCACATTGGAGCAGAAGGCATTTTGTATTTAAACTACTAATGTGTGAATCTTTAATATATGCTGTTTTCTGCAGAGCATTTCATCAGCTTTAGTGAAAGAGAAGAACATGTCCAGCGAATAGAAACAGAAAGATTTGTTGCACCTCTAGAATTTGCATTATAGCTAGTTTTTCTTCTTTTTTTAGAAGCTAAAAATAATAAGCAGTGTTAAGAGTTAAATTAAATATCATGTCTGCAATGCTCACAGAGAAGCAGTATAAATAAATCAACATGATACAAATATTTAACAACTGATATAAAGTTAAGCTGCACAGGATCAACTTTTCTCTAAGTCTGTATTGCACAAATGTAAAGATAATGTTAAACAAACTGTTTGAAATCACATTGGGGCAGAAAGTCATTTGTATTTAAACTACTAGAGTGTGAATCTTTAATATATGCTGTTGTCTGCGGTGCATTTTATCAGCTTTAGTGGAGAATGCAGAAATATACATTCACAGTGTTTTACATACATTCTAATTTAATTCTAGTAATAAATCCATGTAGTGAATTTCAGTCTAATATTCTAATTATTAAAAATGTTTCTATCTATGGAAACTCAGCTGATTGCATCGAGTCACCGACTTGCAGCAATCCTTCTTCCTGAATAAAAACTTAGTGACAGTGAAAAGTTTATTTCAATGAATTGTTATAACAGACACTCCCTGATTTTACTAAAGTTAAACTGCTTTACATTTTTATATCTCCCTTTGACCATATTTTAACATTTGACACTATTAGTTAGTAAGATATTTACTTTTACTTGTTACTTTTTTTTCTTGATCAATGACTTATTAAAACACTGGAAATTCACCTTAATCATCAGCTGGGAACAAGATTGGTAATATTCATGGTAATATTCATAATTTATTTCTGTTGATTTAACATAAGGATTCTGTGCCATTGATCCAATAGTCACTTTGGAAATACAGAAAGTGAACAACAGCTACGACCATCAACACCAGATACTTTCAGGTAAGACTCATTTCATAAATAACCACATAATAAAACATTCAGTGATTTTAATATTTTTCCTTCCCTTACACCAACTGATGGTATTTATCATAAATGGCAGCCAACAACAATCAGCTACAGGACAGCTATAACATACTCAGCAAAAATCACAACCAGTTAACAGAGGAAGTAAACAGACTAAAAGAAAAGGTTGAAGGTAAGACATAAAAATAAAACTACAAATTAAAATCACCCAGAATTGTGGTTTACATTTTTAACAATCAAATTTGTCTTGTTCTTAGGAATATAAAACACTACAAAAAAGACAGGATTAGTTGGGAATTATCTAAAGAACGAAACGTCTATGTTGTTGAAATATTTTTTAACGAATGTAAACTAATGCAAAACAACATTACATGTTTTCTAAAACTCTGATCTTCTATAAAGGAAAGTGGTGTCCTGATGAATGGACGAGATTTGGAAGCAGCTGTTACTTTAAATACAAGGAGACCAAAAGTTGGTCTGAAAGCAGGAAACACTGTCAGGAACAAGGAGCTGATCTGGTGATCATAAACAGTCAAGCTGAACAGGTGGGTCTGTTTGTTAATATCTTTGTGATCTTTGATATAAATTTACCATGTTTGGGTCTGACCTGCTGATATTCTGTGAGCTGTTTTTCTGAATGGGTCGTTTGAACAACTACATTAAAATTCCTAATAAAACATTATCAATATTTATGGATGAATAACATTAATAAGGCACAAAGAAAGGAGGCTACATAAAATCATATATATTAAAATGCGTTTTAACACTGCAGCCACATAAAGCATGAACAAAACATTTTATCTTTTCAATGGTATTTTAAAAAGGTTAATATTATTCAGTTATTGTATTATTAACCTTTTGGACATCAGAGTGAGTTTTAGTCTTCATCTCTGTGTAAAAATCTAACTTTTATAAGTTATCTATTTTCTAAATATTCTATTAAAAATGGTTTTATTCCAGAAGGCAGAGATCCAGACTATAGAAACTTACAGAAAACATGCTCTAGATGGTTTGTGATTTTAAACATGCAGACAATATGTAGCAGTCTGGACTATCTGCTGCGCTCTGCACTTATACACTCTTGATATCTGACAAGGAGATCTGTTCTACATAAAAAGCTTTATACACATAAACCCCATTAACTCAAATTATGTTCATGATGATATCATAATAAACAGTCCAAGTTTTTTCCCAATTGTATCCAAAATGCTAACTTTGGTGCCACAACATTTGACTATTTGAGTTGTTAAATTAAAATAATGAGGAACTAAAACGTCAAAAATTTAAGTTGTGTCATTTTCAGTTAAACGTAAAACCAACAGACTGTTTATGATATATTAGATGTCATGAAAGAAAGAACGCTTTCTCTTAATAAGCATTTTATTTGGGTAACATTTGGTCATTAAAATACAAATAAACCAGAATTTATTACTTTCAGCTGATAACATTTAGTCAGATCAGTGAAGATAATTAGGATCAGGCTTATTTTCAGTTTAATCCCATGGTGATAAGGCCAAGTTCAAACAGAGAGTCTTTTATAATAAAGAAAATGTTTAATTTCAGCTCAACATAGTTGGATAAGTTGTTATTCTTGTTCTTCTGCTTTAACGCTATTTTATTTGGTCTATCTCCATATATGCCTTCCATAGTCCAGTCTGTCTTTTTTCACTTATTTGCCTCTGGTTTGTAATTTGATCATTTCCTCTCTGCAGGATCCTCCAAACTTACTAAGATTTCTTAAAAATGTAATGAGTTTGTAGGTTTTTAGTTGTGATTTTACAAGATTAAACTTAAAAGACTGGCCTACTTCAATTAGCATCCTATTTTTATATTTGTAATATTTTTATTGTCAAAACACATAATTTGTGGAAAAGAGGTTATTAAATACAAATAGCAACATTCAAGGTTCTGTATACAAAAGGTATTAATATACAGTCTTCTGTCTCTTAAAACTAAAACAGCTAAACTAACATCTTCCAGGATTGCTGAAGTTTCAAACACAAACAGTTTTTCTTTGCAAAGCAGCGATGAGCTGTTTTTATGTTGCTCTGCTGACCTGTGATATTTTGGTAGCTGAAATTTTGGGTTTTTCATTTATTATACAATTTGTTGCAGAACTTGGTATAAACAGATCAGACCATTCTTAAACTTTTCTTAAACTTGTCAAATATTCCGATGCATATTTTATACCTTTTTTGATCAATCAAGTCATCATATTCACATCAAAAAGCATTATAATCAGGTGATATAATCATTATAATCAACTTTTTTTCATTATGTCATGCAGTATGTACAGAAAATGACTTTATAAGCTGCACCCACCAAATTAATAGCAGTTAATAAAAACCTGACTAATTAAAAGACCTCTCAGAGACAGAATAAAAGAGACAACAGAGTTACAAAGAAAAGGATGTAAATTCAAAGAAATCTTTTTATTTTGATTGAAATAAGTTACAAAACCACATATTTTTTTGCCATTCTGAAATAAAAGTGTCTATCAAATGACCAAGATCTGCTGTTATAGGCTTTAGATGAATTTTTGTATGACGACACAATCCTACTATTGAATTACATCGACTGAAATGTGGCATTTTAATGAAAATCTTTTTAAATCTCCACTTAACTAGGATTTTGTAAAAAAGCTGAATGGAAATGGAGATTCCTGGATTGGTCTTGAAGGAAAGTGGATAGAAGAGACAAGGACGTATGACTGGAGATGGGTGGATGGATCACCACTGACACAAGCGTGAGTTTAATCTAAAAAATCTACTTAAATATAATCAACTGTTAAAAGGAGGAACAATATTTGTTTGAACTGATATTTGTTGATGGCACCACCATGTTGTCATGGTTACCATGGTCTATTTTTAAAATGAGATGTTTAAGTTTTGTTCTGCACTCCAAAATCGTATCTGTTGCATTAATTAATGATTTAAAATAAACATTAAAATCCCAACCTGTGCTGTCTATAAATGTTACAAACTGAATAATATTTTTTTTAATAAGCAGCAACTTATCTATGAAATCTGTATAATTTGTTCAATAACTATAACTAACATTCAAGAAGTCACAAGTAGAACAATGTGATTTCAGTTAGATGATATTTTCAATTTAGTCTGATTGTTCATCTGCTTTAACTATGATGTATCAGATTTAGATCTAATAATCTGAGTATGACATTTAGAGCTTTGGATAAATTCAAAGAGGAAATTTAGCACCAAACTGTCCTGCTGCTCTAAAGATGTTTTTTCATCCCCAAAGAAAACTATTTAATGCTAACAGAGGTAAACTATCTGGATTCATGATGAAGGAGGAGCATCCATATGGAGAGATGAAGTCATTAGTAAGAAGGTTGAACAAACCAGGAACATCATGGAAAAGAAACAAAAACACAAGTAGAGTCATTCAGGAAGACCAAGAGCAGACAAAACTAAACCAAACCAAATTAAAACAGAGCTAATGTGAGTGATTACTAAATTAAATTAAATAAACCAATAATCTTGCAAAAAAACAAGAAATATATATTGTATACTGAGCAAAGTCAAGATAATTTTAGCAACAATTACCAAATAATGTTGAAAGCGAAGGCAGCCACAGCGCTTAGGTTGTAAATAGGACGATATATACAGGAAGTTACAATAGCTCAGACCATAACAAATACTGCTTTATAAGATGGTTTAAATCATTAAGGTCACTTTATTATCCTTTACTGCCAATCATAACAGCTGAAATGTTTAATATTTGAAAACATTTAAGGTTTTTCAAGTTAAAGCATTTCCAAGAAAAACAGTTAAGAACAGTCAAGTTAAGGACAGAAAAAAACAGGTACAAGTTTACAAGGATGTGCAGAAAAAGAACCTGTAGATAAAATACATCTGCTTTTCACCCAGCCCTACCAGAACATACAAAATAATTTATCATAATTAGCCATAAAACAAGAAAATTATTCTGGAAGATGCCGATAAATCTGTCATGTTTAACAAAGTTTTATTTCTCCAACAGGTTCTGGGGAACAGGATGGCCAAAGTCTAACAATTACTGGTCATATGCAACATACTGCGATGGTGAAGGGAAATGGAAAAACACATATTATTCCGATTACAAGAACTGGATTTGTGAGAAATGAAGAGTCAAACCAGACCAAAATAAACCACAGCATAGACTTACTTTTTAAAAAGTCAGAACTCATTGCTTCAGTTTCCCTCTGAGGTTTATCCAGAGGAACAATATAAGCAAACTATTGATGATACTTTGATTAAATATGTTGTGTGGAGACGTTTCAAACAGACTGTGTATAGTTCTTAGCTCTTAACAATATTTCTTTGGGGTTAAACTTATTATCAGTTTCATATCTGCTTTATCTGACTATTTTACAAGAAAAGTGATTTAACCTGATTTCATATTGACATAAATTCAGTAAAATTAATAATTAAAATAACACATTTTCAGAAATATAGTGTGACTCCTCTGGTTTTACTTCCTGTTTTACCTGTTTAAAGGTGTTTAATATAATATAATATAATATAATATAATATAATATAATATAATATAATATAATATAATATAAATATTGATGAAATAATCTAGAGTTAAATTTAGAGAAAGAGTCCAGAATGGAAGCTAACAGCAGTCCTGGCTGTCTGAGAGTGGTCCATAACAATGAATAGGATCACTATAGCAGCTGAATACGTTCAGTTTATGGCTGAGGGTGAAGCAATAATCACAACAACTGTCCTTAGGATCAGTAGTTTAGCCTTTATACCATTTAGTACGTCGGGCTTCTACCAACATTATACAGTACTGTGCAAAGGTTTTAGGCAGGTGTGAAAATATACTTTAAACAGAAAATTATTTTAGGAATATAAATGATGATTGTTTAGTTTTATTAATGTACAAAATGATAGATGAGTGAACCCAAACATACAGCCAAAGTTATTAAGAACTATCTTCAGCAAGACTTACTGGAAGTGATGGTTTGGCCCCCACAGAGCCCTGATCTCAACATCATGGAGTGTGTCTAGGATTACATGAAGAGACAGAAGGATGTGAGAAAACCTACATCCACAGAAGATCTGTGGTTAGTTCTCCAAGATGTTTGAAAGAACCTACCAGCCGAGTTCCTTCAAAAACTGTGTGCAAGTTTACCTAGAAGAATTGATGCTGTTTTGAAGGCAAAGGGTGGTCACACCAAATATTGATTTGATTTAGATTTCTCTTTTGTTCATTGACTGCATTTTGTTGATTGATGAAAATCAATAATTAACACTTTGATTTTTGAAAGTATTCTTTGTTTACAGCATTTCTTCACACCTGCCTAAAACATTTGCACAGTACTGTAAATGGAAATGAAAAACAGTTGTTGTTTAAGCTTTCCTGTTTTTTATTCATCCGTGTTGCATAATCTGTGGATGAGGCTAACAAATAAATAAGGATGTAAATAATGACCTTCAGATTTATCAGCAACTAATTTTTAGCACATTGGGATTGGCCATTATGTTTTCATAAATCACATGGTGAGCTTCTTCTATGATTATTGATAACCTAAAAAAAAGCATTAATTAACCAAACATGTTTGATACATAAAGTAAACAAAGCCAACCGTCTTGATGAGATCTAAACATGAAATAGATGTTACCAGTTTATTCTTACAAGTAGATTAGAGAATAATTTAGCAGCTAATGTGTAATTTCCTGTTTTAAAAACACATTTATTTATGGTTTAGTTGTTAGGGACTTGTCATAAAGGGTATACTAAGCTACCCTTCCTACAAACGCCATTGGTTAAAAGAAAAATAAACTTCCATCACCAAGAGTCTCTTATTTTTTGCAAGAAAATAATTTTATGTTAATGAGCAAATTAGTAGGTAGTTTTATAGTTTTTTATTAAAATAATTTTTTTATCTGATCTTGCATTGTGAATGGTTGTCTAAAGGTGTACTGATTATTGCCTAAGTTATTTCCAAGACTAACTTAACTTCATTTAAAATCACAAATAAGTATTTTCTATTTTACTTATTTACAGTGTTCATATGCAATAAAAAAAAGACTTTAGGGAGGCCTGTCTCTTTAAATGCTTCTTCTTCCTCAAAGATTTTTGCTGAAAGCAGAATGAAGGCTGGGCAGGAAAAACTGGCACTAACACCACTGCTTTATATCAAGTTTAGTTTTTCAGAGTGAAACCTGTTTACTGAGTGAAGAGAGTTAAGATGAGCGTCTCTTCAGATGTTTCATATTGCCAGGATGTCATTAGATATTAAGTCAACTACAGATTTATTCCAAAGAGTGAGACACAGCAGAGTGGGAGAAGAAGAAGGTTTATATCTACAACTACATGAATGACATGATGGATGATTCTCAGGTAGAAGGAGGTAAGTAAAGTAGATGAGATAAAGAGGACATACATGAAAGTCAATCTGCAGCCAACAAAGCGTCTGTTAGATGTGCAACACTGAGCAGAAGACTGCTGTACATACTGATATTAGCTACAATCATCAGCCTGACCATATACTGTAAGATAAAATATAATGCCTCAGAAGTCGGATTCTTAGTCTGTTCTAATCAGGATCCAGGGAATGTATATATAAAGATGTAATAAAACAATTTTCACCAGAGAGAGCTCAGTTAAACTGACAGCTATAGATGCCTCCAGATATATTTTTACATTATAACATGTGGCGAACTTGTAATTTTGTTTGCTTTTATAGTTAATAGACCCAGAGCTGGATGTTTCATTTATTTAACACCTGCTAACATGCTCTGTGTTTTTCCATTGGACATTTCTAAATAGATTTATCACTGTTTTATTTACCGTTTTCCACCAGCAGGACACCAGTTAGCAGCAATCAGTGACTGGATTTACTGTTTGAATAAAAGCTCTGAGGTGAATTTAGCGGATTAAAGAAAAGAAATAACATACGTTTAACTAAAATTTCATGTTTGGAATCACTTTAAATGTCTTCAGACAGAAGAACGCTCACAGTATTTAATGAGCTTTAATAGTCCCAGGATCTATTCTAATGAGACTGCTACATAATCTAAGTTTACTAAGGATATCTCTGCCCCTCCTCTAAAAATGCATTTTTATACCTTGTTGAGTTTGTAGAAGGAGCACCTCTCAAATTCTTATGTCTAACTTTAAACTGTTGAACCAGCTTGTTTTCTGCCCAAACTGTCTAATAATAAACTGCTCTGTTAGCACTTGGGGACAGTGGAACGTTTCTTACATTGAATTATTATGTCAGATGAGCTCTCAAGTACTACTACTTTACATTTTTGACCATATTTTAACATTTCACACTATTAGTAAGTAAAATATTTACTTTTAACATCTTGATATATTACTTGTTAAAACACTGGAAATTCAGCTGATCACCAGTTGGGAATAAAAATGGTAATATTCATAAGGTGCTTAAATCTGTCATTATCGGAAGAGCTTGAAAGCTGGAATTCTGTCTGATACAATAAGGTCACAAGGTCATATAATATATTTTTTATCAGACCTACCCATCCTCAACCGGTGAAGAAAAGAAATAAACGTCAAAGTAATTTTGTTCCTTTTTTTTATATTTAATTGGATAGGTGTATTTAGAGATCTGGACTGGGTGGGGCATAGTTTAAGGTGATTTAGAATCATCAGTAGTTAATGCAAGGTATCAACTTGTTGCATGCAATACTGATTAAAGTGTTTTATGGTGAGTGTTTGATTTGCTGTGCAAGTGTAGCTTGATCGTGGAGCGCAGATGCAATCAGCAAGGTGATAGTGTCTTTGTCCGGCTGATCCCAAATCAGCCAGGAGTTAAAAGTTGGACTTTTAAAGTTTTTCATTCAAAGCAGCTGCGGTCTGGGCCTCATGGCCTCTCTACTCCTTGGTCCCAGTTTTATTATCGGAGTTTTTCCACTGAGTTCCCGCCTCAGAGTTTTATTACCAATAAATACATTTTCATATATGTATAAAGAGAAGCGTTTGTGTTTATTTTGTGCAAGAGTGATTTAATCAAAATAAGGTCAAAATTCCCCCTCCGATTGATGAAGCAGCTTATTAAACAGTGACATTTAGTGTCAATTAATTATCAATTATTAATGATAATTAACTAATTGTTATTATTAAGTGCTTTGAGCCCATAATCACAACACCAGAGGACATCTCTGACTTCTATTTGTAAGCAATGACTTTGGGTTAAGAAAATTATTTTTCTAAATTATGATTTTTTTATTACAATTTTTGATAACTACTCATAAATCAATAATTATAATCCCTACATTATTGGTGCTCCGTAAGACGGGCCTTGAAATGACAGACATCATTAGTGCACAAAGTAACAAAATTGTGATATCTGGAAACTTATGAACTGTTGTGACCTCACCGGTTTTGCAAAAGTGCTTGTAAGCTAGAGGATGTATCTTGACTAATACTTGCTCAGTTCTACTGCAGAGGAGTAATTATATACTCCTAATAGTAATAATAATCTTTCTAAGATGATTTTTGGGCGCAAGGTGGAACATTGGTGTAGTTTATGGTGTGAAATTCAACTACATTTTCCAGCTGGTCAAAGCAGTCCCTGCTAGCTCTAGCCCATTCAGCTTGGTATCATAGCAACCAAATTCTTGCCAGGGTAGGAGGCATCCTATCTCCCTCTGGTGTCCGTTGGTGTAACTACAGCTGTAACACTCTCCCAGTCAGGGAGGAAGCACCACCACCGTCTGGTGGTCATTGAGTGAATTGCAGCTGCAACAGGATTTTCTCGGCTGCAAACAGGCGTTCACCGCCATCTTGTGGTCACTCGTGAGAATTACAGTTGCAACCACAGAAATTAACTAATTTGATTAGTTTCCATTAACACAGACATATAATCCCATCACTGATGATCAAAGGACAAAACTTGAGCTAAAATCAAGGTATTGATCATTCATTGTCACTTCTGCTCTGAAATGTACGCATTTTTGCTGGGTTTTTCTTGTGTGTGAAGCATGTTTTGACCAGACACGTATAACTAACTTTAGTTGTCTAATTTGGTAGTTCCTGCTAGAAAGTAAATGACACCTGGTATGCATCACTAACATTCATTTGAAGCTAAGAATAGCGTTTAAATGTTTTAGTTCGGTTATCCCACTTTAAAATTTTTTTTTTCAAAAAATAACAATTTTTCAATTTTTTTGTTTGTTTTGTGTTGCTGTTAATTGGTTTTAGCGGTTGTTCATAGCTGAACAGTTTTGTCTGTTTGTGTTACTGCTAATTAGTTTAAGCAGTCATTCATAGCTGAACAGCTTTATTTGTTGTGTGTTGTCTAGATTTGTCATTGTGCAGTTTGGCTGATATATGGATAAAACATCCCAGGCTGCTGCTGTGTAATGGTACAATGGGCACCTGTGGTGCTTCCACCAAGGGTGAAGAGTAATGACCTGACACACCGTGGATGTAGCAGGAGTGAACCTTCAGATGGGCCACCACCAATCCCTGAGAGTGGATTGCGCACACACCAACTTGAGTCTCTTGCCCAAGACATAGAGCGTTTTGACCCTAATAATGCAGAATCAAACATTGATGATTATCTTAGGGAAGTTGAATGCTGTCTCTTAGAGCTGTACTGCCCATCAACATGGGAATAGTTGAAGCTCATTTGGAAGATGACAACCAGAAGCGTCCATGTTTTCATGGAGAGGCTGCCCTCTAGAGTGCGAGACCGTTATTCAACCTTCTGTGAAGCTTTAAGGGAAGAATATTTTGTGTACACGGACCAGGCTTCTGCAACTCTTGGTGCTTTCGCCATCCAGCAAAGAAAAAACAAAGCACCAAGGAAATATTACTGGCGTCTGACAGCCGCTTACTTCCAAGGAGGTAACGCTCTCGGCATAGAGGAGGACCATGCTTTTAAATCATTATTCCTCCACAACCTTCATGAAAGCGTACGATACAACATAACTATGACTGTAGAACAAAAAAACTTGCCAGAGATCCAGAAGTATGCTTTGATGGCGTGGGAAACACGTGCATGCCCTACTATGGGATCAGAAGATGAGGCTAGAGTTTCACAGATGCACACAAAAGAAGACAGTCTTATACACACGACCTGTGTGTATATGGGAAACAATCAGAAACTCTTTTAAACCTTTAAGTAGGCCATGTAGTAAAACCTTATTTTAAGGAACACAAATCAACCATTACCCAGCTCGCTATTGTTTTGTATATTAGTGCATATTAAGACTTTATTAGTAATTATCAAGTCCTTACCATTAATTACTTCTTGTAAATGACCCACTTCTAGAAGTAACAAGTTGCAAATGTTTGAAAACCACTCGGCTAATTATGGTCTGATGATAGCAAGAAAGAGGTTTTTGCATATTCACCTCCTTCTTAATAATCTCTGCTCAATAAGGTACCTATAAAGAAGAAATAAGAGGAGAACATTTCTGGTCAGGAGGTAACGAAACTGGCTGGCTTCTAAACTACGTGGAAGCAAATAAATGTCCAGAGAACCTGCTGTGACTAATTACTGAAATGCAGTGAAACTGGGAGAGAGCCTGAACAGAACAACAGACAGAAAATGACTAACAGACACAGAAAAAAATACCACAGATGGCTCTAATGCCCCTTTTCCATTAGTACCAACCCAGCGCTGTTCGTCTCAGGCCAGTTCTACTCTACATGGTTTGGTTTGTTTCCATGACCATTGAATACCATGTCAATGTGGGAGGGATCATCATTAGCAAGGCGGGCTCACAGTCCGAAAAAGTGATGTGCTTTACACTAACGGTCAAACGTTTTAGGACGCCTTTCTATTTTCATGATTATTTAAATTGTGGATTCTCACCACAGACAACAAACCTGTAAATGAACACACTTGGAATTATGTGATAAACAAAAAGCATAAAATAACTAAACATTTTTAGATTTTTACAAAATAGCCCCCCTTTGCTTTGATGACTGCTTTGCTCTCTTGGTATTCTTTCCAAGAGCTTCATGAGGTGGTCACCTGAAATGGTTTTCCAAAGAGTCTTGAAAGAACTTCCCAGACGTTCATTGAGAGACGACTAAAGGTGAATATTTCAGTTGTTACACCAAAGGGCGTCTACTTTAAGGAATCTGAGATATAACATATTTAAAGTTATTATACAATTGTTGGTGTGCTAAATAATTGCTGTGAGATAACCTGTCTTCACCTGATGCTCAACATACGTGGTAAAGAAAAACCAAAGCCTCGCATGAGTACCTTTTTGACTGACCTCTGAAGTCTTTTCATGCTGTTCCTGTTTTTGAGTCTTTTCCTCTGATCTCATCCAAGCAAATACAAATGCTATACTGGGTCGGGCTTTGGTGGTGTATGAAATGTTCAAATGTTTTGTGTATCTTTGGTCACGAAATAACATTTGAACATTTTTTCCACCTGTTTTGAAAAAAGGACAGAAATATGACACATATGGAAATAGTCAATAAATCGCCTAAAGGTTGACTAGAGGAGGCAGAGTATTGAGGTGAACTCAGCCCAGAGTTCAACATGACAGTATAATGGCCTCCTGTGAAGAAAGTAAATAGTAAGGAAAATTACAGCAGCAGTAGCTCAGAATATTGTGAGAACATCTGACAAGGAGAGATGAGAAGAAAGCTAATGCTGTTGTCAGGACTTACCCAGGTGTGCAGCTGTGCATCTATGGGGTACGACACTAAAAGTATTCCCTCCTTGTTGACTAAAAAGCTGGTCAGTGCAGAGCGATTTAGACTGTATGTGGGTGAATAGTTGCAATTTTGGTTATTAAGTGAGATTTTCTGGGGGTGGTTTAATGTTTAGGGAATTTGTTATAATTTGCATTGATTAATGACCTTTCATGATGCATGTTTATGTGAACAAACAGCATGGAGTCTCCAAGAGTAGCTATTACAGTGGTGCTCCTAAAATCTGTCCTTTAAGACTACAAATCTAATAAGAATGAGCAGAGAATTATTATTGTGTCCTTAACTGTTTATCAGCTGAATAGTAACAGTAACAGTCTTGTTTTATTACATATGGAATGAATCCTAATCATGGTAATATGGGCTTATAGTTTTCATTGGTAACATAAAGTAATGAAGTAATGGATTTACAAAATATCTATTTATTTAAATAGAAAAGGAAAACAAAAACTATTAATATAAAAATTTGGAGGCCCCAAAAACCTAGAGGACCCAGGACCTCCTCCTCTAAGCATTTGCTGCAGTTAGGCAAATGCTTTATTATAGTAAAACATTTTCTAATTTGACATATCTTCGTTTAAACTCCATTAAAACATTAAGTAGCTAAACAATTCCTGTGACTTTGTCATTTTCAGACTCATGAGATCAGTTAGCCTTTTCTAATAGGCCTGTGAATAATAAATAATGGTAGAACTTAGGCAGAATTAAAAAGCAAATTACAAAACTACAAAGTCTTCTAAAAAGGCTCACATACATTAAGTTAATCTGAGTTCTAAGTAAACAAGGCTATTAATAAGTCATTTGTTTGGATGGTATGATGAAAATGACAAGATGGTCTAATTGTCACCGCTTTATTTTCACTGATGAGAGGAGAGAGGAAAATACTTTCAGTTTCTAGATTAGAATCAAAATTGAACTTGCAAAGTAGCATTTCCTGTTGAAAAATGCTAATCTGTAGCACATGTGTTTGTGGTTATCTCAATCATAGATCAATACACAGAAAAGATGAAATATATATTAAAAAATCTATTTTCAAAAAAGGTCTATTAAGGTTAGGAAGTTCTGATATGTTGATATGTGCATTGTTTAAAAAACCGCTAAAGATAATCATAAATTTATGGTATGAGTTTCTCATGCAGTTAGGCTGACGGCTTAACCGTGTGTGTCTCTTTAAGGCTTGCCACTTCCCTAAATCTTTCTTCTGAAACCAGAAGGAAAGAATGGTCAAACACAACAGCAGTGAAAGCAGTTCTGAAAACCAGCTTTTGATGCTGCATGGCAAAGAAGTCTAGACTTGTACTTCACAAAATCTAGAAACAGAAAAATCAAGTCCAATATTTGGCTGTATCAGGATGTCCTTAGATATTTACTCCAAAGTAGATTCAACCCAGAAGGTGAGATATGCCAAAAAAGAGCAAGTGGACAGAACAGAATGGGAGGAGAGGGAGGTAAATATCTACGAGTCTGCTGAAAATGTTGTTGACAGCTACAAAGGTTCTCAACTACAGGAACAAGGTAAGTAAATCACAGGAGATCAACTTTTTTTCTGACTTATTTGAATGAGATCCTGAATGCTGCAGTTATCTTTAAGCACTAAAGCAGAAAACTTAGCCCACCTTCCCTGTTGTTGAACTTCCAGATTATGTGCATCAATTGCTTATTGCTTTTAGGTGTGTTGAGGTCTAGATTGATCTACAGAAGAGACAGAGCCACAGCCGTCACAGAGCTGATCAACTGCCCTTGCACAAGTTCATCACAAAAGGTTTTCAGATGACCAAAAAAGTTACTTTGTTTCGGTAATTTAACTTAAAAAGTGAAGCTGATATCAGAGCGCTGTATCCACACATGTTAATGGGGAGCTGAGAGGGATGAAAAACTGTGGTGGAAAAAGGTGCAGCAGCAACAGGGATACCTGTGTCACTGGACTCCATCCACCATGTTCCTTGTGTTGAGCCATTCATGAAGCAGGGACAAGTTTAGAAGCATCTTACCTGGGTTAAGGAGAACAAGGACTGGACTGTTGCTGAGTGGTCCAACGTCTCTTTTCAGATGGAGGTACATTTTGTATTTAATTTGTAAAGGAATGTCTCAGAATCTGGAAGAAGAGTGGAGAGGTACAGAATCCAAGATGTTTGAGGCCCAATCTGAAGTTTGAAGAGTCGGTGATAATTTGAGGAACCATCTGCTGGTGGTAATTCACTGTACCTATTGAGTCCTAAATACGCAGGGTTGTCTATCAGGAAGTTT